>NC_069667.1:3698218-4022773 GCF_027244095.1 Hemicordylus capensis
CCCAAACCTCTCCCTGGTGTCTTAGGTTGAGGCAGTGACCAGAGGTGCTTTCTATATACCAGCTGCGTCTGTTTCTTGAGATAGATGGCCTCAGAACTGTAGTACATATGCTGGTAACCTCCAGACTTGACTACTGCAATGCACTCTATGTGGGTCCACTTTTGTACGTAGTCCAGAAACTGCAGTTGGTACAGAATGCAGCAACCAGGTTGATCTCTGGGTCTTTTGAAGAGACCATATTACTCCTATATGAAAAGAACTACACTGACTACCAATAAATCTCTGGGGAAAATACAAGGTGTTGGTTATAATCTATAAAGCCCTAAACAGCTTAGGGCCAGGGTATTTTAAAAGAACATCTTCTTCACTGTGAGCCCCATTGTCCCCTGAGATAATCTGGAGAGGTTTGTCTGTAGTTGCCACCAGTTTGTCTGGTGACTACACAGGGATAGGCCTTATCTGTTACCACCCTGAGACTCTAGAATGTGCTCCCTGTTGAAATAAGAGCCTCCCCATCTCTGACAACTTTTAGAAAGTCTCTAAAGACACATTTGTTCACCCCAAGCTTTTAAATGAGAATTGTGGTTTTGAATGGTTTTAAGGTTTTGATTTCTGTCTGTCTTTGTTTTGTGTTTATGTTTGTTTATTTTTCAACTTTTTCAATTGTCTAGTGCTTGGTGTCATTCCTGTCAATCTCCCCGAGAATTGTGTTTGGAGCAGTATGCAAATATGTTGAATGAATGAATAAATTATTGGGACTCAAAATGAAGTCTGGAAGATCCAAATCAATGCCTTTGATTCGGTTTCATTGTCAAGTCGCCCAACGCTCCCCAAATTCCTGACAAGCACTTGCATTGCCCCAGGAAGTTGAGGCATTGTGGGTTTGATCCAAAGTCTTTGGCTGGTTGTTTGGAATCTTGAGAAACATTTGTAATGCCTAGGTTAGCGGGTGCTGGCATGGCAAATGGAGGAGCTGACCGAGCAGCACAGAGGAGATTGTTCTGTGTGAGAGCTGTCTGTGACTAGCTGAGCTTGTTTTCAGAGGGACATTTGCTAATCACAGGGCTTCATACAGGCATGCTTAGTAAACGTTTAACTATGGGGACAGGAATCTGTATTCTGCTCTTCTCCTAAACAAGTTAGGTAGGAACTTTAGTCACACAACGCTGCAACTTAAACCAATCTCTCTGTGTCATAGGTTTGTGGGAGGAAGGCAAGGGTGACCTGATCAAATAAAAATGTGAATAAAGTCACTGAAGCTCTTCTCGCGATTGGTGAGAAGAGCTTCTGTTGGGTGTGCGGGGAGAGCAGGCCTCGTCCCCACAGACGATCGATCTTGTAGCCCTGGGCGGCCAGATCAGCCGCCCACACGACTGCTGGCTCTGTCATGGAGCCAGTGGGGGCTGTGGGGATCGGAGGCCACACAGCTCCCGGAAGTCCCCGGATGCCCCATGCAAGTGCACGGGGCATCCTGGAGAGACCCCTGAGCTTGGGAGGCTGCTTGCACATGACACATGAGCAACAAAATGAGGTTAATGGAGCACTCGCTCCATTAACTGCATTTCAGGGGAGGGTGTGTTAGGCGGGCTAGCCACCTTGGGAGCACCGGACGTGCCTGCGAGCCCAGTGTTTCCCACAAACAACGGAAAGTGGCCTAAGCTCCCTTAGCCTGCTTTCTGTTGATCGTGGGAATAGCCTTACTGTCTAATAAAACTAGAGGCTGGAAGGCCATCTGTCAGTAAGCTGAAGCAGTTTTCTGTCCTGATCAAGGGGGTTGGACTAGAATACCTGCAAGATCCCTCCCATCTCTAAAATTCCAAATTCTACAAAGGAAGAAAATAAAAGCAAGCTCATGAAGTGAGACCCTAAAAGAAGCCAGCAGAGTATGACTGCACATTTTCGGCTCTCCTGAAGTTGTGGGACTACGACTCCTATCATCCCTTATTGTCCTCTGTGGCTAAGGATGATGGGAGTTGTAGTCCAAAAATAGCTGGAGGGCCAAAGTTGTGCAGCCCTGGTGTAGAGAATGCTGAGGAGAGTTATCCCCAGAAAATATTCTCACAAACAGCTTGGTGGTGGAAAGAGAGCTGAGCAGGAAGATGCATGCCCCACCAGGTCCTGACTTTAAACTGCAGGAAGTTCCCAAATGCTGCCAAGTTGTGCAGGCACACAGAGACCACAAAGAACAACCGGGAGGTCCAGAGTTTGGCATTATACTCCTGGCATTATACACATACTGGAAGAATTTGGTTGATCTGGTGCATCTAGGCCAAAGACAATAGTAATCGACTTGTTAAGACATAACTGCTAGACTGGATTCCCTTGTTGAATCATCAGGTGACACAATCTCTCAGAAGAAGGGATTAAAATATTTCAGATAAAGCGTCTTATCAATTCCAACCATGCAAAGAGCAAGGACTATCACAAAAAGGTGTTTTTATATATATATAGGAACTTTAGGAACTTTAGGAACTTTACCATCCTCAGATGGGCGTGAAGAATGTTTGCTCTGTCTGGGAGAAAACCATAGTGTTAGTAGCCGTAAAATCTGGCATTCCTTGAAGAGTAGAGAGTTGAGACTACTAGAGGCTATTTATGAAAGCGGCTATTTATGAAAATGTTTTCCACCCCTCAACGCCTCATCTGAGTCCACTGGAGTCAGTGTCTCTGAGGCCATCAACCTCAGCTGCCTCAACGTTGAGCTCTTCCAGGCACTGGGAAGACACTGCCTCTAAGAAGCCTGCAGAGGCTGAAAAAGGGGATAAGCATTCTCATAAGAGGAAGAAGAGTTGGAATTGCTCCCCTTCTGGCGATTGCCACAGGAGCAAGTGCCACCATTCTGATGAGTCGCCACCTAGACATCCTCAGAGTTGAGATTGGCCTCTATGTCAAAGCTGGTGTTGGGGCCCGGCTACGTCTGCATTCCCGCATACACCTTCTCCTTCGATGGTGCAACGTAACATCGGTTTCTCGCCAGTGCCTGCTGAGTGCATTATAAAGGCATCCACTTTGTCTGCTCTGCAGAAATTGGCCTCTTTCTCAAAGCCACCAATCCCAATGCAAAGATCATTGGCTACTCCTCGTCCTTCTTTGGCCCCAGTGGGGTTGAGATCAGCTGCTGCCCTGCTCAGCTCACCTATGTTTGGTCACTCTGCCTGGGATTTCTTCCTGAAGAAGTTTTCCTCAATGCCAGCTGCCACTGTGATATCTCCTGCACCAGCTTCGACATTGCCAGGTATAGCACAGCCTTTGACATCGTTGGTGTTGATCAGCCATTGCCTTCACAACCCCCGATATTGATACTGATTTCTCCATACTCTACCCCTGGACCATTGTTCGCTGTAAGATGGATTCCCAGAAGTTGTTGACTCACCTGGCCTCCCAGGTGAGGTAGTACAACTTTGACTATCATTGCTGGAAGTCTCTGAAGTTGTGGGGCTTACTCTCTCCCCCGTCCAGATGTCTTTAAGTGACTGGCTGCACCTGCTGTCCTGGCTGCACCTGCTGTTCCTGTATGGCCACCCTTGAAGGACTGAGACCATGCTGCTCAGCCACCAAGGGATGAATCTCATCCTGCTCCTCCATCACATCAGACACCTGTGAGTCTCCTCCTGGTGATGGAGATGATGACAGTACTTCTTACTCTTCTGATGACTCTTACATTCCAGAAACACCTTCTGGGACATCTCTCAATGATGTTGTTGCATCAGATCCTTCAACCTCGCCATTAGAGGAGACAAAGTCCTATAGGGTCCTGGTGGCGGAACTGGCCAAGGCCCTGTGTCTTGAGGTTCCACCACCTGCTTCTGAAGTGAAGGACCCAGTTTATGACGTTGTCAGTGCCACCTCCTCTGCTCACCCTACTGCTCTGCTGACGTTGCCAGCCCTGGTGGCCTCCTCAAAGTCTCCTTGGGGTGCACCTGTTTCTTCCACAGTTACCTCTAAGAAGCCTGAAAGCCTATACAAGGTGCAGGAGGCTTCTTGCCCCCTCCTGTTCAAACAACCCCCTCCTAACTAGCTGGTGTTGAATTGTGCGCTACAGTTGAAATCTGCTAAGAAGCACTTTGCCCCTGTAGATAAAGAGGGCCATAAACTCAGTACTATGGGCAGGCGTCTCTGTTCTGTTTCTTGCCTATCACTTCAGATATTGAACTATATGGCCTGCATGGCTAAGTATCACCACTTCATATGGGAAGACCTGAAAGAGGAGGCTTCAGATTTACCTGATTCATTCCGTACTAGATTTATGCATACCTTATCTAAATCTGCTGACCCAACATTCCAACACCTGAGCACTGCTATGCAACTGTCAGAGTCAAAGGTGATGGCTGCTTCTGTCTCCCTCAGGTGCCATGCCTGACTTTGTTCAACTCCTTTGGAAGCCAATGTGAAAGAAAAAAATTGAAAATCTCCACTTCGAGGGTGGTTGCCTGTTCTCCAAAGATACTGATGAGACTATGAAGTAACTACATCGCGTCAATACCCACCGGCCTCTCAAAGGCACTGTCCATACTTCCTCAAGTAACTATTCCAGGGCAAGCCTCAGGATCGTAAACGTTATAGGCGCACTCCCAAATTTTATTCCCGATGCCTTTACCAATCTCGTAAGTGTCAGAACCAAAAGCCTAAGCAGCAGGAGCAGTTGAAACAGTCATTTTGATTGCTCAGTCCTGGAAGTGCCTGATGTACCATCCCACCCTTCCTCACCGCCTGGCGTCTGATTACATCTAACACCTGTGAGTTGAGCATAGTCTCCTTGGGCTATGCCATTGAATTTGATTCTCTTCCTGTGTACATGGGCATAAAATACACCTACTCAACTCTTACTCTAGAGGGAGATGTGGTCGATCTACTACATAAGGGTGCGATTGAACCTGTCTCTCCTGAGTTTATGTATGGCGGATTCTATTCCAGGTACTTCCAGATTCCCCTACATGATGGAGGGCTTTGCCCCAATTTTGGACTTAAGAGACCTCAATGACTTTGTCCATGTAAGCAAATCCCTAATGATGTATTTGCAAGCTGTTCTCCCTCTCCTGTCCAAAGAGGAGTGGGTTGCTACCCTTGACTTGAAGGATGCAAATTTCCATGTTGCTATTTGCCTGCATCATTGCCAGTATATCAGTTTCTTTTTGGGCTCAAACTGTACCAATACAGGGTTCTGCCCTTTGGTGTTTCTACTGCCCCCTGTGTTTTTACCAAATATATGAGTGTGGTGGCGGTTCATCTACACACCCAAGGCATCTCTGTCTATCCATATTTGGTTGACTGGCTTTTGACTTCTAAGGATCAGGCCTCTCTCAACTGTGATATTGACCTTACTTTGTCTCTCCTGGCAAATCTGGGCCTGATGGTGAACTTCAAGAAGTCTATGCTTACACTGCAATGTTGCCTGATGTACATTGTTGTTGTCCTGGATGCAGAGCACGCCTACATTCCTGAGGAGTGGAAGGCAAACATCACCAGCCTCATCTCCTTCCAAGCTGTTCCCAGAGGGTCCGCTCCATTCAGTGCCTGCTGGGCTTGATGCTATCGTGCATGGGCACAGTGGCCTACACCCGTCTGCGGATGCACAGGTTGCAGCTGTGGTTTCTGTCTGTGTTCCATCCAATCTTGAACAAGCAATCCAAATGGTTGACACTCCCCCCCCACCCATGTTCTCCAATCGCTACAGTGGTGGACAATGCCTCCTTCTCTTTCACAAGGGGTGCCCTTCATTCTGCACGCCCCTTCAATATCAGTGACGGGAGATGGGGAGCACACTGCTGGGACTTGCAGTCACAGGGGTTGTGGTCTGACAAACAGCAGGAACTCGGCATAAACTTTCTCGAGCTCTTGGCAGTTTGCCTGGCTTTGATAGGATTCCTTCTGACACTATGCAGCTGTGTGGTCCAACTCCATCTGGACAACACGACCACCATTGCTTACATAAATCACCAGGGTGGGACCATCTCAAGATTCCTAAACAATCTGGCTCTTCAACTGTGGGACTGGTTCCTGAACTATGGCATTCACTCCCAGGCTATTCACGGCGGGGGAGTGGACAACATCCTTGCAGACTGCCTGAGCAGGGATCTCTCTCTCTCTCTCTCTCTCTCTCTCCCCACAAGTGAGAGCTGAAAGATGAAACCCTCCAGGACTTGTTCCTACTGTGGAGAACTCCCAAGATAGACCTATTTGTCACTAATGTCAATGCCAACAACTCTTCTGTTCCAGGGCAGGTGTAGGTTTTGGGTCTCTAGGGAACACCTTTTAGGTCCCTTGGAAGGAGAACCTGTTCTGCCTGCCTTTTATGTTACTCTCCAAGGTGATGGCCAAGGTCCTCCAGGAGAAAACCCATTGCATATTGGTGGCCCCTGACAGCCTTGGTGCCCATCCTGCTCAGACTGTCGGAAGGTGAGCACCGCTGCTTTGCCTCGCAGAAAGGACCTACTCTCCTGTGAAGCAAGGATGGTCCTCCATCACACCTTGGGCACACTGATCATGACAAAGAAGAGGCTGAACTACTAGATCAGATCCTTCTGAATAAACATAAAGCCTTCACAGGGAAAAATTACGCGTGTAAATGGAAATGTTTCTCTTCCTACGCTTCTTTGGAAGTGTTTCACCCCTTCTTAGGAACCATCTGGCAGATCATTCTGTATCTGTCATTAAAGAGGTCGAGACTCTCAAACACCTCCCTGAAAGATCACCTGGCAGCAATGTCCGCATGTCACCCAGGTTGGGATGGGCACTCAGTCTTCATTCACCCGGATTCCAAGTGCTTCCTCAAAGGCATAAACAGTCTTTACCCTCCAGTGAGAGAACCTGTAGAACCATGGAGCCTGTCCCTGGTGCTCTCATCCCTCATTGATTCACCTCTTGAGCCTCTCCTTTCCTTGCCCCTTAAGAACCTCTCCTTGAAAACTGCTTTCCTTGTGGCCATTGCATCCGCCAGAAGGGTCAGCGAGCTCTCTGCCCTGCAGGCTGACTCGCTGTACATGAAGTTTTACCTGGACAAAGTGGTTCTTTGCCCAGACCCTACTTTCCACCACAAAGTGGTCACTGACTTCCACATTAACCAGGACATTATTTTGCCCACCTTCTCCGTGAACCCTTCCATGCCTCTGGAGCGCTCCATGCACTCTCTCAAAGTCTGTAGATGTTTACGCAACTACTTAGACTGCACTAAGCCCTTCTGGCACTCTGACAAACTGTTCATTACCTACTCGGGTCCTAATAAGGGTTCTGCAGTCTCCCATCCAAGTCTTTCCCACTAGTTGGCCGAGTTGATCTTTCCTGTTATAGACCACATGAGGTCCAACCTCCTGCCAGAGTGTGGTCTCTCTCCACCAGAGCCATGGCTACTTCTGCTGCCCACATGTTGGGGATTAGCATGGCAGACATCTGTAAGGTAGCCACATGGTCCTCCAAGTTACCATTTGTGAGGCACTATGCTGTGGATCTGCGCTCAGATGCTGAAGCCAATTTTGGTTGGGCTGTCCTCAAGATGGTACTCTAACACACTAGTACCCACCTCCATCTCTGCAGCCAGCTATTCACCTAGATGTGAGGGAAGATGGATCACCTAAGAGATAAACAGGTTGCTTACCTGTAACAGGTGATCTCTTTGGTGATTCATGTTTATTCACAACACCCGCCCAACTGCTAGTGTGTATCCACGATAAAATGAACTTACCTGCCTTGCTTGGACTCCTTGCCTGGACTTCTCCATGGATACTGTCAGACTTGACACAGCGTCCAAATCAGGAAGTGAAGTAAAGTGCATTCTCCCACCTATTTTAACGGGTGCTCTCTTGCGTCTTAGAATGCTGGAGAGCGTATATCGGAGCTATGTATTCCTCCATGAAACTTACTGCGCAGGTGCAGAAGACCCAGTTGTAAGTGAACATGGATCACCAAAGAGATAACCTCTACAGGTCAACATTCAGTTTCTACTTCCATCTCTTTAAACATTAGTTGGTTTAACAAATGTTTTGCATGTACTGGACAGGAAAAGGTGTAATTGAATTTCCCCATCTCAGCCTTACTGAGTTTGACTTGAAACTTGTTTACAAACTTATAAATAGTTATTAGTCTAGTCACCTCTGGTGAATGAGAATTGCCTTCAGGTGAGCTTTTATAAATTGGATATCAGCTGGTTCTTCCTTTCTGCCCTTCTTTATGACTGCCATAGGTATGAGGAGGTAAAGTGCTTTTATGTGGGCAAACATTTTTATAGACTGTTTTGCAAGGCTGGGTGTTTGTGAATGTGAGTAGGAAAAAATGATGGCAGAGTTGTGTGCTAAGAAGTTTACTTTTTAAGAAGATCCTGATTCCAATCCACACACTTACATGGTTTTTCTGGTTCCATATAGGACACTGGGTTTGTCACACATGATTGCTTGTTGCTATGCCTGATCTCCTTGTCAAACCCTTTACCATTGTGTGGTGAAAATACAGGAAGCATCTGACCTTCTATGTTCTCATCAACCAGCCATATCTTACCCAGGGTTTATCTGTTTGTTCACTCATTCACTCACTCACAAGCAGCACAGAATGCCGGGATGCTAACGTGTTTATTTGCCTGGCAAGAAACTGGAATGTTGCAGATCCTGTCTCCTAAGGTCCACACATTTGAAATGTATTGCTTAGGCAATATAGTCTTCTATTATATAGTTGAACATAATTGAGAAATTAACTGGGTGTGAACCTTTACCTACTTCCATCAAATGCTAGTTATTGCCTATTGAAGTTCATTCCATAAAATAATTTTAACCGAAAAGGTGCAACTGGACTAGACATTTTGAAGAGTGTTTCTGTTTTGACCTTAGTGACTGGCCATTGTATGGCTCAACTGTTTCTTTAAAGTATAAACAGAGAAATTGCTAGCCCAATTCTATGTTTCCATGAAGAAGACTTCTTCTGTCCTTGCATCAGTGCAATGTTAACATCTCCCCTCTGAGATATTTTGTGGGTGACCTTTAGAAGCCAGGGTTTTGTTTTGCTTTTCCTTGAGAGAGATGGGTTGCAGGAGAAAGAGCAGAATATAATGTTGCCTGTAGGATCTTTATTGATGTAGCAGTGATCTCCCTCTTGAGGTGTGTGAAGTTTCTTGGCTCTCTGTGTGCTTTTGAGGGAGGATGCAAAATGCATCTCTTTCTACTTGGCTTCTGAAATAGCTGTTTAGGGTGGATGCACACGTGCTGTACTTAATTTTTAAAATATTTGTATGGAAGCTGCCTTGAGCTCTGGAAAGGCACTGACCAGAATGTTTGATATTTTACTATTTAAGAGTGCTACTTGGTTATTTATTTAAGAACATTTATATACTGCTTCTCAGATTCCAAAAGTGGTTCACAAACTTCTTTTAAAAGCCCCAGTAAAATGCCTGCAAGATATTACAATCTAAATAAACGACCTAACAGTGAAGGCAGAAAGGAAGCAGCCGAGCAAAGTGCTTGCCCATTTCCAGAAAATTAGCAGGAAGGGAGCTTTTTGTTATAGTTTACCGTTGGGGAGTGTTAAAAAGAAATGTCTGTTCTTAGTAGAGGCTAATCTAGCCTAGTTGTAGGATAGAATTCAGAGCTAGCCCTCATCAGAAAATCTTCCTGTACTTTTTTTTTTTTAGCATTTCATCCTGTTTCTACGTATACTTTTAGATTTAAAGATTAAACACAGCCCAAAACTAACTGAAAGACTGATTGTCTCTGTATTTGGCATGAGACTGGCCTTATTAGTGTTCTATAATGCCACAGACATGTAAATATGGGGAGAGTGTACGTGATTCAGCAAATGGTGAAATCACTGTAATTTGACTTGATTAGAACAAGAGTAGACAACTTGCTAGCATTGTTGTGAATAATTTTAAATTGGGAAGATTATGATAAATGCCTTGCTTGGCTTTTTGCGGCTAGAAGCAAACTGCATGCAACTGTTCTTAGTGTATGCTTTGAGTGTTATTATAGCAGCAAAAGTGAGATTATGTTTGGGGGTGTGTGGATTAAAGCTTACCTGCCTGAAAGTAACAAGGTCTCTCTGAGGGCTGGGATGGTGAAAAGGTCTGAAGGACATGACTAGCCGTGTTGGTTTCTTCCATGATCTAACATAGGAAGCTGCTATTGCTCTAGCTAGCTCAACATTGTCTGCATTGACTTGGGAGTAGTTTTTCATTCTGGCGGCTCTAGGAAAGCTCATGGGGAACACGTGGCTTTAAATGCCCAAAGAAGCTACTCTGCCATTCTCAAATTCCTGCTGACAATAGGAGGCCATTATGTACCTGGGGCTCTTGAACTGTTCGCAGCCAGGTCGCTAGCTCAGCTCCTTTATGGTGCTCAACTGGGTCCCTTCCCCAACATCGCGATTCTGGACTGGAACTTGTACAATCTAAGTTCCTGCAGACAGTGCTCCAAGTACCGAGAAGTGTCTCCAGTGCCACTCTGAGCCTGGAGACAGGCCTGATCAAGCTGGAGGCTAGGGTGTGGATGGCCACCCTCTGTTATTGGCTCAGACTATCCTTTTGCCCAATTGATCTTGCCCCCCCCCCAACCTTATGCGATGATTACCCATCTAGCTGGATTCGGACAACTGAGACACATAATAGCTACCCTGGGCCTTTCCCCCTTGACCTTGCTCAGCATGGGTTACGACTAGGCAAAAGCAACCATCAAGCAGCGCATTATAGACATTGGGTGCCAAACTGATCTCAGCAGGGTCCCAAAATCTCCTATTAGTGACGGGCTTAGTTATTCTGCCTCTCCAGCAGCAAACCTCACCCAACTGGAGGTTCCAAAGAACAGAAGGGCATTCACTCTGGCTTGCTGTCATGGCCTCCCTTCAGCAGTTCTAGAAGGCCATTATAGAAGGACTCCATTTGCAGAGCGACTATGCCCCTGTGGCTTAGGGCAGATGGAAACTACTGAGCATGTTCTCCTCTACTGCTTCTTCTAGAGAGACATTTGTGCCTCCCTCATCCTTCCATTGCTAAGCAAGTCTCCAGGTTGTTTGAGCCAATTCTACAGCTCCTTGCTGCTCTCTGACTCCATGTCTGTCGTCACATATAGCGTCGCCAAGTACTGTGCGGCTGTGATCAGCATTCGTTGGCGATTGGTAGGCAGTGAGTCCTAACAGCCATAATCAGATCCTGGGTGACTCAGGGCAGGCTCTGCAATTGCTCAATAAGTACTGATTCAACAGAAAGACTTATGCTCCTCCCTTTTTTTTACTGCTCCTTATAGCCTTTAGGTCTGGCTGTTATCCAGTTTTATTACTCAGGCTTTTATGTATTTCTATCTTCTCATGTCGTTTAACCTTTTTACATCCATTTTTATGCCCCCCCTTTTATGCCATTTATGCATTTTTATATATTGGGTAGCAGCGATATAGGAAGGTGCTGAAAGGCCTCAATCTCATACTGCGCGGGAGATGGCAATGGTCAACCCCTCCTGTATTCTATCAAAGACAACCACAGGGCTCTGGGGGTGCCAGGAGTTGATACCGACTTGACGGCACACTTTACCTTTATGACTCTTATTACTTTTCAGGCTTTTAGGTTCTCCTGCTTATCTACTACTTTTAGGCTTTTTAGTATTAATATGTGCCGTTTTATATGTAATCACTTGTTATCTACTCTCACTCTTAACATGTAATCACCCTTATGCTTTATGCTGGTTTGTGACCGTAATAAAGATTGATTGATTGATTGCCAGGGAGTGAACCTGGGACCTTCTACATGTCAAGCAGATGCTCTCCTGACTATAGCACTCTTGGTGCTGCAGTTGAATTAGCAGCCAAGGCACCCGCTTCTTGCTTTGGAACAGGAAAAGGAGATGTGAAAGTTGCCCGTTCAGCTGCTGCTTGGTCAGGACTCTGGCTGCTATGACTGGGCAGCAGGCTTGTATAGACAGGTGTGGGACATGCTTGTTTAGCTGCTGCTTAGCAAGGATGCACCAGGTGCTACTGCTGAGTAGCAGCCAAGCCCATTCTCCTTCTCCTCCTCCCCCCACCCCAGGTTCTTCTCCCTGCTTTGGAACACAAAGGGAGGGGACGTTTTGCTGGTTTGACCCATTCACCAAACAGCCCCCCAGCCTTCTTCCCAGTCTTGATGAAGCAGGAGTTGAGATCATCCCAGCAGTTGCATGATAATCTCCACCCCCTTTTAATTAAGACTCCAGTTCCAAGTTTGAGAGAAATTCTGGGGCTCATCACATTTCCCGTGATAAGCGGAAATGTGGAAGTCTGGTCATGCTCCCTTTTAAAAATGCACATTGTGGGCTGGGATTCCCCTGGTGACTTAGGTATACTGGCTAAAGACAGTAGCTTTCAAATGTTCTAACTTCAGGGAAGCCTTTCCACATTGACTTGTTGGGCAGGGGTCCTTTGGGTATCTTCTGTGGAGGCCCTATGCATTGTAGAAGATTCAGGGATGTGTTCTAGGATTCAGTCCACTTATGTGAAGTGGTGGCCGGTCCTATTGGGCCTCATCACTGTCATGTCTGAATAACTTTCAGTTCTAACACTTTCTTGCTGCTGGATGATGCAGGGGTAGATGAGCAGTAGTGGGCAAAGTGTATTTCAGGGAAGCTTGTCTTCCATTACTGACCTTCTCATCGAGGAACCCCTGATCAGCTTCCAAGGAACATCAAAAGTTTTCCAGAACACATCTTGCAAACCAGTGGGCTAATGGAAAAAACCCCTTTCTTCCATTATTAAGAATGGGTGGTGGAACTTAAATGTTGCAGCTTAGTGTCAATAAGTTCAAGAGTAATGAAATAATGCCCAACTTATATATGTAATACAACAGAACTAATTATGAAACTCTTGATGTTCACTGAATGCACCTTTTAGTGGTGTTTCCTACATGGGGCTTGTGCTTTCTGACTGAGTCACTGAAGACACAAGTCTAGTTCTAGCTTGCCACCTTCAGCAGTCTTTTCACCTTATTCTTGCAGACAGGTGTGGATTGCCTTTCATCACTAAGGTCAGGTCTGGGTTTCCAAAAATCTAATGTGGTTTCTTTTTATGGGCTGTGCAGCAAACTGGGGAGTAGATTGAGCACTTTCTTGAGGCTGTTAGAAATCTGACACTTTAGTGGTTAAGCTCCATGTGTTTGATCTCCAAGAGCTTAGGTGTGAGGCAGGAAATGTGTCTGAAAAGATGTTTTAAAGAGTATTTATTTACCAGCTTTCTGCCTGACAAACAGGCCTTCAAGGCAGCTGATGAGATAAACAGAAGTGGAGAGTAACTGCATTGGATGTTGGACTTGGTTATCTGGTCCTTCACTGCCTTCTGATGAACAGGGTCTGTAGCAAACAATATAACTTTGAATGCAGAATGTGGGTGACCTCTAAGGCTGAATGTGGTAGCCCAGGGCTTGACAAACCCCATGTCTAGCCTTGTATCCTAGAAATTTTAACTGTCGTGCCTAGACTAGGATATTATTATTATTTCTTGTTTACACAGTCAGACAGGTGTTATTGACTGGTTTGTTTTATCTAGACATCAAGTATACCGCTCTGGGCTCCTTGGAGGAAGAGCGGGATATAAATAATGTAGTAGTAGTAGTAGTAGTAGTGATGATGATGATGATGATGATAATAATAATAATAATAATAATATCACTGTCATGCCTAGACTAGGATATTATTATTATTATTATTATTATTATTATTATTATTACATTTATATCCCGCTCTTCCTCCAAGGAGCCCAGAGCGGTGTACTACATACTTGAGTTTCTCTTTCACAACAACCCTGTGAAGTAGGTTAGGCTGAGAGAGAAGTGACTGGCCCAGAGTCACCCAGTTAGTTTCATGGCTGAATGGGGATTTGAACTCGGGTCTCCCCGGTCCTAGTCCAGCACACTAACCACTACACCACGCTGGCTATTCAGAGGTAGAGTTCCTTAATAAAATATGTATTTGTCCCAGGCAGCCTGGTTTCTGTTCGGAGTATATTACTAGTAAAGGGCATAAAAAGAAGCCCATTTGCCCTTCCCCTCTACAGTGTCCATCTTATTACAAGTCTGGTAATTGTATAAAATTTCCATTGTCTGGCTCCTCCGTTTTGGGGCAGGCTCTTAAATGAAACATTGTCAAGACCTGGGGCAGCCCTCCAAGTTCATGACACTTAGAATAAATTTTTTTTGCAAGCAGAACAAGTTTTCTGTTGTGTAGAGAGAGCTATAAAATTAGCATGCAGCTTCTCCTAAACTAGGCCACCACAGCTTATTGACCCACCAAGTGAAACACAGTGCCAAGCCATGTGTTGGGGGCACACACTTGTCAACCTAGTGTCCCAGTGTTTGCAAAAGTAGGTTGGCAGCAAAAACAGGAAGCTTATTTTTATCCATGAGGGCTGTCAAAGATGGCTGATGAGCTGCATTTGGTTTGTGGATGGTATTCAAGCTTGTGTTGAAGTCTTAGAAATCTGAAGGGGGTCTAGGTTGACCTTCTGTTACTGGCAGTATTACTCCTGGCAGGTTTTTCAGTTCTTCTTGGCCCTCCCTTCTCTTTTTGCCCTATTCCTTTCTTTCTGCTTCTGCATATTTATGACACAAGATTTTTGAGCACCAATTCTCTTCCCTCAATCCATTATTTTCAAAGAACAAAAATTGAACATTTTGGAAAATGAATGTGCACAAAGTTGCCTGAACTGTACTGTAACAACTGTGGGAAAACGGCTCTCTTTCCCATCTTCTTATGGGGTAGACCAGGTTAGCAATGCAAAATAAAGTTGCCCAAGTCCAATGGCTTTAAGTTGCATGGGTCCAGCTTAGCGTTTCCCTCTAAGAGGGATTCCCAGATGTTGTTGACTACAACTCCCAGAATCCCCAGCTGCAGTGGCTTTTCCTTGGGGATTATGGGTGTTATAGTGAACAACACCTGGGAATCCCTCTTAGAGAGAACACTGGTTCAGCTGCAGAATTTGATACTTTCATGTGGAATATTAGGTTCTTAATAAGCATCATCTACAAGAGCAGTAATGAAAACCTGAAGTTGATGCTAGTTACTGAACACAGACAGGTCCCTAGTGAGAATTACTGCTAGTACAACCCACAGCCTTCTCGAATTTGAGAAGGTGTTGAACTGCTTACAAAAATCTGTCTTTCTAGTTTGCTTAAGAAGCAGTTTAGGGAAATGACAGACACAGTATCCTAATCTTATGCAATCCTATGTATTTGTTTGTAATTGCAAAATTGCCAGGCTAGAAAGCATCCTTTCTCAGACAGCTTTGTCAATGCCAAGCAATAAATCTGTCAGCAGACCGAAAACAAGTTTTTAATTGGATTACAAAATTAGCATAAATCTATCCAGTGACATCATTCTGATTTGAGGGGGGGGGATGTAGATCAGTTGCAGATATTCTAAATGACTTTACAATACCACCCTCCCTGTAAAAGCAAGCATCAATGATATAAATAGGACACACCTATAACTATACCTATGTGAAGAATAACTCCTTTAGCACATGAAATATGTGGACACTGGAAAGTAACTTTAAAAAATGATCGCTTTAAAACTAACTTATTTCGAGGGCATTCAGTCTAAAAATATTAGCTAACAGTTGAATTTCTGTCCGTCCTTAGCACACACTGTACATAAATAATCATTATTTTAAGATTTAATGAGGAGTTTATACCAGTAATAATGCTTGGTGTGTATATACTTTTAAGTGCTTAAAGTGCTTTGTATACATGGACTCAGTAATTCTTAAATGTTTGCCTGGTAGGCCAGTTTTAGTATGTCTGTGTTACAGATGGGGGTTGAGGTGGATAACAGCTTGTGTAAAGACCTGTAATGACTTTGATTCATAGCTCATGTTCTTAACCACATCAGTTCATAGTACCTTGCTGGAAATTGGAGAAACGGACAGAAAAATATTGGTGTCAACATCTTATTCTTTGTACCAGAGAGGGACTACAGTTTTGACTACAGTTTTTGAACTAGAAAAAAATTAGTGTCAACTTCTAATTTTGGTGAGAGGAGAGCTGGTCTTGTGGTAGCAAGCATGACTTGTCCTCCTAGCTAAGCAGGGTCCACCCTGGTTGCAATTGAATGGGAGACCACATCTGAGCACTGTAAGATATTCCCCTTAAGGGATGGACCCACTCTGGGAAGGATATCTAGGTTCCAAATTCCCTCTCTGGCATCTCCATGATAGGGCTGAGAGAGATTCCTGCCTGCAATCTTGGAGAAGCTGCTGCCAGTCTGTGTAGACAATACTGAGCTAGATAGACCAGTGGTCTGATTCAGTATATGGCAGAATCCTATGTTCCTTATTCTTTGTACCACAGATGGAATAACTTCAGTTTTGGATTTTGTACTAGAATCCCCAATGGTCTGCTATCGTGGGTATGAATTTACAAAGCAAGATCATATACTCATGATATTAACAGTTTCGGCAGAACTGTAGGATATCAAGTGATCCCGTATATGCATGTTTGCCTAAAAATGAAGATGTGTCTTGCCATATCAAAGATCCATCTAGTTCAGTGTTGAAATCCCTTGGATAAACTGGTCTATGGGAAAGTGGCCAGTAGTCAAAAGCGGGCCGGGCCACTGACTGCCTTCTGCCCACCCCTGTGTTATGAATATAGCATCTCCCTGGCTATAAGTGGAAAGATTGGTATAATGCATTGGCTTGAGACCAGCGTGTAACTCTTGCCTAGTCAGTTACTGAACACCTTGCAAGGGCATGGCGTTTATAGACTGTAATTGCTCTTCAGTCCAAAGCACAAACAAGTTAAGGCAGAGGATGTAAACTGAAGCTGATTCAGTTTTGATTTCTCCCCCTGCCCTTTCCAAGCTCACTTAATTGGATCTTAGACTTATAGCCCGATCCTCTGAGCTACTGCAAAGGCATAGCTTTTCATAGAATTGGCTGCTGCTCTCCTGTGGCACCTTCCTAGTGTAGGAAAGAAAAAGGGTTTCATTGCATAGCATCTTGGCAGTTTTTGGTCCCTATGTTGTACACTTCTGTGTTATGTGCCATAATGACAAGTTGGATATTGGTTTCTGAGCATGTACTTCAAACACAGGATTAGACTTTAGCTACAACTGCAGCAAAAGTCAATCTGATGCTATGGTTTTCAATAATTGTATACCTCATGGAACTCTTTCCACAATGCCATGAGATTTCTGTAGGTTGCAAGGGGATTGTGTTCTAGGGCACACACTCGGTTCACACAGTATGCTTGTAGGGCCTCACCATTGAACCATAATACTCACCATTGTGAGTATATGGGTCACCATAAGTGACCCATAATAACTAGCCCTGCCTGCACGGTAATGTTGCCACTGAAGAACGGCCATAATGGGCAAGCTGTTCTGTTTCCCCTTGCTGATCTTCTCATTGAGGCATTCCTGGTAAGCTTCCACAGGCACCCAGGGTTCCCAGGGTTCTATGGAGCACAGTGTGAAAACTGCTGTCTTTTGGATCAGACTGTGTCAGTTTGTGTGAGATAAGTTTTTTTTTTAAATCATGAAAGCTTAAATAAAAAAGAGTAAATAAAAAAAGTGATTTCTTTAAAATACAAAATTGGCAAGATGCACAGAGGGGGGAAATGTAGTTTATTGCTTCTCTTGGAGACTGAACAGATTCCAGTCTACTGATACGACATCACGATAAGCTTGCGTTTCAGGAAACGATCATTGGTTTCCTGCCGTTGTTTTAGAATCCCTGTCTTTTTGCTTGTGTCTTCACTACAGCCTGAGGATCTCCCTTCTTCTGATGTAAGCACACCAGATGTTGAACACCATGTCTGAGCCTATGGGAGAGGAGCCAGTCTCCAAAGCCAGAGAACTCTGCCATGAATGTGGGCAGTGCCACTTGCTGCCAGACAATCACCTTTATAACTTCCAGGACGAAGTGGATGATGAGCTGGTTTGCCACATTTGCCTTCAACCTCTGCTCCAACCTATGGACACGCCTTGTGGGCACACATACTGCTTTAAGTGCCTTGAAAACTTCATGCAGGAGTATAACTTCTGTCCTATGGATCGGAAAAAACTCTCCTTCCAGCATTGCCGGAAGTCCAGCCTTCTAGTGCGGAATCTGCTGGATAAGCTCATTGTCTTCTGCCCCTTTCAAGATGACTGTAAACATACTATGCAACGATGTGAACTAGAGGCTCACTTACATAACAGGTGTGTATATGACTGTAGTTGCAGTTGCAGTCTAAGGCAACTTGGACAATAGATAAGGGGGCTCATCAGACCAGTAACTGATAAATTATTCTCTCAACACTTGGAGAGGTGCAAACACGAGCAATTAAGCTTTTGAATGCCCAGACCCTGCAGATGTCACTCTGCCTCCCTGTAACTCATGGTGGCGAATTGGAAGCCAGCCTTGTAAATATGCACTTCTTCCTGGAGTGATTTCTCCTCCCCTTCCTTTCCTGGATTTTAACCATGATTTCCATATGTACCAATGCCAAGCATGGTTTAATGCAAAGCATGGCTTCCTTATATACCAGAAATCGTCATTGTGTTTTGAATGACTTTGCAAACCATGCGTATGAGGGAACCTTGTTTGCATCAGTACGCATGCAGCATGCTGCTGGGGTTAGTGGTGGCAAGGCAATGTGAAAATTCCTTTGGAGGTGGCAGTGCCCGCTCACTCAGCTGGCGACCAGTTTGCAAGCCAGCCTTGTGAAATGTGTGCGTGGAAGTAAGTCCCAGTTTGTTCAATAGGACTTACTTCCAAAGGAATATGTATAGGTTTGAAGAATTAGAAGGTAAAGTGTGCCGTCAAGTCGATTTCTACTTCTGGTGCCCACAGAGCCCTGTGGCTTTCTTTGGTAGAATAGAGGAGGGGTTTACCATTGCCTCTTCCCATGCAGTATGAGATAACTCCTGCCAACTTGGCAAAGAGGCACCTTTTAACATGGTGATTCTCTTTATTTAGCAGGGGGACAGTAACTGGCCCCATCCACCCCCATCACAGGACCTCCAGTGACTGTTGCTGGTGTCTATCTTATGTTTCTTTTTAGACTGTGAACCCTTTGGGGACAGGGATCCATTTTATTTATTTATTTCCCTGGGTAAACCACCCTGAGCCATTTTTGGAAGGGTGGTATAGAAATCAAATTAATAATAATAATAATAATAATAAATAATAATAATAAAGCCTTTCAGCATCTTCCTATATTGCTGTTGCCCGATATGGTACCAGCAGGGATTCGAACTGGCAACCTTCTGCTTGTTAGTCAAGCATATCTTGTTTAGTATCCTTGCATGTGTATCTAGAAAGCCAAATAGAAATCTGTTTCTTGTCTCTAGTAGATATCACTCTGCAGTGCAAAAGGCATGTGGGCGGTATGGCCAAAGTTTTTGGCTGATGCTCCTAGGCTGCACAAAAACTTTCCTTAGACATGAACCAATATGTTTTGTTGTTAATAATCAATGTTTGAACAATGCTTGTTCAGTGACTATATGAATTTTAAAATGGGGGAAATTGATCTAAATCAGTGTCTGCCATCCAGATTAAATTACTCCTGTAGTCCTGTTGAGATTAAGTAGTCCTTTAGAGCGACTCTCGAGAGTAACTTCGTCTGGCTATCAGCCAGTGATTTTGATCACCTTGATTTAAATTTACTTAAATCCACCATGGAGCACATATGGATGGATTGTGCCAAGTTGTGATATACCACAGTTTTCTATGACATACATTGTACTAATCTGATATATCTTCTAATTAAAGTACATAAATTAACTCTCCCACAGGCATGAATGCAGTTCATAGTAGGCTTTCAATCCTGATCCAGAGCAGATTGCCTGTGCAGGTGTTAGGTTTACAACTTCTAATCATGAAACTTACTTATTACACTTTAAGCAGGGCTTGCATTCTCTCTCTAATTCCATGTGACAGCTGCTATAAAAACAGCACTGTGTAGTAAAATAGTTGCTTAAGTAAGTTGCAGGTTATATCCCTGTTTTGGTATTGTAGCTCCAGCACAGCATTTTCCAGTGGCTGTGGCTGGTCTCTCTTCTGTTTCTTTTTAGATTGTGAGCCCTTGTGGGACAGGAGGTTGCCTTGTTTCTTTTTCTATGTAAAATGTTTTGTGAACTTTTTTGTTGAAACGTGGTGTATAAATTTTCGTAATAATATTTGTGGCCATTTCAGGTGTATAGTTTCACATGAAATTAGCAGGAGGCTGTCTACTTGAGTCACCAGCATTTATTGTGTCTTATTAGGTCACTTTCCTTGTCATATTTACCCAACTCAGTTTCAGGCTCTAGTATGATTAAACTGGAATGTTTAGTTACATATTAATCTTAGGGCTAAAACTTAAGGCCAACAGAAGAAACAGCGGGGGGGGGGGTGCACATGTGGAAAACTTTGAGTTGAGATATTTGAGAAAGTGGTTGTAGCTATTTTTGAAGGGAGAAACACTGAAGGCAAAGTCATTTACCATCACCACTGTGTGGATTTTATGGGTGTAGAATACGTACAAATGCATGGATCTAGGGCTGAAGTGATCTCTTCTTTTGCAGAGAATAAGATATGCTTGCAACTGATCTGTTGTCTCTGATTGTTATAGCCTAAACATGTTTCTGCTGGCTGAGAGAGTTAAAAACAACAAAAACCCTCAATTAACATTAATGGGAGCTTAGTGACAGAAAGTAGGGCTGTGTGTTGCATCAGCCTGATAATTGGGTCTGAGACGATGCAAGTCCTATCGGAGGATTTTTCATCAAAAACTATTCTGATGAAAAATCCCTCCAGTATTGGAAAATCATTCAGTACAATACCTCATCGTATCAGTATTGTATTGTGTAGTATCAGAGGAGTGGGATGGGGCCATAGCTCAGTGGTAGAGTATCTGCTTGAATGCAGACGGTCCCAGATTCAATCTTTGGCATCTCCAGGTAGGGTTGGGAGAGATACTTGTCTGAAAACTTGTAGAGCTGCTGCTAGTTATCGTAGACTGTACCTAGCTAGATGGACCAGTGGTTGGACTCTGTATAAAGCAGCTTCCTTCTCTGGTTTTGCCCTACAATACACCAGGCAATGTCATGATATTACATCCTTTCCCTGGTGGATTACTGGATAAAAAATGGCCAGATCCTGTAACCATAAAAAATCCACTATCATGCTTTCAAGATTGTTCATTTGTGCACACATTTATTCTCTGGCAACCCCAGAAAGAACATAACCATTGGGAAAGTCTCTTTGAACCAAGCAAAATGGAAATACTTGTCAAGTTTTATGGTTTAGCAGAGAGAATTAGAAAACCTAAGGTACATAGGAAGCTGCCAAGCTGAGTCAGGCCTTTGGTCCATCTCACTCAGTATTGTCTACACAGATTGGCAGCGGCTTCTCCAAGGCTGCAGGCAGGAATCTCTCACCTCTATCTTGGAGATGCTGCCAGGGAGGGAACTTGGAACCTTCTCCTCTTCCCAGAGTGGCTCCATCCCCTGAGGGGAATACTTTACAGTGCTCACACACAGGGTGGATTTGATTTAAATCAAACTGATTTAAATCACTAGCAGGGTGGATAAAAATCAATGATCGGATTTTTTTTATTTTTTTAAAAAAATCATTGATTTTTATCCACCCTGCTAGTGATTTAAATTGTGGTTTAAATCAGTTTGATTTAAATCAAATCCACCCTGCTCACACATCAAGTTTCCCTTTCATATGCAACCAGGGCAGACCCTGCTTAGCTAAGGGTTCAGTCATGCTTGCTACCACAAGACCAGCTCTCTTCTAAGGTAAATATAAAGCATCTCTTGAAAACCAATCCCAGGTTCCCCAGCAGTCTGATTCACAGACATTGTCTTACTGCCCTTTTTTAAGTCGAAGTATTTGTTTATGCATTATGAGATAAAATTATTGTGTATGTTACAAGTGATAGGACTTGACTAGCAAATATTTTAGCAAGAAATCTCCTTACACTTGATCCCTGGTTTATTAAACAAATTGCTCCTGGTTTAACCCAGTATCCTGCTTGGTGAATGGTAAATAAAGGTGTTCTCTTTCTTCCCACCTTCCCAGCGGTTTGGCTGAAGGAGCTTGTAATGCCACGCTGAGTACTTGCATTAGGGTTGGTCATAGTACTTTTAAATTACACAAATCCCCTTTCAGTGGTCTTTTTGCCTTCTTGTGCAGGTGTCCTGGCTTCAAGAAATATAAAGCTCAGCTAGAAAGGAAAAGGAATCCTCGTTCCAGATTGAAGGGAGATTCACTTTCCAGGGTGGAAACAAATACTCTGAAAGAGCCCGAGATATCAAATGGTGTGTCGTCCTTGGTGTCTGGAAGCTCAGTCGCTGCTGTGATATCCTTGGAGACAGCGGAACCTGGGTTGGTTAATCCAGCTTTTGATGGGAGTGAAGAAGGTAACCTCTCACCTCCTCAAGCTTGCATTTCAGAGCACATGATACAAAATAGGCATGTTTGCAGACATGTAATCAGTTTCCCTGCCATCTAACAAGCTAACAAAGAATTCATTGCCCTGGTAAAAGTGATGAAAGCCACAACTTTTTA
Source organism: Hemicordylus capensis (assembly GCF_027244095.1). NCBI lineage: Eukaryota > Metazoa > Chordata > Lepidosauria > Squamata > Cordylidae > Hemicordylus > Hemicordylus capensis. The sequence goes on from NC_069667.1 coordinate 3,720,686, forward strand.
AGCAGTTCTCAGTGTTCCCTCCAAGGCGTGCACACATGCGTGCACTCACAAGTTTATTAATGTCCGCTCAGTAAATTTTAGATCCCGCTCAGGTTGAACCAAGAAGGTCCCACTCTAAATGCATGTATGTGAGCACTTCCTTGATACTGCCGCCCAGAACAAAACACATTCTGCACGCAGATGAAAAAAATTAGAGAGAACACTGGCAGTGCTGTGTTTATGCTGCAGTTTTGTAGGATTACAGCCTTTTTGAGAAACACAGCTTTTCATTTTTAAGAAGCCAAGTTTCTAGCCCTTCTGACTTCAAAGATAACTTAGGAAAACATGTGGGTTATACTTTCTGAAATCTGAAAAGCCCGAGAGGTGGCTAAGTAAAATTTCTACTGATCAGTGACTTGTTTAACTTCTTGCTGTTCCCATGATTAGTAAAACTAGAATAAAATTATACAAAATAGTTTAAATATTTGCAGAATTGATTATGCACATAAGAGAAAATATTTAGATCCATCCAGTTTGCAGAAGTGATACAGACTGCAGGAGTTTCTCTGTCTTGATGTAAAATTTGGATTGCCCAAGCACAGCATTTCCGTTTTAGTTTGGTGCAGCATAAACACAGCCCTATCAGTAGCTATTTAGTAAACATCAGATTTTTCCATGGAGGATTAAAGGAGACAGAAATGCTTTTGGAAACTCCAAATGCAGTTTGCTTTCCCCCCTCTTGTATCTTATGACAAAAGCATATTGCAAAGAATGAAACAAATGATGTCAAGGGAATGGGGAATTCCAGTTCAAATGTGTCATATATTTATTGAGCTGTTTAAAATCAGTGTGGTAGATACTAAACTTGAGTATTTAAAAAACTCTATAGGTTTGGTCTGCTATCATGTGTCTTTCTTTTCTGATTCTCATTATCAGATTTACCCCAAAGAGCTAGTCTTTTAGCGGAGACAAGTACAATTGAAATTCACCCAGAAGATCCCGAGGAAGAACTTGGAATGCGTATTGTTGGGGGTAAAGATACCCCTCTCGGCAACATAGTTGTCCAAGAAATTCTTCGGGATTCAGTTGTTGCTGCAGATGGAAGAATTGCACCTGGAGACCATATCCTGGAGGTATGTTTGCACGAATGAAATGGGTTGAGGTAATACTACAAAATGGCCCCTGGATATTTATGTGTAGAAGAGTAGCTCTGCAAGCTAGTTTAGCTAATATAAAAAGACTAAGGAGATTATATGCTGTGGAGTGTACAGGAAGGTTTAAAACACAGTGTAGATTTGTGGAAGTTAAAGGGATGCCATCTCAAATGAACAAATCTCATTTGTTAGCTTGGTAGTATGCTCATCTTTCTGTTTGTGGTTTTTGTTCATTCATGGATTTTCCTCGCCCCTGCCTCTTGGCAACCTTTACAGCCTAGGAGCCTATTTTGGGGCTTTGGCAGGTTCATATGGTGATGAGTAGCCTTTAAGGTAACCTGGCCTCACACTGTGGAGGGCTTTAAAGGTAAAAGCACTTAAAGGGATTTAAAGGCAGCACTTCAAGTTGAGCCCAGGAGTGAACTGGCAACCAAAGCAATTGATGTAAAAATATGTGTGCAGCATTGCACTAGCTGAAGCTTCTGAACTATCTTCAAATGCAACCTCTCGTCAAGAGCATTTCAGTAGTCTAGCCTGGATGTAACCAGGGCATGTGTCACTGAAGCTAAGTCCAAGTTCTCTAGGTAGGATAGCAGTTGGGAAACCAGACAAAGCTGGGCAAAGGCATTCCAGGCCACAGCAGAGCACCCAAGGTCAGCCTCAGATCCTGCAGTTCCTCCAGACTGCATACGGTACTTTGGTCTTCTAGAGGTTTGCAATCCCATCTAAGACACAGGTCTCACACCATCAATTAGGTGAAAGATTCCCCAGCTAACAGGACAAGACCTCCATCTTGTGTAGATTAAACCCCATCTAAAAGATTAGAGGGAAAGGGGATTGTTTATGGCAGGATTTCTTTCTGACCACTATAAAGACTATTTGTGCCTTCCCCTGATGGTGTTTCTCTGCCTTCTGTCTCTGGTTTTTGTTCCTCTTGCTGTCTTGGCTTACGTTCCTTCCGAATATGCCCAGAGTTCATTTGCCATTAGACTTGTTTTTGTCCTTTCTTTTTGCTGATGCTCCTATAGAAATGCTTCTGTCTTTCTTATGTTGCCTGTATTGTATATTTTTCTTTGCAAACTTAAGGGAGATGGGCAAAGAGTGGTACTTGGATAGAAGGCCTCCTAAACTATGAGTATTCTGATCTTTGATTGTTTCAATCCTTCCACAAGGTGAATGGTGTCAATATTAGCAGTGTGACTCATAGCCAAGCAATCTCCTTACTGCGCCAACCCTGTGCTGCACTCCACCTCATTGTGCTGCAGGAGAAAGGGTTTACCACCAGGACTGGGCAATCGGATTCCAGCCCTACAGTAAACCAGGAAGCGATCCACGTTTCCCTTGTAAAGAGAGACCGATCTGAACCCCTTGGCATCAAACTGATCAGAAAAACAGACGAACCTGGGATTTTTATTCTGGACCTGCTAGATGGAGGCTTGGCAGCCAAAAATGGCAAGCTGCATCATAACGATAAAGTGCTCTCTATAAATGGCCAGGATCTTCGACAGGGAACACCAGAAGCAGCCGCACAGATCATCCAGGTACGGGTTTGTGGAGCAAAGTACTTAGCAGTCTTCATAGTTCAGACCCGGGACTCCCAAATAATACAGCAGGGATGGGAAGCCTCTGCCATATGAACATAGGATGCTGTCCTAGAAGGAGTCAGGCCGCTGAACCATCTTGCAGAGTGTTACCTCTGTGACCTGCAGCAGCTCTTTAGGGCCTTGTGCAGAGAGAGGTCTTTCCCAGCCGTGCTGCACGAGATCTGTCAAACTGGAGATGCTGGTGACGGAAGCAGCTGTATTCTGCATACAGCACATCACATGTGCTGTACCACTGAAATATGGCCTCTCCCCATATAATTTCATTATTGTGATAAGTAGCTTGCACTCAAGTATATTTTGGCGTACATTTTTACATAAAGTCCACCCGCCCCAGTGAGAACCATTGTGTTCTGCAGGCATGCCGACTTTTTAATGTCTGGTCTTGGAGCGCTGCTCTTGTGCTAGCAATCCTGAATTGCCCCCTTTGCTAAGCAGGTTCTTCCCTGGTTTGCATTTGAATGGGAGACTACATGCGTGAGCACTGCAAGATATTCTCCATAGGGGATAGGGCTGTTCTAGGAAAAGCACCTGCATCCTTGTATGCAGCAGGTTCCAAGTCCCCTCCCTGGCAGCATCTCCAGTAGGGCTGAGAGAGACTTCTGCCTGCAACTTTGGAGAAGCTGCCACCAGCCTGTGTAGACAATACTGAGCGACCAATGATCTGATTGAGTATATGGCAGCTTCCTATGTTCCTGTGTTTCTTTTTGCTTGAAAAGGGGAAAGTTGAGGTATTTCTCTAGTGCATGGTGTGTTAACTGGAAAGAAACTGAGACCAGTGAAAGTAAAATAGGCACCACCCAGAGCCTTTAGATGGATAGGGCATTATAGAAATGTAATAAATAAATAAAAATAGAACCCACTTGAGCCATGGCCAATTTTAGGGAGTCGGTGATCTGTGAGAGTGAGTGAAGGGAAGGGAACTTGCAATGTTGATGAGAACATAAGCTCTATGTAGTTCATATAATATCTGTGTGTTGATTTATGATATCCACATTGCAAATAAATCAAAGGTGTAAGGAATACTCTGCTAATGATTTTCTAGGTCAGAGGACTGACTGAAGCTGAACTCAGTGTTCATAAATTCCGCCAATACAAGCAAACAAGAGTGCAGTCCTGCTAAATTCCATTCATAATAATCTTGAAGTGACAGTGGCATGAAATGTAATGTTTTAACTTCAGTCCTAGATCTATATCTAGGATTGCAGTTGGAATACTGCATTACATTCCAGCGTCGCCTCAATGGTGGTAGGGGTGTGCACAAAACTGGATTGCCCAGTTCGGTTCAAGTCTGGACTGGACACGGACTGGGTACATTCAGTTTTGTGCACCTCGAAATGACCACCACCCCAGTCGGTTCGGGTTTGGGCTGGTCTTTGAGTTAATTTTTCAAAAAAATATGATTTTTTCCAGAAATATAACTCACCACTGCCATTCCGGGAGCTTCTCCGAAGCCGTGGTGGTGGGGTGTCTCCAGAAGTTCCCCCTCCTCCTGTTGGTCTCCATTAGCTTCCAAATTGCTCGGTTCCAGCGGTCTTCGGCCTGTTCTGGGCCTTTCCCCTGTGGTGGTGGCCATTTTGGAGACTGTCACGCATGGCCAGTGGCCCTCTGTGTGGCAGGGTGGGAACTTCTGGAGACACCTCCTCCCGTGGTGGCCTCAGAGAAGTCCCCGGAGTGGAAGTGGTGAGTTCTATTTCTGTAAAATAAAAAATTCAAAAAATAGGCCGGCGGGGGGGAGTTCGGCTAGATATTGAGCCGAACTGGGGTGGGGAGTGGGGGGTTTTAGTCTGAGCCATCGAACTGAACCTGTTCGCACATCCCTACTCAGTGGGAAAGCAGGCAACAATTCTGTCTCTGCCTCCCATTGTGGCTTGCTACAGAAGAGTTCAGTAGGTCTTACTGGAAGCTTCATGTTCCTGAGGTTAGCTCCTGATTTGTAAACCGTTCTTTGGAGAGAGTTTGCATGAGACCTTGGAGCTCATTTAAAAATGTACTGACAAAACAACCTGACAACTGAGCGCAGAGCTGATTTCCGAGGATACATATTATTTTCCCAGTGACCCACTAGGGACCTTGTAACACTGTAATTATATGACTTGGGCCTTGAAGTTACATGTTGGAAAATTTCCTCTTCATGCTTCTCCTCTCTCTGGCAGTCTAGTGAAGCAAGAGTCAACTTTGTGGTTCTCCGTCAGTCTGGTGTGCAACTTACAGATGCTGCTGAAGATGGCAGCACGTCAAACAACAGCAGCAGCAGCAGTGGGGGGAGCCCTGTGCATCATCGCAGGAGACCTGAACAGACTCACTTCCGACGAAGATCAAGCTACCAGAAGGTACAGTATGTGATGTGCTAGGTTCTGGGAGTTGTTACTGCTGCCCTTATGGGACAGCTAAACAGTTCAAAGTGATTCCTTATCTTGGTATACCAATAGCTGTACCTCTAGCTTCATAAGGTGGTCTTGTTCCATGTCTTTCCAGTCAACCTACTCCTCATTGATGCACATGATAAATAGACACACTCTTTTCGTTTTCTCCCCCCCCCCCATGTTTTAGGCACTCCCTCAAGGATATCTTAGTCAGGAAAAGGTTGTTAACATTAAAAAGGAGCCAAAAGAATCTCTAGGAATTACAATAGGAGGCGGAAGGGACAATAAAAACAAGCTCCCTGTTTATGTCACTAGCGTGCAGCCTGTTGGATGCCTCTTCAGGGATGGAAGGATTAAGAAAGGTAAGATGTCTTCAGAACCATCTTTTATTACTGTGATGCATGAACTGCGTAGTTATGCATGTATGAGATTGCAGATGTCAAATAGTGATCCAAAGTTATGCTTTATAACAGAAGGTAGATTATGGTTTGTCCTTCTTTATTTATGTAACAGGTGATGTGCTTTTGAGTATAAACAACATTGATTTGACTCATCTGAGCTACAATGAAGCAGTCTCTGCGTTGAAATCGAATGCAGCATTGCACGCTGTGACCCTGAAAGCTCTGGAAATTGTAGTACCAGATCAGGCACCTGAATCTACTGAGGCACCTGATAGCCAGGAAAACGGGTTCACCTGGGCTAGCTGGGCTCCTCTGTGGGTCATGTGGCTTGGGTTGCCTAGGTAAGTCTGTCTGCTCAAGTGTCACCATGGAAACTTTCCTGATTAAGCATTATATCATATTTTCAGGTTGGTCAGTCATCCAGTGATCTAGTTTGCTCCAGGTGTCATGAGTGAAGGTGTCTCTTGCTTTGAGTGATGTTTTCCCCCCTATAAAATAAAGGACATAAACTCTCAAAGGTTTTCAGTATGCCTGATTATCATGCATCAAGTGATGCCTGAAAGAAATCCTATAATGTCAGTGGCTCAGATCAGAAATCGCACCAAAGGTAGCATAGCTATGGTTGGGTGTGGTGTCTGTGTTACATCCAGTAGGTCCACTTCTGTATGTTATCTGGCATGCATGGACTTTGGATTCTGACATGCAAACTTCAAAAGGAAGAAATGTTTCCCCACCATAATGTGTGCTTCCCATCAAAGGACTGTGTGCTGAATGCAGTCATTGTTTCCTGATCTATAAGCCATCTGAAATAAGATATTTGATCCCCAGGCGGCAGTGCTCCTGCTGCTGCCGGTGGTAATGATCTCATCATCCTATTGATTTCAGGGATGCTCAAATTCAACAAAGGCTTGGTATTTCCTGCTTGGCTTACTAGGACACTACAGTTCCTTCCTCCCACAGGTTTAAAGTAAAAGATAATTCCACTCCTGCATAACAAGAAAATAAGTGGACTTTTATCTTAGACAGAAGGTGAAAAGCTGCTCTGCACCTCACTCTTGACTGTGCTTTTTGTTTCAGCCACCTCCACTGCTGTCAAGATATTATCTTGCATAAAAGCAACTCTGAGAGCTGGGGATTCAGCATAGTTGGTGGGTTTGAAGAAAATAAAGGAAACCAGCCCTTCTTCATTAAAACCATCGTGCCTGGAACACCTGCCTTCTGGGACGGAAGGCTGAAGTATGTACCCTTTTGGCTTCTCTTACTTTTGCCTTCCTCAGAGTCCCTGATCTCTAGAACACAGCGGCTGGGTTTTTAATTCTTCTTTTTCTCTCTCCATAAAAAGTCAGGATGTGGACAAGCTCAGAATAGTTTATTTGTACAGAGACGCCAATGGGTAGCCTCCTTCATAGTTAGGCAATTCTGCTGTGCCTCTGCACTGGGTGTAACTGAATGACCCTGTAACACCTGGTACAGAAACAGAGAATAATTGTCCAGTCCAGAGCAGCAAATCATGCAGAGGCAGCCTCCTCTGAGGCAAGGCAGTCTTGCTCTACATCTGGAATGACTTAGAGCATTCAAACTGCTCCCTTCTTAGAGAGTGGCAAAACTACCTGTCCTCAGTTGAGGCTGAATTGAAGAGGGCAAGGCCAGAGAAGCCAGCCTGGCAGAGATTCAGCAGCCAGCCTCTTCTGGTGACTTGGGACTCAAATAGCCCTTAATTTTAAAAAGACCCTTAAGTTTCACCTGTTTTCTCAGGCTTTTAATTGTTTTAATCATTTTATTCTATGCTTATATTGTATTTTAACTTATCTATACCGACTAGGGATGCACATGTCAGGTGGTATAGAAATATGAATAAATTTTTGGTTTTTGTTGCACCGTTTGAAATGACTGATGAAGTCAGACTCGGTAAAGACTTCTTGCTTTGTCCTTTGATGTTTAATAGACCTGTGCATATCAGAAGCTGAGCAGAACTATGACATCCAGGAGTCTGTGCATCCTCCCAGCAGGTGCGTGGGCTTCCTACGCTGCCTGGTGTCACTTCCTCTTTGCTCTCCCACACTCCCTCTGTAGAAGATCACGGTGCTGCCCAGCTGCCCCCACACCAGTTCTGGGCGTGCACTTAAAGCCCCCCCCCCCACCAGCAGAGTACCTGGGGCACTTGACCTGTATCCTGCTGCCTCCTAGTGGTGGGGGTAGGGATTTCTGACGCTGGAAATCCCTTTTTCCCCTGACATGCACAGGCCTAGTGTTTAACATAGTGCAGACTTAGGTGGTTGTAACACTAGCAACATGTCAAGAGCTTTACCCTAATGGTGGTTTTTCCTCTTCCACCACTAGGTGCGGAGACGAAATTGTGGCAGTGAATGGAGTGTCCGCTGTTGGAATGAGTAATGCCGAGCTGATCCCTATGCTTAAGGAACAACGGAACAAAGTCACTCTCACGGTGGTGTCTTGGCCTGGCAGTCGTGTGTAAGACGTTAAATCTAATTCAAACTTGAGTTCAAAGTTCTGATGCTAGGTTTCAAGACTTGGAGTGAAAAACCAACCAAGGAAATGGTGAGGTGGCTTAAGAGGCTGTTCTCCTCAAGGCATTCACCAGTCTTATTCTTCTGCCAAAGGCAAAATAGCTTGTTGATAGAATTGTGATTTTAGACCAAACTCTGGCAGTTGAAAGTCACATTTCTGTGTGCAGTTAGAACTGTAATGATCGTTTCTCTTTCTCAGCGTTCTTGCAAACATTAGATATTTGAACTCTGAGCCACGGCTTACTTCGCTCCTTAAATCCTTTTTTGATCTTGCTCAGATAAGTGATTGCGATCAGTGCTGTAAAGATTTGCAAGATGGCTTATTATGGTCCCTGATAGACTCATTGGTGGTGGCTGAAGTTTAACTGTGTGCTCTCAGTGGTACCTTTTTCTAAAGATGTTTACCAACAAACATTGGTCAGTGTGGGCTACATGTGAAGGGTTTAATGGAAATCCAACAGGACCAGCTGCTGCCTGCACTGTGCCTCTTAAGCTGATTTTGCCACACTTTCCCTCTTGGTCATAGAATCCCTCCTAAGGAAAAATGGCTTAAAAGTGGCTTTGTGCAGTGTTCAGCTGGTGCTTTACAACTCCCAACCCTACTTTGTATGGAATAGGCAGGACCTGGGTTTGATTCCACCTCTAGTGGCTTTCCTTACTGGAAAGGGAGATGAGGATCAATTTTTCAGAGAAGAAACCAACCCAAATAGCCCTGTTCCTCTGCTGCTGCTGTTGTTCTCCTCATCAGCCTTTAAAAGCAAGTGCCTCTCTTATGAGGAACAGGGCTTTACTTTGCTGAATGGTTCTGCAGCTAGCCCACATCATTGACTACCCCTGTAGATACACTTGGCTATTTTAAGAGTCGCATGGCAGGTAGAGCTTCATCTGGTGCACTATCTTTCAAAGTATGAGGATATGGTGGAGAAAGCCATATCTGTAGGTAAAAACTCAGCCATTCAGTAAAACACCAACAAGACTGAAGGCCCCATTCATACTGGAAGTGGTAAAGTCCTCCTGCATGAACTCCAACACCTTATTTTAATGGGGCACACCATTGATAGTGTAATGTTTAAGTAGGCATTATATGTAAGGCAAGTGTAATTTTCACGTGAGGTAGACGGGGTTTTGCATAGAAGTGAGGTCTACAAGTCATGTCATGAACACTAATGGATGGCTAATTCATACTTAAATGAGTTTTTAAAGGACATTAACTTCTTCTTCAGTCTGATCTACTGATAAGGGTGACCACTATTGATTTGAGTCTTGGAATCTGTGCTCTCCAATGTTCCTTGCAATGGTCGTAAAGAGAGATCAAATGCCTTTTTCAAATGAAGGGGCTGCCTGCCTGAGTGGTACCACTTTCCTTCCTTGTCTTATTTCAAGGTGCCTTCTCCAGTCACCACCAGGAAGTCTAGTAGTGACTATATTGCTGTGCACCAAAGAATGTGTAGGACCTTGTTAACAGATTTTTCATGGTTTTGCATTTATAAATTATTCTGATGTCACTGAAGTTGTTTGGAGGTTTTGTTATGACTAAATCTCTCCTCAGAGTGTAATCCCTTGCTATAACTGGCCTTGTCTTTAAGGAATTCTACAAGGTTTCTACCACACCCTACTTCTGACTTATCCCAGGTCATTCACAGGCCAAGGTGTTTCATTGTGCAGAGGGAAACACAAAAGTTGTTTACCTGTTCTTTGAAAGAGAGGAGGGAAGAGCCCGTATCTTCCAGTGACAGTTGTTGTCCTTCAGCATCTCTCTTGTTCCATGAATATATAAACATGGGAGAGGCTGAAATGGGAACAGAAGTGGTCACCCCAGGACTACTGAGTGCACAGAAGTGGGCTTTTGGAAGCTACATATAGCTTGGGGAAAGGAAGGGGGCGGGTTATCTTGTTACCGAATCAAGGTGTGGTAGCAGAGAGAGATGTCAGAGTGCTATCCTTGGAATGCAGCTCATCCTTAATGGATCCCCGGGAGTCTTATTTCATCACATGTCACAGCCACACACACCTCTTTAAATTGAATTCCAGAACAGAGGCAGAGGGATGTGTCATCACACACTTGCCTTTGCCTATTAGATATTCCCCACTTACAAAGGCATTAGCCGTGTTGAATAATATCTCCATTGCTGTTGGGCAGATCATTTTAGACAAAGAAGACTGTAAAAATTTAGCCGATTTTGCATCCTATTTTGAAAGTTGTCACTTTCAGCTTTGAGAATACCTTGTATGCAAACACCTGCACTGGAGCCACTTTGTGCTCCTCTGAAAATACCTCTGAATTGGTTCTTGGGTTCAGGTTTGGTTCAGCTTCCTATATGCTTATTTTTCCATGGCGGTTCAGTGTTTCTCTGACACAAAGGTGTTTTCACTCTTTCAAAGACCATACACATCAGCCATATTTCCAAAAAACTTGCTTTATTTCCCACATGTTTTTCAGCTACTGACCCACTCACTGCACCATCATAGCATACAAACCAAAATACAATGGTATACTGGCTTAAGTTTCCAAGGTTGTTAGTTTCATACAAACACCCAAACTTGCATGACTACAATACAAAAAAAAAAAAAAAGTATAAAGTTCAAACAACTTTAAGAAGTGTTTTTAAATAGTTCCTGCAGGTGGAAGATAATTTAAAAAGGTGGGATGCACAAAACCAAGTGTTGAATATTTGAGGATAAGTTCTTCTGAAGTTTACGTCTTTCAAAAGGAAAAGAAGTAGGGAATATGGCTACACTTAGTGTTAAGAGCTACGAAAAAGGAATGCTTGTGACCTTAATGGATGAATAATCAAAATTTAACATTCTCAGATTGAAAGATGAGGCAGCCGATAGCTACGCTAAGTAGTTTGGTACAAACTACTTGAGTTGGGCTTTGAAGAGATGCTCCTGTTGATTCACAAGGAAGCCCAGTGAACTCAGCCAAAATATAATGCTTAGCTTTTGAAGTCCCCAGCTGCCAGGGTAGAAACGCTGCACTCTTCACAGAAACTTTCCAGGCCATAGAATGTCCACCTTGAACTGCCAGGAAAGTAGGTTTCTCTGGCTCTCTACCAAGCACTTCTTGGGAGAAATAAGATTTTCCTAGCTACAAGAAATGGCAGAATGAAATGGGACTAGCTTAAAGACGCCAGATTCTAAACTGGCTCTTGAGGAGTACCTAACTTTTTTTTTCCTGGACAACAAAGCTCATTTTGCTGTTACTGTCCTACTTCAAAAAAAGAAAAAAACAAGAGAATGGCCAAATATTGCCTTACCTAAATGCATTCGTTTCTGCTGAAGCCATCTCCCATCAGAAGCCATAGGATCTGACACAATGGAGTTTACCTACATGTAGGATAGCTCAGTGCTTTTGTATGCAGCAGCTGCTGGGTTGTTTAGTCTCAAAGGTCTGGCTGCCAGCACAATCCGGTTTCCTCGCATGGGAAGTCCGTGTCCATATTTCGGCTCCCGGCCACCTCAGCCTTTTCTTCGGAAAACAGAGAGTCATGGGATGCAGATAGGCTGGCGGGTGGAGGTATCGCTACTGCTTTGGGCTGCAGATAGGCTACTCCTTGGAATCTTGCCCACTTCCCTCAGGGACACCATCCTCGCTCACTTCCTTCTCTTCTTTGCTGCGCTTGTTCTTTTTGTGCTTGTGGCGCCGATGGCTTTCACCTTCTTCATTCTCATGCTGCTTACTGAGGTTGGAGGGGAATGAGAGAAAGCAGAGAATGAAATTAGCTGCTTATCAGGGGAATACAACAGGACCCTTAGGGTTCCTGGGACTTTTAAGCAGAACTCTAAACATGAATCTGTTGGACAGATTTTCTTCTGATACTGCCAATCCAATGGTTTCACATGATGCACACAAGAATACTGCAGTGCATGAAATGACAGCCAGAGCACAAACAAAAAATAGAGGCAGTTACTGGATAGAGAAAGCCAGCCAGAATGACATTTGGCATCGCCATGGGGAACAGCTTTAGGCTCAAATAGGCTTTCAGAGGAGAAGACTTCGTGATTTGGAAGGTAGCACCGAGAATGCCTTTCCAGATGCTCACTAATGTTCTCTCAGTACCTTGGGAAGATAAATTCTGGTCATCCCGAGGAGATTGGGATACTGACTGATCAGCAGATATTTTACATTTTTGCATGGAGTGGTAACCTTCCCTAGTAACTCAAGCCAGAGGACCTACCCTGGGAAAAGCTTACCGCCGTGATGATTTGTGTTTGCTGCCTTCCTCTTTGTCTCTATGCCTTCGCTCACGATGGCGATCTTCTCTCTCCCGACTGCGATCTCTACTCCTGCGGTAGTCCCGCTCAAAGTCATAACTGCGTTCCCGGCTGTAGTAACGATACCTCTCTTCATCGCTGAAAGAAGGCAATTAAGCATCATGAGAAAGAAGAGACATTAAGGAGAGAAGAATGTATTACTCAATGTCTGCGCTCCTGCCATAAGCAGATATGCTTGAACAGGTCATGAGATCTTACCTGTTAGGGTCTCACTGCACATGGGAACGTAAGAAAAACCCTGCTGGATCAGGCCAAAGGCCCATCTAGTCCAATATCCTGGTCACACAGTTGGGCAACCAGGACATTTGGGAAGGCTTCCACACACCCTTCCGTTGGTGTTCCCCAATACCTGGTGTTCTGGGGCAGGTCCCCTCTGGTCCTTAGATCTGTGAGATCACAGATACAAATCACATGCTTGTCTTAGATCTCACCAATGAAGCTGATGGTTTAGATTGTGAATTGCCCAGGGCCTTTTGTATGGGGCAATATAGAAGTGTACTAAATAAATAATAATATTTGACAAGCTATCAGCTACATGTTGAAATATTTTCAGTGTAGACACCCTAGAGCCAACTTCTTTTGATAAAAATGCATGTGTCTTTAAAGCTAGGCATTTTCTGCTGGAAGAATCTGGTTTTTATCATTGATGCTGTTTATTTAGCTGCTCTGGAACAATTTTCACAAGCAGACCAATGGTGGTCAGAGGGGTCAGAGCAGTGGCCCCTCTTTTTTTTCATCTCTGTGCGGAATGAGTTCTGTTCTGGGTCACAGTATCAAGACACTGTGTGCACACGTGCATTCAGAATGGGGCCTTCCTGATTCAACCTGGGCTGGCTCTAAAATGAACTGAGTGGACATCAGAAAACTTGTGAGCGCGCACGCCTTAGAGGGAACAGTGGGCCTGAGCCTCCATGTGGTAACCAGGGAAACATCACCTTGTCACTATGCACACGTGTTACCATTTTACTGCAGGGAAAACCTCATCACTGTGGGCAGCCTTCTCGGGTAGGCTTTGTGCTCAGATCAACATTTGAGCAGGATCTCAATTACTTTCTCCATACACTGTGTTTGAAAACAGAGCTGTACAAGAAGCATTCTGTAACTATACTAGTTCTTGTCCTTGTTGCCTCTGCCTCCCCACTTCTGCTACCGAGTATAGAACTCCTCTTAACTACAATTCAATCCAAGTATCAAATTTCTCTAAACATCTAAAAGAAGTGTTATTTTCTGTCTTTGCTGGCAAGTTTTTTTTCTCCATCCCACCCAAATTTTTCTTATACATACTCTACCTATCAATCAATCATGGAGAAAAAGAGTTGGGGAGAAATTGCATATTGATGATATACCAAAAACCTGATACAAAGCAGAGGGGTGTGGTTTACAATATATTTATTCACTAGCCTTTGAGCCAGGATTCTCTATGGTAACCAAAAATGCCAGCTATGTGCTGTGGAATGCTGTCTAAGCAAATCGCATTACTTCTGTCCCCTGTGGGATGCCAGCTCTGTGGTTGCCAGATGCATTCTGGGAAGCCTTATGCTCTCAGTAGGTTTGCCCTTGATGTACTTCCTGAGATTTTCCCCCAGCAAAATCCTTGCTGCCTTTTTAAAAGGTGCCTTTGCACGAAAATATTTAGTTCACTGTGTGCCAGCTTCAATAGCCGGGAGTTCGAGGGTAAGCCACCCCTTTTGGGGTAGGAGTGTGCATGGTTTTGGTCCGGCATGATAGACCAGACCGCTGGACCGGTCCGGCGGTCTGGGGACTGTGACTTTAAGCGGGGGGGTGATAGTACTCCCCCACCCCCGCCGCGCTTCCCCCTCTGGCGCTGTTCCTTTTAAAAATCTTCTTGGGGCGGCAGAGCTCCTCTCTGCCGCCCCTGCCCCCGTCGTCGTCTGAAAAGCTTTAACAGAGACGAGCGCTAGCGGCGTGCATGTGCCCCAAGAAGACTTTTAAAAGGAACAGCGCCGGAGGGGGGGGGGGAGAGTACTACCACCCCCCCGCTTAAAGTCACAGTCCCCCCCTGCCGGACCGGGGGGGGGGGACTCTGAGCCACGCACACTCCTATTTTGGGGTTTGTGTCCCTGACAAACAATTGAAAATTGCATTTAGAGAGAGAACACAATGCATTGGACAAAATAGGCTTATTTCCTGTGCCCTTGACTGGTACCAGGAAGGACAGGGCTATGGGGCAGCTCATTTACAGGCTCAGCCAGAGCATAAGAAACCATGTTCCAAGCAAATTCTTTGCTCATCATTAGATCAACAGTCCCCCACTTCCCCTTTTGATCCAGAAGAATCAGCAAGGTGGCCAGCATAAAATAAAAATAAAAATTAAAAATACAATAAAACTAGTTTGCTTCCATCCCCTCGAACACAGCAGTGCTGTAGGGCAGCATACCTCCCCACATCTCTAATTCTTGTTTGGGGGATGGTGGTAACAGTGGAGCTCTGTACACATGGTGACCAAACAGTCCTGTCCTGGTTTAGCTCTCCACTGCTATCACTCAGACTGCTTTAGCCTGCAGCTCTGAGTCTGTAGTCTTAACCTAGTACATGATTCTAAAGTCTGTTACTGCTCATTCCTGTCTCCATAGCATTAAAAGGCTCAGATCTGCTTCTTAAAATTCAGGCCAAGATCTGCATGTTGAGTTTTGCATGCTTCACTGGTATGATCCAGCGTGGCGTAGGGGTTAGAGTGCTGGACTAGGACTGGGGAGACCCGAGTTCAAATCCCCATTCAGCCATGATACTACCTGGGTGACTTTGGGCCAGTCACTTCTCTCTCAGCCTAACCTACTTTACAGGGTTGTTGTGAGAAGAAACTCAAGTATGTAGTACACCGCTCTGGGCTCCTTGGAGGAAGAGCGGGATATAAAATGTAAAAATAAAATAATAATAAAATGATCACGGAGATCACACAGCAGTTGCATAGCCACTGCCATTCTGACAACAGGCAACACCATCCCCTTACTTGTTGTATTCACTGGTGGTGGGTGTCCGGTCACGATCTCTTTCCCTTTCCCTCTCCCTCCTTGAACCGGAGTACTCCCAGTGACCACTGTCAGAAGCACTGGAGCCTTTGTCCACCGTAGTCACCCACGGCGTGTGAGACGTAGAAATGGGAGGGTAGCTGATGAAACCTGAGTCTGGAGAAGAGAGAGCGAGCCTTTCTTCACATGGAGCTGTACATCGGCATGCAGTTCAGGCACTTACCTGACTGGTGCTGCCCACTGGCATGATGCCACAATCATGCATGAGCCCCCTACACACTGGAATTCACAACTTTCTGTGCAATAATTGGTCTTATTTGTACAATTCTTTCCCGTCATATACCTGTTGTCTGAACAAATCTAGCAATTTCTTTTGATTAGAGGTTCCGAGACACTCTGCTTGCAAGCTGTGGACTATGGTGGGTAGCAGCCACTGTGGCTGCTGTCAGAGGCATCTCTCAGTTCCAGAAGTTGACTAGTGCTTCCTTAGAATAGCTAGCAAGCTATACACAGACTGAAAACTGATTGGATATATTGGCTTCTGAGGCTGCCTACCTCATCTGATGTCGGTTTTCACAGGGATGAGGAAGATTCCAAAAATCCAGCCTTCAATTTTACTTTTTAAAAACATTTGCATTCCATCTCTCCACAGTGCAAAGTAGCTTCCAGCCAACTGAATCATAAAACAACTTAAAATGAGTATCCAATGATCATTGCTAAAAACAGTACACTGTATAGCGTCAAGAGTGCTATAGACCCAGAAACAACCATTCAGCAGTCACAGGCCTTTGGGAAGAGGTAATGTTTACCTCTTCTTAGAACCACAACTACTATTCAGCTCTAGAACCTTTTACGGACCGCTGAACCGGTTCGGAGATCCAGCGGTTCGGGGGGTTACCTTTTTAAGGAGCAGGAGGGTGTTCCAACACCCACCCCCCACCCCTGCCACACACTGGCCTCTTCTGGTCTGACGCTGACCAGGGCAGCAAGCAGGTACGCTGCTGCCCCACGCAACGATTTTAGGCACAGCGCCGGAGGTGGGGGTGGGTGGGTTAGAGCACCCTCCCTGCTCCTTTAAAGTAACCCCCACCACCACCACCGAACCATCCGCCCGCTGGACCTTGCACATCCCTACTTCTTGCTCAAGGTCCTTGCCCCACATGGAGCAACATAAACAGCAGCTGCACTCATATGGCGAGAGACCACCTCAAAGGTATGTGGGCCCCAAGTTGAGAAGGGCTTTAAATGTAAAATAAATACCTCAAATTGGACCAGAAAGCTAATTGGGAGTCAGTGCAGTTGCTACAAAACAGTTTGAAGTTCGCATTAAGGATAGCATCGTGTAAAGCTCATTAGAGCAGTCAACCCTAGTGGTTAGGAATACAGTAATTTATTCTGCTTCTGGGAAGGGATATAGCTTACATTAATAACAAGCACTCCAAGCCACTGCTGACACTTTTATCCAGGAGCAGTCTGAGGCTTCTAGCCTGATCAGAGGAGAAGAATACCTTGCCTACCATAGCAAGGACTACCTTCTTTGGACTTTTGGGATTACACTCCTATATTTTCTCCATCTTGCCTGGATTCAGTTTTAAACTCAGCCACTCACCCACAACCAATCAGCAATGGTTTAGAACAAAAACATTGCTTCTGGAATGCGTAGTTAATGAAATATAGAGTTGACTGTCATCGGCGTATGACATGCAACTCCAAATTTCAGATCTCTTTCACTGGCTTCATATAGCTGTTAAAACAGTACTGGTGACAGAAGAGTCTTGTGGTGCTATAATTATTTTATTATTTATTTTATCAAATTTGTATACCACCCCAAACTTTCATCTCTGGGCGGTTGTTCCAAATCTAAGATGAAGTCCACCCACCCTCCCCAGTTATTTCATGTTAAATATGGGTGTGTGGGTGTGTGTCTTGGATTCACCTCTTTCTTATTGGTAAATACAGGTATAACCTGTATCTAACCTTTTGGAGAGGAGAGCTGGTCTTGTGGTAGCAAGCATGACTTGTCCCCTGAGCTAAGCAGGGTCTGCCCTGGTTGCATATGAAAGGGAGACTAGAAGCGTGAGCACTGTAAGATATTCCCCTCAGGGGATGGAGCCTCTCTGGGAAGAGAAGAAGGTTCCAAGTTCCCTCCCTGGCAGCATCTCCAAGATAGGGCTGAGAGAGATTCCTGCCTGCAGCCTTGGAGAAGCTCCCAGTTTGTGTTGACAATACTGAGCTAGATTGACCAATGGTGTGACTCAGTATATGGCAGCTTCCTATGTTCCTAAGGCAGCGTCTTACATTCAGAGAGCCTTCTATTTGAGAGAATACAGTACAGCACATCAAAGCCCAGGGGGCTCAGCTAGCCACTGATGACAAGCTGTTGTGCTCAGATTTTTTTTTTTAAAGAGCCACTCAAAAGCCAGACCCAAAATCCCTATTTGCTATTCAACCTGGGTTATCAAAATGGTGTCATTCATTGTGTCAGAGGCCATGGAGAGGTGCAGGAGTGATGAGTTGATTCTCTCTCTTTACCTCTGGACACACATCATCCGCCAGAACTCACCAAGGCCATTCCATTCCCATAACCCATTTGAAAGCCTGATTTAAATGGACTGAAGAAGGGTGCATGGTCTAGATATGCCAGCGTGGTGTAGGGGTTAGAGTGCTGGACTAGGACTGGGGAGACCTGAGTTCAGATCCCCATTCAGCCAAATACTTGCTGGGTGACTCTGGGCCAGTCACTTCTCTCTCAGCCTAATCTACTTTCACAGGGTTGTTGTGTGGAGAAACCTAAGTATGTAGCACACCGCCCTGGGCTCCTTGGAGGAACAGTGGGATATAAAATGTAAAAAATTAAAATTTTTTTTGACTGCAATTGCTTTGCCATCGCTCATCCAATTCTCTTCTCCAAAGGGAAGATCTGAAATGTGCCCTCAAGTTGGCAAAAACATCCCTATTCAAAAGAGATAAACAACCTGATCTGATTTAAAACAACCAACCTGGATGGCTTTACGAGGGGTTTGGATCACCTCAGGGAGGAGAGGTCTATCAGTGACTACTAGTCAGAGGGCTATAGGCCACCTCCAGACTCTGAAGGCAGGATGCCTCTGAGTACCAGTTGCGGGGGAGCAACAGCAGGAGAGAGGGCAGGCCCCTTTCAACTCCTGCCTGTGGCTTCCAGTGGCATCTGGTGGGCCACTGTGTGAAACAGGATGCTGGACTAGAAGGGCTTGGGCCTGATCCAGTAGGGCAGTTCTTATGAGGTTTCTTCAGAAACTGAAGTGGGCAGATACCTCCATGAATAAAGGAGGAATGCTTCCCTCCTGGAGTAATGCATTTACTATTTCACACACTGGCTTTTCAAGGCCACTCATCAGCCTTTAACCGTGGTTCTAAATGACACACCTTTGCAACCCCCAGAGCCCCGTCACCAACCTCAAGGCTGAAGCCAACAAGCAGTCACTTCCGACATCCCTAGGTGACAGCGAGCAGATCAGATCTGAGTAATGCAATGCTCCCAACATCTTTGCTCAGCCGAGTCCCAATTTCACACTCCAGAGTAGCCCATCCCTCAATTATCATCATTTTGTTAATACCTGACATTAAGCCAAGCATTGACAACCCACCATTAGCAATGCAACCATACTCTAGCAGACAGAACCTAATTTAGTCTTGTCAGGAGAAGTGGGTGAGAGAACGCCAATGGAATATCCTAATTTTTCAAAAGATACAAAATTTTATTCTGGACATGCAAATCAAACAGGGGAGGAAAACCAAGCTGGAGTTAAGTAATGCAAAAACCACGTTTTGCGGGGGAGTGTAAAGTTAGGTTCGGGAAGCCGGTCGGTATCTAGAATCCCGACTGGCAAGGTCAAGGACTGACAACGTAGCTCCCTGCCCATCTTCTCCAGCTAAAAGGGGCTCTATTTAAATTTAACCATGCAGTAACTTACACAGTGTCTTTGTGTTAATCACAGAATAGCCCTCATACAGTATCTTCCACCCTGCCACAAGCCTGCTCCTGGCCTCCGCTTGATAAACTCAAGGACTGCATTTGGAAGATGAAACCAGATTTTGCTTCATCTGACTCTGCAGAGCATCCTCTCCATTAAACTACCATATGGGCTCTGCAGGGAGATGCAACCCAGCAAAAACTACTGCCACTTCTGAGTGTCCTGCTTAGCTTTGCATTGCAAGCAACACGCTTGCTGCCTGGAAACTGGATGCAAGGGGCTGCCGGCAAGTTATTCAGATGTGTGTGGAGAGAAATATTTAAATGTCTGAGCCGCAGAAATGGAGCCGTGCTTAGGCCATCCACTTGCTGCTTACAGGGATGGTTTCAAGCCAAAATGAAGAGGGAAGGATGCTTCTTTATATTCCTGACAAGGGCCAGGAAACAGCACCCTCACTCAAGGCTTTCTTCAGGAAAGAGAGAAGTAGCAGTGGTTGAGAAGGTTGTGAGTATGTGCAGGAGACTTTGGGGATAAGTTAAGGAAGGAGAGAGCATTGCTAAGGTTGGGTGTGGATGCAGAGAGAGATGTTCAGAGCGATTACAAAGTTCATGACAAATGCAGCTTTAGGAGCTGGATGAGGGAGTAAGTGCATCCCCTCAGCCAAATCCTGTAATGAAGAACCGCCTGTGGCCAGGATAAAAAGAGCAGTAGAAATCTCAAGCATTACTGGCCTGAGAAAAACAGAGAGCTCCTCGGTACAAAAGAAAGCAGTTCGGGGTCAACCTCCGGCTTTCTATGCTTGCCAATTTGCAAAGACTAACTGTTAGCAGCTGGCCATTCCCAAGAGCAGACGGACTTGTGACCGTCACAGCATGGTCCAAGTCTGGGCAGCAGGAAGTGACCTGGCAAATCTCACCACAGGCAGGACAAGAGGATAATCCATCCGGTACAGCACCAGCACTTCAGAGGGGCTCACCTGTGGAGTTGTAGCCAAACGGAAGTGGCTGCCTGTTGTTGTAGCTGGCAGGCTGGCTTTGAGGAGAGAGGAAAAGCACACAGGAAGAAGAGGCAGTTAGTGCCGGTCAACAATCCAGAAACAAACACGTCCTCCCCATCTTCAGGCAGAGTTGTCCCATGGACGAGGGCAGGAACTGCAGCATCGGCAAGGGGAACCTGGCCTCTTACCGGCTAGTAGGGGCTGTATAACACCTCCTCACTGGTGGAGAAGGGCCCCTGCCGCCAGGTGGATTATCCCACTCGGATTGGATGGTATGGAGAAAGAATTGGAGCAGGCATGGTCGTCTCGGGGCTGGGCCAGAAGGAGAACCTCCTGGTCACCCTCAGAAGAACTGGGGGTGAGGTAATCATCCTCTCCAGTCGGAGGGTCCTTTGGGCCTTGCAGAGGAGCCCCGGCAAATCTGATTGAGAGAACAGGGGCTGAGAAGTGGATGGAGAAGAGCCTGGCTTGTCCTGGGAATGCCCTGTCCTCCCTATCTGAAACGGATGCCTCAGAGTCATCCCCTTTATCTGAAACGATCTGAATATATCGGGCAAAGGCGGGGCCCTGGGTGTAGGGCACCCATGAGGAGAGGGTGTTGGCGGTTCAACTGGAATCCTGGGCAGTGGATTGCCATCCAAGGGGTTGGGGAAGCCACATTGAGCCATGGGAGGAATGGTTGGAATGCTGCCTGTCATTAGAGCTCCCCCTAGGGGAGGGATTCTCAGCCAGCACGTCAGGAATTGGCTTTTCACACCTTGAGCAGGATTGGCAAGAAACTGAGCCTAAAGCTCTTTTCAGATCCACTACGAATTTTCTAAGCCAGGCCTGGACATGACCGGGCATTTCCCCCTCCCCAGGAGAGAGACTGCCATCATTATCGGGGCGCTTGGGGTCCTTGTTACCCCACTGCCCCCAAACTGTGCACTAAGTTCTCACCACTCCCTAGGGGGCCCAGCTTCGCACCCTAGGCCCCCTGAAATGTCTCCAGTGTTGTGGACCAGCTCAGTGGGGTTCTCCGCAATGGGCATGGCAGGGTTGGAGCCTGCACCCACAGAGGAGGTGCAGGCTCGGGAAGCTGATGGGGAAGATCTAGTCTTCCTTGGCTTCGAGGGCTGCATTTCGGAAGCAGCAGCCATGGCCGCACACCGGACCTCCTGGCAGGCAGAGGCAGCAGAGTCTTCTGAGAGAGAGCAGGAGGTGCCAGCGGCTATGGCGAAGGAGCCCCAATGCACTGCAGCTAACGGACTAGTGGCACCCCAGCAAATAACTGGGCTGCCTGGCTGTGTTCCGTCTCCCCTTCCCAGTAACTCCAAGCCCAATAGTCAGGGTGAGAAGACGAGAACAGAGCAATCAGCAGCACCAGAGAACAACAGAGGCACCTGCTTTGGAGCAAGACAGAACGGAAGCCTGGAGGTCGAAAGGGCTGCCCTCCCACACAACCTCCGAAAGCCTTTTCAGGACTGGCCCTGCCTCGGAGCAGACGCGAGGGGCAACCCAGCCTTGGATACACTTCTGACAATGGAGGGAGAAGGATATGCCCACGGAAAGCACTTCCTTTCCATGCCCAGAGCAGATTCCAGGAGCCCCTCCCAAATCCTGTGGCCACAAGGACCACTTTTCAGGGGGACCACACTGGACCCTTGTGATACTCGCTGCTGATGGCTGAACCAATGAGCTCTTTTCTTAGCACTCGCTCAGTTAAACCCGTTCCATTTTCCGTTCTCACCCATCAAGCGCAGGAATGAGGAGGGCTGGTGGTGGAGCCAGAGGCGGAGGGAAGAGACCTGCGAAACAAAAGGAACAAGGACTCAGAAATACTCAAAATTTAAAACAGTATTACAAATACTGAATTATTAAAAGCAAATTGAAGTATGCACGTACCTGGAATGGGGCCTGGTGGTGGCAGACCTATTGAAATCAACAGAAGACTAGTGAGGATGCAAGAAGAAGGAAATGCACGAAGCCTCTGTGTCAGCAGGATAGCCAATCTAGCTTGGCACCCTGCGATGGTTAGTAGGAGCGGCTGTTCCACTTAAGTGGAGGAGGAAGAGCCGCCTGCTTTTTAGCTGCCTTATAATACCAAGTCAATCCATTGGTCCTGAAAGCCCACTATGATCTCTTCTAGGAATGTGCACAGACCGGTTCGGAGGCCATTCTAAAGGCCTCCAGACCGGTCCGGTCACTGGGTGGTTTTGGTTCGGGTGGGGAGTTTGGGGGCTTCCATTAAGGGCGGGGGGGGGGCTTTACTTACCCCTCCCGCGCTTTCCACACACTGCCGCCGTAATTATTGAAGAAATTGCTCCTCCGATGGCTGTTCCTATTTTTAAAAATGGCTGCCCCCTTGAAGCCCTGGCCCCCTGCTGCTGCCTTGAAGCCCCCTCCCACCCCCTTAAATCTCGCCCCGGGCCCTTAAATCATGCCCCGATAACATTAAGAGGCGGGCGGCGGGGAGATGTCCTCCCGCCCCCTTCCCTGCTAGGCTGCAAAAGACTTTAGGAAGGCTTCTGCGCGTGCCGCCCGCCTCTTAATGTTATCGGGGCATGATTTAAGGGCCCGGGGCGAGATTTAAGGGGGTGGGAGGGGGCTTCAAGGCAGCAGCAGGGGGCCAGGGCTTCAAGGGGGCAGCCATTTTTAAAAATAGGAACAGCCATCGGAGGAGCAATTTCTTCAATAATTACGGCGGCAGTGTGTGGAAAGCGCGGGAGGGGTAAGTAAAGCCCCCACCTGCCCTTAATGGAACCCCCCACCCCAGTGCCGGACCGCAGCTCCGCGGTTCCGTGCACACCCCTAATCTCTTCAGCAGCTCTCCGGTGTTTTAGGCAGAGGTCTTTCCAAGCCCTGCTTCTTGCGACCTTTTCATTAATTGGAAAGGGTGGGGACTGAACCCAGAAAGCACCGTTCCTTCACTGAGCTACGTTCCCTCCCCTTTTCTGCGTAAACTGAGGAAGGAGACCTTATCAGTGATGCTTGCCCTTCTGAACTCCTGGAGCCTGCAAGCTTAGACATATATTTGAATCAAGGCCTCCCTGGTTTTAATCCACCACTTCTCGAATATGAATATTTATATACTGCTTTTCAACAAAAGTTCCCAAAGCGGTTTACACATATAAAGATACATAAATGAAATAAAAGATGGCTCCCTGTCCCCAAAGGGCTCACAATCTAAAAAAGAAGCACAAGATAGCCAATAGCCACTGGAGAGATGCTGTGCTGGGGGTGGATAGGGCCAGTTGCTCTCTTCCGCTTAATAAAGAGAACCATCACTTTATAAAGGTGCCTCTTTGCTCAGTCAGCAGGGGCAAAGATTGGCATACTCTAACCAGTACACCACATGAGCGTTGATGAATGCATGTCGGGCGGATGTGGTCTCACCACCCAGCCCAAGCCACCATTTTACTGCATATCTGCTGGCATGCCCGTGTGCATCCACATGTCCAGTTGTACACATATATGCAATTTCCCCCCTTTGCAGTAGTACTGATCACAGGGAGTGGTGTCCTTGTGCCTACCACCATGTGTGCATAAGCACACTGCCGACATGTGGCAGAACAGGCAGAGCCTATCATCTTTCTGTATATCTGAAGAGGGCTTATAGCAGCTCCCTATATCTCAAATGGAATTAAGATAGGGACATACTAAGCTGCCATATACCGAGTCAGACCCTTGGTCCATCTCACATCAGTATTGTCTACACAGACTGGCAGCGGCTTCTCCAAGGTGGCAGGCAGGAGCCTCTCTCAGCCCTATCTTGGAGATGCTGCCAGGGAGGGAACTTGGAACCTTCTGCTCTTCCCAGAGCAGCTCCATTATCCCCTGAGGGGAATATCTTGCAATGCTCACACTTCTAGTCTCCCATTCATACACAACCAGGGTGGACCCTGCTTAGCTCAGGGGACAAGTCATGCTTGCTACCACAAGACCAGCAATCCTCCCATGCTGCTACCATGAGCGTCCACAGGACCTTTTCCAGGGTGTGTGTGTCGGTGGGCAGGGGAGCTCCCACTGGTGGCCCCTGAGCCCCTACTCTATGGTAAGTGGGTGCATGTGCTAGTGCGTACCCCCTAACCACACCCCCTGCATCAACATCAGATGCAGGAAGAGAGGGAGCCCTGTCCCTGTCCCCATCCTCAGCAGTCAGTGCTGCTGAGAAAGAAGCCCCCAGCCAACATGGAACAAAGCACTGATTGCCGAGGATGAGGAGAGGCATGCCTGGATCAGGGTGGGGGTGGGGAGCAAGGGGGGCAACTGCCCATGACAACTACTGATCAAGACGACCCTGCTGACATGTGATGATAAGTCTGTACTGCTGCCAAGCACCTACCTGGAGGGTGTAGAGGTGGTGGGACGGAAGTAACTGGAGGAGGAGGAGGAGGAGGAGGATGGAGGAAATGGGGCAGAGGCGGGCCACCTAGTGGGGGTGGCGGACCTGCTGGTGGGACAAACGGCTGTGGCTGCGATGGCTGTTGAGGCTGTTGCAGGGGCTGTGACTTGCTCCCATGGTCCCCAAGAACCTTCGAAACAAAAGGGTTTGGCTTAACACACACACACACACACACACACACACACACACACACACACACACACACACACCCTTCCCATTAAAGGTGGTCAAACACTCCCCCATGCCAGGGCTTGAACAAAGCACACATGCTCTATACAAGGCTGAAGGCATGCTGACAAGAATATGGCCCAGTATTCACCCCGAAGTCAATCGGAAGCCAAAGGCACCGCCATGAAATCTGGGCCATGCAGGTTTTACCTGAATGGGATTTTCTTCCGTGGCATGCTTATCCCGACGTCTTCCTTCTACCCTCCGAATCGTGCCTGCCTGTCCACCGATCACATCTATGGTCCCACCCAGCTTCCTGGTAGAAAGGGAAGTAAAGAAATATTTGTTCAGGTTCAACACCAACCTGAGGAATGACATCCTCGCCCAACGCGACTCGCAAATCACACTCATGTTCATGTCACTCTCCCTTTATAGGAACATAGGAAGCTGCCCTCTACCGAGTCAGCCCATTGGTCCATCTAGCTCAGGATTGTCTACACTGGGGGTCCCAACTGGTAGTACTCCAGAAGTTGCTGAACTACAACTTCCATAATCCTCAGCCACAATAAATTGCAGCTGGGGGTGGTGGGAATCGTCGTTCAGCAAAATCTGGAGGATCACAGGTTGGGAACCCTTCATCTGCACCAACTGGCAATGGCTTTCCAAGGTTTTAGGAAGGAGTTTCTCCCAGCCCTACCTGGAGATGCCAGGGAGTGAACCTGGGACCTTCTGCACACCAGAAAATGCTCTTCCACTGAGCAACAGCTCCATCACCCAAAGGGGAATACACTGCTCCCATGTAGTCCAAATGCAAACCAGGGCAGGCCCTACTTAGTAAAGAGGACAATTCATGCTTGCTACCACAAGACCAGCTCTCCTCACCCAGCTGTGGAGGGAGGTTGGGGGTGCATGTGTTATGGTGCACTATCAGCTAAGCCATATTGCACTGAAATCCGATGTATGTTTTTCAACTCCCAGCCATAAGATCTGCCAAAAGGGTTTCAAAGTTCTCTGAAGCAGACTGGGGTGCTCAGAGAAGGGAGGGCCAAACCTTCCAACAAAGCACCATGTAGTCTTTGCTTTCTGCCTAGCCTCCTTATTGAGGTCTAGGCCAACCTTCTGGAGTGGAGTGGAAATAAATGGTGTGCAGCCCCAAGAGAGTGGGAAGAGGGAGGCAGAGTGGCAACTATTTCCAGAACAGCAGCAGTGGAGCATTTAAGAAGAGCACCGGGAGGCTGGAGAAACAGGAGGACAGAAACGAACGGAGGGAAAATTGGGTTGCTGCAAACCTTCTGGGTAGTAAAGGAAACGAGTGAGAAATGTATCCGAGGATAAACCAGAACGAGACAGATGCATGCAAGAACAGCTTGGAACCGACTCGGCAGAACGTTTCATTAATAGAAATGTGTACCTGTTAGGGGGAGGCCCAGCTTTTATCCGCCCACCTACCAGGGCCACAAAATCTGTTTTAAAATCCATTTTGATGATATTGTTCTCCGGTTCCTTCTCTGCATTCCCTGTTCTACCTTGTTGAACCTAAGGGAACACAAAGAGACAGGGGTGTGGGGGCGGGGGGGGAGTGTATAATAGTAATGCAGGAGCTCAGCCTCAGAAGAGCCCACCCAATGGCCCCCAGCATGAGTCAGCGACTCAGGCATTGCCAGGTGGGAAGGAGAAAGAAATTCTGTCTGAAAGGCTGCAGACAGTCAGAGGAGAGAATACTAGATAATTCCCCAATGTCTGACTCAGTAGACGTTTGCTCCCTCCGTGCCCGCAGAAGAACTGACACTTCAGGTGAAACATTTCAAATGTGGCGCCTGACCTGCTCGGTGGTAAATTCAAAATCTTTTAGGTTTGACACTGTGGTCTACTCTGATCGGCAGCAGCTCTCAACAGTTGCAAAGAGATTTTCCAACCTTTAACTGGAGATGCTGCCAGGGCTTGAACTTGAGACCTTCTGCATGCAAAGCAAAATGCTCTCCTACCTGTGGCCCTCTTTCTCATCACACACAGACGGAAGCACATTGGCCAGTCTAGCTGGTATTATCTACTCTGGTGGGCAGCAGCTTGTCAAGGTTTCAGGTTCTAGTTCTGGAACCCAAGATCCCTGGAAACTTAACCAGGAGCCATCACCATGCAAAACAGGGGCTCTGTGTCTCTGTGGTTTTTGCCCCTCTCCAAATACTGCATGGTTCAAAACCCATGCCCTACAGAACAAGCCCACACACTTGTCAGTCATTCGAGATTAGAAACCAAGTCCTTTGGAACTGTCTGGGCCCCCCTCTCACCGTGATCTTGTTTTCTGTACTGACAGGGGTTGAGGGTTCCAAGCCAAGCTGAAGGCGCCGCTGTTTTTCGCAATAGGCTTTCCACGTTTCTTCATTGAATCCATAGTTGAAATAATCAGAGAGGTCAGCACCTGGGGAGAAAGTGAAAAACATTAAGGAGAAAGGGCTTTGAGGAGTACAGCCTCATGCTGAATCTACACGTGGGGCGGAATCAGGTGCAGGAATGTTCTGAGGAGGGAGAACAGGATGTGCCATTTCTCTCTGCATTGGAAGCAAACTTTTCAATACTCCCCAAGGGGAAAAAAGACTCCTTGCAAGCAGAAGACTGGCACAGCAAGAAGCTGCCGATCTGCTAATTTTCTGCTTGTGGTGTCTTTTCTTTTTTAAATAGAGGGGAAATTCAAGCCTGGTAGTCTCCCATTTGCAATCCACTCAGCTATGTCATTCTCCTGCATACTTAGATCCTCTTTCATCTCTGGAGGGTTCATACAGAATTTGAAGCATCTTCAAGAAAGTTAGGTCCAAACGGATCCCCAACACAGCTTACAGTTTTAAAAAATCAAATTTCTAAGGCATAGGACCCCTTCATTCTAAGGGGTCCTATGCCTTAGAAATTTATTTATTTTTTAAACGGAGGATGCGACCAGCCCTCCGTTCCCCTGGCAAGCTGCTTTAGTTGGTTAAATATTGCCACTGCATCGCTTCCTGACTTTTGATTTGGCGAACAGTTTCATGATCAAGGCAGCTGTAAGGCAAGGATTGTGAAAGAGTGAAACAAATGTCACATAGCAGCCACTGTTTTTAAAGGCACTGAGCACACAAGAACCTTCAGAGTTACACACTGTCTCCCATGGCCAGCTTCACATATTCTGATTATAGCCCTTCCCTGGCCTTCCAATCTCAGTGTTATGTTTGCTTGAATTCCTGGTGTCTTTTCTTGCTTTCTTAGTCTGGTTGCACAGAAGGTAAACTCAGGATGACATTCAGCTGATTTCAAGGCTCTTTTTAAAAAAATATTTCACCCTTCCACCAAGGATGACCAACATGAATCTTCCCACCCATTTTATCCTTACAACAACTTCTCTTCCTCCCCTCCTTCTATGAGTAGCTGCAGTGGAATGATGAGTGTTTGAGCACTTTCAAACATGGATCCCCTGATGACGCCGGACTACAACTCCCATCATCCTCAGCCACAACGGCCATCCCCCTTTTGCTAAACTAAGTCGTCCGAAGTGCTTTAGCCTTTTGGTTCCTTCTGGGGAAGCTACTCCAGCCTCCTGATGTCTTCCATGGATTGAACCCATGAAGTTCATGGGTTCATGAAGACTGAAGCAGACTTCAGACCATGAAGTCTAAAGCAGACTTCCCAGAGAAATCTAAGATACTCTTTATGGGGCAACCCCCAAATGTTCTCTGCAAACAACCCATGACAATGTGAATTTCTGCAGGGAGTTATTCACAACATCCTTTCCAAAGGCGATTCTATCGGTACCGAAAGCTTAATTGTTCCTAGCATATCAAAGGATGAATGAGGACATCTATGGACCACCACCTGTCCCGCCCACCCCCATCCCACTCCCTCCCAACATTAGGACCAGTGATGAAATGCAAAGAAAAGAGAAAACTACTGATAATATTTACCACAAGAAACTTTCAGACCCCACCTGGTTTCCTCCACGGTTTGTCTTCAAACGATTCTAAATCCACTTCGATTACAGGCAATCCGTTTATATTCCCCACAGCATCTAAATCAATACCTTTAGGCTGCAATTTGGCTTCGAAGAAAGAGAAACAGCTTGTTAGTATGGAGATGTTGCCTCTGATCTATTCATTTGGGGAGTAAACAGATCAGCTTGAAAACTCTCCATCAATTTAGCTTCAGTTGTGTGACTTCTGTCCATCCAGCCACATCCAAGCAAAATTACATTTTCCGTTTTATCTTCTTTAGAACAGTAATGCATTTGGACTACCCTGACTTGAAGGCAGAGGTGGCAAGACGAGAGCATGTCGGACACGAAGTTCAGTGCCTTAAACTCTCCGTTGTCCTAAGCTTTTTTCATTTTAAAAAGAATGTCAAAGGCAGCAGCCGAGGGAAAGCAGAGACTAAAGCTTCCATTTTTGTTTTGTTAAGTTTAAATTTGGAGCGTGTCTTTCTGGTCATCCAGATCTCTATAAATCCCCCAATAGGTGGATCCTAGCATGCCCAACCAAGGGATTGGGCATGCCCAGTGGGATTTCTAAACTTTGAACAGAAGACCTGCCACCTCACCACACACAATGCCATAGTAACCTCTGCTTCAAAATCCATATGTCATGTGGCACATCCCACAGTCTTTTGGACCCTGACCAATAAATGCAAGACATAAGCAGCACTATGGAACGATGCATCAGGAATGATAATCGATTCCATCATTTTGAGTTCTGCTTCGGCAGAGATAGCTGGTACAGCAGAACTGGTTGGAATCCAGCAGAGGCAGTTTCCAGAAGCATTCCGTAAAGGGAAGGGGCATAGCTCACAGCTGACCACCAGCTCTATGTGGAGAAGGTCCCAGGTTCAACCCCTGGCTTCTCCAAGTAGAGCTGGGAATGATCCCTTCGGTCTGAAACCCTGGAGAGTCACTGCCCATCCATGAAGACAGCACACAGCTAGAGGGACCGGCTTCGCATGTTCATCCCTATTCAGAACCATAACTTCTGAGTAGCTATACAGATGGTCTCTTGATCGAATGGTTGGCAGAAGTAGAAACAGATACTGAGAATAAGTACATTACAGCAAAACTGATACCTGATGCAGATGCGCAGTAGCCTCGACCTGTTTTTAGATTCAGATTCATAGGAGTCCCCCTGAAGAAAGAAAAGGGGTTAAAAAAAACACACAACCCACTGACATCAGACTGTCAGAATACACATCTGCTGCATCCCACCTGTGTTCTGGTTTCAACGAGTGTCAGGAACTGGGGCAGGTTGAAATATGAGGAAAGAGGGTGCACATGGTTCGATCAACTCAAAATTCCCACACAGTACCAGAAGCCTGATCTTCCTACTCCCTAACGTTGGCTGAAGAGCCATAGCTCATTGGTGGGGTATACCCTCTCCACGCAGAAGGTCTTAGGTTTAAACCCCGGCATCTGCAGTTAGAAGAGTGTCAAATAGAAGAAGTTGGGGAAAGAGCTCTAAACAAGAGAAGAGTCAGAGTAAACAATACTGTGCATAATGGACAAATATGAGGCAGTTTCCCATGTTTCTATGAGCTATATGCTCCCCGGCCCCAAATCTGGGAACACTCCCTGAGCCTGTGATAGTCCAAGCTGATAATGAGCAAGAATAGTCCCATTTCAGGAAGGCGGTGGGTGCATCACACTATCTCCACTAAGACTCGCCCATTTCATTACCCACTTCTCGGTAAGGAGCAAAAATTAAACTAGCATAACAGTTAATACAGCCCTGAATTCCTTCGAATTTCCCTGCCTTAAGACCTTTTTATTTAAGGCAGGCATTTACTTTGGCTAGCTGATAGTTCGCTATTTTTTGGATTGTTTATCTGCTGTCTCTGGGCTTTCCAGTTGTTGGTTTTGCACCTTTTCTTGCTGATGACCGACTTATAAATTCATTTTTAACTGAATTATTTTTGTCAGCTGCCTTGAGCACTTGTGTAAGGCAGTACACAAAGTGGGACAGTTCACATGAGCGACGTTCGAGTAGGAGAAGCCTCCAACTGTTTGCCGATTGTGCGTCAGTTACAAACAAGGTTGGGAGCTGAGGAGGAGGAAGAGGAAGAGAAGAAAAGAAAGAAGGACGACCAGCAGCAAAGTAGATGGACTAGATGACGACAGCCATGAATGCACCACTGAGAGACCTTAAAGGCCAAGTTGAAGACCGATCATCCTGGAGAGAATCTATCTATGTAGTCGCTAAGAGTCAACACCAACTTGACGGCACTTGATCAATCCATCCATCCATCCAGTAGTAGCCGCCACTGCCAAAACAAGAACCTGCCCAGCTCTCAGATTAGGGTAGGAGCCTCATGGTGTGAACTGCCCTGGTATATTGTAAATAAATCCCCTAAGCCCATCCCCAAGCTGCAGCGTGCCTCATGCTTCGAAATGAAGCTGCTATGGAAGCTTCAGAAGTCACACCACTTCCCAAGAACGACTAAGGTGCCTCACAACCCAGCTTGCACTTTGCAATGTTAGTTAATTAACCCACCCTTCGCAAGCCAAGTGTGTCATCTGCTACTGAGCTATGGTAATGGCGCCTGCACTTTTCTTACAAGGCACCTTTTATCAATGTTAGATTGCAAACTCCTCTGGTTAGGTACCTGTCCTCTTTTACTCTAGAAAGTGCCAGGTATGCTGATGGGATACCACCACTACCCAGAAAGCCATAATTTTAGATCACCATCCTAGCCTGCCCTCTTGAAAATAAATGTAACTTGCACGCAAAAATACGATAAATAAAAACAAAACCTTTAATTTTTTTTCAGCTGAATGTCATTTTACTGAATTTGGGAACCCACCTTGATTCCATGTTGTGGAGATGGGGAATCAGAAAAGAAATAAATCCCAAAAATCCAGAAGCAAAAGCAAAAGCACGTAATGATGATACACACATACATACATGTAAGATGGGGCTCCTGTTTTGATGTTGCCAATCGTGACTCTGATATCGTCGTCATCGCTGTCACTATCACTGTCTTCCTCATCATCTTCACCGCTCGGAAGGGTCTGGTGCAGAGAGACAAGGGACACTGTAAGAACCCAGGTCTTAAAAGCACAAGAGGAAGACTCCTGCCAAAACCACCCCTGTTAACTGAAACAATGACATTAAATCCTAAGACCACTGAAACATGCTATTGTTTAAACTGTCATTTACAGCAAACAATGTTGCGCAAATCTAAATGCGTGAATTATATCCAAGACACTGAACTCATCTTCTTGTCTTTCACCCTGCAATCCTTGGGACTGTCAGTTACGGCGTTTGTTTAAAATGAAATTAAACAAAACACGTATACACACAGCAACATGAAAAGGCAAATATTAATTGTATTTCAGGGCCCACCCTCCTCCCTACCGATAAGAATGGCAAGGAGTTCTTGCAAGCTCCAACTATACAACTTACTTGCTGCAGCAGCTCTTGGTCTTCGCTGTTGATGATCCTGTTCTCCTGGGGAACATCTTGCAAAAGATGAGATTCTATATGCCTGAAAAATGTAAACACAAGACAAAACCCATGTAGGCTTGTGTCCAAAAAAACACATCCTGGTTGCAACTATTTAAGAATTTCCTCAAAGCAACAGAATGCCCATTGGGGTGGTTGTGTCACAGACAGCAGCCTGGTCATTGTAGGGAAACTGTTGGGACTCTACAGATATCCAGCTAGGCTCTGTACGTGCTTTCACGGATGCATGTCAGTCAGGTGGAGGTTGCCACCACAACACCACTGCTCCCCTCCAACGCACATTCATTATACCCAGCTGAACCTCTGAAAGGCACTGAATTCTGAGACCCGACTAAATTATGCAAACTGGTCAGATTTGAATCTTTTCTCTCATTTTGTATCATTTCACTAGTCATGGAGTATTTTATTTAACACATTTGTAGACCATCCCAAACTTTTGTCTCTGGACGGTTTGCAACAACATAAAGCAAAACAAAAATGAAAACCTTAAAGCAGTTAAAAGGCCTGGGTGAAAAATTGAGTCTTTAGGGACTTTTAAAAAGTTGTCAGAGATGGGGAGGCTCTTGTTTCAACAGGGAGCAACACGGCCTGACCCTGAGCAGCCACCATACAAGCTGTTGGCAACTGCAGAAGAACCTCTCTGGATGATCTCAATGGGCGGTGGGGCTTATGGCGAAGAAGACGTTCTCTTAAAAACCCAGGGGGGCCTATGCTGTTTAGGGCTTTATAGGTTATAACCAGCACCTTGTATTTTGCACGGAAACCTATTGGCAGCCAGTGTAGTTCTTTTAGTATAGCAATAGCAATAGCAATTACATTTCTATACCGCTCTATAGCCGGAGCTCTCTAAGCGGTTTACAATGATTTAGCATATTGCCCCCAACATTCTGGGTACTCATTTTACCGACCTCGGAAGGATGGAAGGCTGAGTCAACCTTGAGCCCCTGGTCAGGATCGAACTTGTAACCTTCTGGTTACAGGGCGGCAGTTTTACCACTGCGCCACCAGGGGCTTTTACCACTGCGCCACCAGGAGTAATATGTTCTCTCCTAGATGACCCAGGGACCACCCTGGCTGATGCATTCTGTACCAACAGCAGTTTCTGGACTATGAACAAAGGCAGCCCCATACAGACCACATTGCAGTAATCCAGCCTAAAGGTTACCAGCATATGTACTACCATTCTGAGGTCATTCATCTCAAGAAACAGACACCGCTGGCATATCAGCCAAAGCTGATAAAAAGCACCTCTGGCCACCAGCTCAACCTGGGACACCAGGGAGCGGTTTGGATCCAGAAGCAGTCCCAGACTGCATACCAGTCCCAGACTGCATACCTGTTCCTTCTGGGGAAGTGCGATCCCATCCAGAACCAGCAGATCAAAATTGTCCCGACCCCACACAATAAGTACTTCTGTCTTATTTTGATTCAGTCTCTGTTTATTATCCCTCATCCAGCCCATCTCTGTCCCCAGGCAGGCATTTAGGGAGGTTAGGCCTTCTCCTGATTACTCTTGACACGGAGAAAAAGACTCGGGTGCCATCAGCATATGAATAACACCCTGCACCAAATCTCCTGATGATCTCTCCGGTGGTTTCATGGAGATGTTAAAAAGCATTGGAGAGAGTATGGAACCCTGGGGGATGCAATATAGAGTGGTGTTCCTTTTTAAAGGAAAGCCGGGTTTCTCCAGAAGTTGAATTCTGCATTGAATACATTCTGCATTTCTTTTCTGCACCCTTGCAGAATCATGGCAAACATACAACAGCCCTGCTCACTGGTCACCCCAGGAATAAAGGCCACTGTGTTTATGGAGCGAGTTCCCTCCTCACTGGGCACAATTCCTTTCCTTGCAGGGTTAAGCAAAAGCCACTAGACTTGGCAAGAAGGGAAGAAGATAAACAACAGTTGCTTTTGCCAGTTCCTTTGGGAAAATCTGAACCCGTATATTTTAGGAGTTGGAACAATCACAGCCTATACAACAATTGCATCCCGCAAATACTATTGATTCTGAATAAGTTTTAAGGTTTACCCAGGAATAGGTCCATCTTCTTGCTTACCATTGTCATCTGAAAATATAGCAAGAAAAATAAATATATAACGATGTGAGAGGCAGAAAGAGAGACCTCGACACTTTAAAAAAGAGCATACCAGAATATCTGGACACATTCCTACCTATAGAATGCACTATAACCGTATATGTTTCCCCCTCTCTGCAGAATTCAGTACATGGTATTGCCAACATGGCATACCAATGAGATGCCCACCAAATTGGCATGGGTGGAGGTGTACAGAAACACGGCCGTGAGGAGGAGGTATGGCCGAGTGGGCGGGAAGTACCAGGATTGGGTTCCCTTCCTTGTTCATTGTTGGATTTACTTCTTCTGTGGCCCTCACGGCCTCCTCCAAGGCACACAACTTCATTCCTTTTGCCTTGGTCTCTGCCTTTGCCAAGTTCCTTCGGGCCACTGTAGCATCCCTTTCCCTGCCTCATGAGATCCTATTCTAGACCTCCAGCTGGTCCTGCCCTAGCTCTCCATTGCCCTCACCTTCTGTCTCTGCCTCCTCCCCATCTTCCCTTCAGGCCTGCTCAGAGTGAGGGGCTTGGAAACATGCCAATAGGTGAGGCTCGACAAAGGGGACTGGTCTACTGGTTGCTGCTGTCCTCACAAAGACAATCAAACCTGCACACCCATAAGAGCAGCCTTGGGGCCACCTTACTACACACTGTGTTCCCAACAGCAAGCAGCCACATGCCTGTGGGAAGCCCACAAGCAGACCACAAAAACCACAAGCACTCCCTCACCGTTTCTCCACCCGTGCTCAGGACTTCGAGACACTTTGAACATGGAGATTCCATTTAGTTCCATGCCACTGGGAGGCCATTTCTCCTCCTCTAGTTCCATTTTTAAGCCACGGAAGAAAGTGGCCTCTCCCACCTCTTGTGGCAGCAAATCCCCTACGCTAATGATGCATCGAAGGGAGTCACTTCTTTTGCTTGCCCTAAATCTACTGCCAACTGATGTCATTTCCCAGAGTGCCTTGTGTTCTAGTACCCATAAGGCCGCTAAGAGGCTCCTCAAGCATCGTGAACGTGGTGTTGGGTATCAGGATGAGCGTATCTTGCAGTGAGTCATTCCTGTCCAAAGACTCTGCCAGGGCAGGCACCTCTGCCTCATCCTCATCACACTCCTGGACAGGAGGAGCTTCTGTCCCCAAGTAGCTCTCGGAAATCACTCCTGGCGGGAGGCAGCTCTGGCCTGGCTTAGAGCCAGTCACCTTCACCTCCCAACACGCTGCACAAGGCCTGCCGTCCCTGTACTGCCTGCAGGCCCTCTGTGCTTGAAGGCACACACCTTGACGGCGCCCTATCGACACCGCAGAAGGATCCTTCCTTCTCTCTCCACCTGCGCAGGCCTCCTGCCCTGTCCGACACCTCTGCTCTTTCTCCCTCGCTGCCCCTTAGGCCTGGAGCCGCTGCCTAGAATACTGACACGCTGCCACCTCTCTTGCAGCCTTCAGATCCCACTTCCAAACCCACAGTTTTGGTGAGGTTTTTGCCAAAAAGCCCCAGTTCTCGTTTCCTACTGTTATTAAGTTAATGGAAGGAGATGCACGTCCTTCCCAGGTTACGTTCACTTCCAGCCTCCTGCTCCGTCTCTTGCCTACCCAACGTCAAGTTGCAGGCTATAAACTCCTCAGGGCAGGGGCCCATGGACTTGTTTGTATAGCAGCAGGCACAGTGGCACTGGCATGCATCTACCTGCTACCTCCTCCGGTGCAGGGCAGAAAGGCTGTCAAGTGGACCTCTTGGGGCAGGGACCCATCTCCTGCTCTGTGCAGCATCAAGCACACCAAGAGGATTCTCTCTCTCTCAGCTTTCTATCAGTTGCCTCTCCCTGTGTTGAGTCCTAAACCGGCAGTTCCTTGGAGCAGGGACCCTACTTGCTTGTCCCTAAAGCATCCTGCCCCTGGAGAGCACTATCCATCGGTTGCGTCGTCCTGTGCGGAACCCTCGACTGCAACCTCCTTGGGGGCAGAGACTCCTCTTCCTGCTCCTCCTTCTGTCAAGCCCAGCACCAACTTAAGAGGAAAAAAGACAGACATGCACGCCCAAGGAACAGAGCTCTCGCTATAAACGAATGATCGTCTGCCTTCCCTCCGAGCAGACAGCAAGGAGACAGAGGTATCTCCCCATTCCGGGGTAAAACCGGAGGAAGAAAGGGAGAGGGGCTCAGTCCTCCAGGAGGTGAGCGCTGGAAGCAAGCCTGGCGGGAGGGGAGGGGAGGGGAGGGGAGGGGAGATCCTGCAGCGCCCCCGCCCCAGCTTCTCAGGCAGGAGCTCTCGCTCTCCACCCCCACCCGTGGTGGCCCAGGGCGCCGAGCTTCTTCCCCGCGGCGTTCCTGCCCGCCCGGCCGGCCAGCCTCCCCTCCCGCCTGCCTCCCTCACCGCGCTCCCAACAAGCCCAGCGGGGCGAGCGCGCAGGCAGCAGGAGGCGAAGGCGGCTCATCCCGGCGGCGGTGGCTGGGCTCGGCGGCTGCCCTAGATCTGCGGCCAAAGGGGGCGGGGTGGGAGGGGCGCCGCGCGGCTAATTGAAGGCGGCGGCGGGGAAGTTTGCAAAAGGGCCGCAGCCGAGCGGAGGCCGCGGCGTTGGCGGCAGCAGCCGCACCTACCCCCGTAGAGCCACTGCTCCTCGTCGTCCTCGTCGTCGTCGTCGTCCTCCTCCTCGTCGTCCTCGTCCTGCGCCGCCTCCAGCAGCGGCACGGCGGGCTCCAGCTCCGTGGCCATGGCGGGGGCTGCTGCAGGCGAGCAGGGCAGCGGAGGGGCGCCGCCGCCGCCGCCGCCCCAGAGGCCTCTGCAAGCGCAGGCTGCGGGCGAGCCCGGCGCTCACAGCCGCAGCATCCTCCTCCGGCTCCGCGCGCGGGGCGACCGCCGCAGCCTCCGCCCCGCGCCGAGAAGGCGCCCCCCGGCTAAGGCACCGCCGCCATCGCGGCCCTTCCTGGGGCTGCTTCCTTCCCCCTCCCGGAGGAGGCGAGCCGCGAGAGCAACGTGGTGGCGGCGGCGGCGCTGCGGCGGCAGGCGCGGCCAGGTCCTAGCGCCCCGCGAGCCGGGCGCCGCGCGCACGACAGAGCCCCGCCAGCAGCGGCGCCCCGCGAGTCACCCAGGACCCGGCGGCGGCGGCTTCCCAGGGACTAGCGGCTTGGCGACGGCGGCGCTTCTGCAGCAAGGAGGCGGCTGTGGGGCGGAGGTTCCTCGGCTTCATCTCTGGGTGACTTGATTCCGGCCAGGGCATGCTCGGAAGCAAGCAGGGCTGCCCAACTTCTGCCCTCCGCAGCGGGCGTAGCTAGGGGAGAACGGGGCCGTGTTTGCGAGGGAGGGGGCCCCGGTTCTTTGAACCCATCCTCTGAATTACAGCGACACCCCGGCTCCCCTACAGCTGTTGGGCCGCAATTCGCATGGCAGGGGGTGATGGGAGATGTAGTACCACAACACCTGTTGGGCCGAAGTTGTGCAGCCGTCTCAGGAACACTTAGAAGTTCACACTGCACTCTTCAAGTGTGCAGTTTTTTACACCGTTTCAGCTAAAGCGGAAGAGTGGTAGCACCAAGTGGATTCCTATCAGAACGAAGTGGGACTCGAACTCGTAGCTTAGACGCGTAATCACTAGGTTGCGGCAGCAACGTAGCCAACTGCACTGATTTCCTGGGAGTTTCTCTCTACTCTGTTTGGGATTGCCACCAGGAGGGTGTTGCGGCCACTGATGTAGTCGATGTGCAGCACAATGCTATAGAAACACCTATATCGGGCAGCATAGAGTCAACATACCAGTCGGGATTTGAACCAGCAACCTCTTGCTCACTAGGCAAGTTACTTCCCCACTGTGTCATTAGGTGCATACTTACTCAGAAATAAACTCCATAGTTTAATGGGACTACCAGGAAGTTGGGCAGAGGACTGCCACCAGTAAAGAAATCATGGGTCTCCCCAAACCATTGCAAATACCTGCATTCCTCTTTACAGTCATGGAATGGTCCTAGCCCGTTCCCACTAAGGCATGTGGACACTCACAAGTTTTTGGATGTCCGCTCAGTTCACTTTAGATCCAGCTCAGGTTGAACCAGGAGGGCCTCATTCTGAATGCACATGAGCACACAGTGTCTTGATACTGCGACCCAGAACAGAACTCATTCCACACAGAGATGAGAAAAATCAGAGGGGCCACTGGTCCTAGCCTTTTCTCTTGTAGCCCTGACAATAGGCTTGTGAATATTCTCCCCCAGTTCGGAGCTGGGGTCTGAGGCGGAGAGAATGTGGCTTGCCTGCGCACACCTACTGTACAGAGGCAAGATTCAAACCAGGGACCTCCTATTTGTGACACAATTACTTAGCCACATTGTTACAGCAGCTTTTTAAATGGTTCTGCAATAGACATTTGGGAAACCGGCACCAATTAGGTATTCCAGATACATATGTGCACAATGTACTACTTGCATTGCCCTTGCTAGTCCAAGAGTAGGACTTACCCAGCAGCAATATCCTTGAAAAGCAAACATTCCTCTCGATTGCTTCCTTGTCCAAGATGCTGGAGCCCAACAGCAAATTTGCATTTCGGGTGCTCCAAATGGGCTGTTGACTTGACCAACACAGCATGCCAGTTCTTAGTCTTGCTCAGCAGTAGACTTAATACTGACACTTGCAGATTGGAGGAATGGAGTGGTCCCAGGGAAGCCACCGACGAGCTGCCCATGACTATCAGGCATGGCCAACTTCTTCAGGGTTACTCTACCCTCCAGGCCTGTCTGGTGCCTCAGACTAGGCTTTGGAGGGAGGCAGGGGTCTGATCGCAGGGCGGAGGAGGAGAGGAGCAGTTTGCAAAGCAGCAGATTTTCAAGAGTACCTTGCCTTTCCAGAATGTGTGTGAGAAAAATAAAAAGGCAGGTACATGCAAAGGTTTTCCATTTAATTTCAGTCCAAATTTGGTAGGCCACCACAGGCAGATAAAGTTGCTTCAGGGTTGCATCCAGGTTTCTAGTTGACGAGCCCTGCTCGACACACTCAGTAAGTATGCCCGGCTGCAACGCAGATTCCATCTGTGAAGGTGGAAACTGGAAACAACTGCCACATCCTCCATCCTCAGTGCAAACAGACTTCTTTTTCAAGTGGCCTAAAGTAACCCGCTTTCAAAAAATAGAAAGGTCAATGCATGAAGGTGCAACCACAAAGCTCATTTAGAATTTTATTTTAAAAACTTCAAGGCATGAGGTCCTATGAAAAAGTGGCTATTTACTTTGTAAACAGAAGTGTTAAGGACATGAGTTACAAATAATATAACCATAAACAGAAAAAACCCACAAAAGTTGCAGAACTTGAACATATTTTATGTAACATTTTAAACTAAAATGGTTACATTATTTACACCAAGTATCAACACACCTTTCCCCCTTATTGCTCAATATTTTTAGCGATACGCCCAACGTCAAGATGCTAAGAGGCAATATTCACAGTTGCATATATGGAGTCTTGTACTTTCATCAGGACTTCTGAATTTATTAGAGCTCACCAAGTGACTGAAAATCTATTCTGCAGATTGTGGTGGGGCAGAGAAAGAGAGAGGCGGCCTGTTTAACAGTATACAGACTTGGCGAAAGCCCCATCAGTTATCTGGACTGCACTGAACTGTCACTCATCTCACAATCACTTCTGCAAAAATCCACAGCTAGTCTACACATTACACAGAACACAAAACATCTGGATTGCACCCTTCACATGGCAGGTGTGTGTGTGTGGGGGTATCATGTGTGAATGCTCCCCCACATCAAGAAAAGCCCTGCATGTAGTAAAACAGTGTATCAGGGAGAAAGTGTAGCCCACTCTGCTGTGCTAGCTTACTACAGACAGGGAGGCTTTAATAATGTGCTGGAGCGTCCATGCGACGTCCTCACTGGAGGTCTGAAGTGGTACAGTCCAGAATGTGTAACACAGAGAAGAGCTCCAAGCCTTGTAGGCATCGATGCCATAAGAGCAGCACCGATTTTTGCTCTGCTAGTAGAATACCATAGACTTTAGCTATAGACCTCTGCACATTATTTTCTGAACCTTTCAAGGCACATCCTCTTCCATTGCTTCGATCTGTTCTAGATTTCTTTGCCAAAGGCGGCGAAGGAAGAGAGAAAGGGGTTCTTCTCCTGGGGGCTGGCGTGGCCACACGAGTGTTTTGGCTGATCCAAGAGATGAGCCCTGGGATCTCTTCTGACGCCACAGGGAAGACTAGGGCTCCTACAGCCACTTGAACTCCAAGAAGCAGCTTTCTAGAATCCTTTGCAACACCACAAGACATTCTTGTGTGAAACCTCTCCATTTCTGTTGTTCTTTGCTCAGGGCAGCAAAATGCAAAGGGCTCATTTCAAACGAAAAGTAACACGACTCCATTTTACAAACACTTGAGATATGAAGGGAAAGAACACCGAACACACAGTCTCGCTTAGGGCTTGTCGTATGCTGTGCCACTGGCCAAGATACCCCAAGAGTAGTAGAGGGATGCATGGTAGCTGTATGCATAGCCCAAATCTCTCAGGAAGGGGCTGACATCCCCACAACTGCTCTTGGCTGATTAATCAGCAGGTAAGTGGGGAGGGAGGGGATGGGCCATAGAAAACATGTTACCAAACATGTAGACAAACCCATAACTGGCACACCTGTGGACCCTTTCTACACCAATGCTACCCAACACACAAAGCTGACTGAGAAACATTTGTATGATGTGGTAAATGTTATTTAGGTCAACAAAACACTGCTTGATACCGCTACGTGTAGCAAAAGGAGACTATGTCCCCCAATAGAAGTATCTTAAGAATTTGGCTTATGCAGACCCAAGAATATGACCCCTTTTGGTGGAAAATGTACGGAGTTCTGATGAGCTTTTGAACAGCTTGAAAATGGCAAAATTTGTGCCCTATACCTCAAAAGCGGGGGGGGGGGGATAAAGGTTCACTGAATTAAATCCGAGTGATATCAACGGAATGAACTTCCACACAAGGTGGTCGTAAGGGGATTTGGCTCTTCAGCAAGTTTGGCCTTTGAAGATGCAAGCAGTCAGTTAAAGAGCTACTGCCTAAATGAGGGAAGTGGACTCTCGTTCTTGGTATTAAAAGTATTGGAAACATGACTGAGAAACACCCCACCACCACCACCATGAAACCACTGAACGACGCCCTCTAAAGAGACAAGTGGACAGTACTCAGAATTCATGACAAGGAACATCAGACACTAGCGAGAAATTCTCCAGAGACACACCTATGTGGATGGGTGGGTAGAGAATAAGATGTGTGGGGCTTAGGGCTATTCTGAGCTACTCAGTAGTAGCAGCCGATGAGATGTAGCATAAGCAGCTTCAGGCTGCGTCAGGCAAGAAGACAGTATTTAGAATGACTTATTGGCAATAGGCAACTCAACACCATATATTGTGAACAGGAAAACACTGTTCTCCAGGGGTTCTCAAACTTGGGCCACCAAACACAGTTGGATGACATCTCCCCCTGCCACAATGGCCTTTGGCAGGGGATGATGGGAGTTGTAGTCCAACTGCATCTGGGGATCCAGCTTTGAGAACCCATGCTATACTCCATTTCAGGATGCATCATTTGGCTCTATCCAGGATTCTGCCTGCCTTCTAATCCTCTGCTGTTCAATACTGTAACAGGTCTGAATACTTGCACTCCCCTCCCAACCTCAGCCACAAGAATCAGCCCACTGATTAGGACCAAAGCAAGAGAAGTCAATTAAATGTGCAGATGCCATCAAGGTTACTGCTTGACCTATAACCCTCACAACACCAGGATACCAAAACATGGGCATCTGGCAGCCTTAGCTATCTGCCACACCTTTCCAGCAGTAGGCTCTGTCCAGATCTTTGATGGAATCTCTTTGTACTTTTAAGAGTAGAATCCTGAAAAGGATGAATATAAATCTGTCTCAATCATATTTTAAAGATAAAAAAGCTACTAATGTGGCAAAATACCTCCCACCCCCACCCACTGCATTTAGGCACTGCCCTAATACTTACCATTAATTGGTACAATCCAGGCAAATCATTTAAGCTTGCTTAAAGAATACAGTTTCTGGAAAGTTTATGGCAGAGATCTAAAGAATGACTTTAGACATGCTCAGTGGAATTTGACTCTGTCCACAGAGAGTGGAGCCTCAGTCCAGCAAGTCATAGCATAGATTGGATTTCAATAGTGTCTATGTTTTCCAGAGCAGAAGGATGTGGGGGCCCTGCTGTATAAGAAACACCAGTCACAAGCCCCTGTGGGTTTGCGGCTCTTTGGATTCCATCTATATATTAAGAGTTAGGCCTTCAGGTATTGTGACAACACCTTCAGAGACAGAGATATGAATGCAAAAATGCATCCCCTTTTCTAACAAAGTGCACCCGAGCCCGACATTCGGTAGTCTCTAGAAAGCCACCATGGCTTCACCATAAAATGGCACGTCCGAGGGCCCATACAATCAGAAGGATGCTTACAGACATTCATAACAAATCTATGTTCAACAATTGGCAAAACAATAGGCATTATATTACATTCTGTAAACCTTGGCATCATAACCACACTTTATATTATGCGAAAGGCAATATTTACAGACCCACTGTGAGGAAAAGGAACGGATCCTGCCCCCGCCCCCAATATGAAATGAGCAACTTTGCAAGTGCAGGAACAAAACCAATACTGTTCATTGCAAGCCTTATGCAAGCAGATCGTAAAATTATTACTAGTTTCTGTAAGCTAACCTTGATCATTTCTGCCAAAATTTTGAAGGACGATGGTGAAACTGTAGTGGATGCACAATGTGATACTGAGTTACGTTACATATTTGGTAAACAGACAAGTTTGGAAATTAATAAGGCAGCATGCTCAGAACCAGGCTACAAGCAGCACTGATATTATTTCCACAGTGGCAACTTTTATCAGTTACTGTTAAAAAAAAATTCAAGAACGCACACACAAGCCTCATCATTTAACATTAAAAAAATGTGCAAATTGTTTTCTTCTTAAAACGAAAGAAACATAGTAAGGAAGATATTCTACCAAAGAACGCTTTTTAAAAAACAAAACAAAGTAAACCATCTTCTTTCCAACTTCCCCTACAAGGCACTACAGGTAGGAAACAACAGGTAACACGAAAGGTAATACTGCTTCCTCAGTCGGGTCGAAATATGGGATATTTTGGTAAGAATTCTATAAGTATTACCTACAGAAGGGGGGAAAACACAAAAATACATTAATCAAAACAGTTAGCTGTTTAGCGTATGAAGTCCTACATATGCTGTGGGATTCCATGTATTTAGATTTTATGACATTTCAAAATGTGCAGTTTAAAAGGTTTCAGGTGTTTCTCTTCCCTCAGGGAAGGAAGACAAAGTTAAAAGTGAAGAACGTATCTGGGCATCAACATTTTCACCATGTGAAGCTGTCAACTGTCTCCTGTTCCAAATAAAGGGACATTTCAGATTCCAGTACTAGAGAGGTACACATCTCAGTTGCTCTCCGAGGGCCAGGCCCGAAGAGTCTTTTATGGTTAAAATGTGAAGAGCAGCTTATTTGAGGAGTATTTGTGCCAGATGTTGGCTTT
This sequence comes from Hemicordylus capensis, assembly GCF_027244095.1. Taxonomy (NCBI): domain Eukaryota; kingdom Metazoa; phylum Chordata; class Lepidosauria; order Squamata; family Cordylidae; genus Hemicordylus; species Hemicordylus capensis. The sequence continues at coordinate 3,764,579 of NC_069667.1, forward strand.
ATATATTAATAAACACATGATATCTACAGAACAATGACAAACACAGTACAGACGGGCAACTTCAGAAGAAAATCAATTTGCACTGTGCGAGCAGCATGCAGACCCTAATGCCAGGTAGGTTCAGCTTCTCACTCACAGAAGCCCAGGGCAGCATATGAACAAACCCAATCTACATATGATATGAAGAGAAAGGCAAAGACGCTGGGGTGGAGGGGAAGAAGACGAGACAGACAACTGAAGGATATGCAGTCGCATCCTATCCACATCTATACAGAAGTACTGTCTACAGACTTCAATGGGACTTGTTTCCAAGTACCCATGCACAGGATTGCAGCCTTAGAGCCTCGCCACCAAATAAAAGCCACAAAGCATCAAACTGGTCAAGCAAAAAGAAAATAATGTTTTGAAGCCACCCTGATAACTGAAAACAAGCCAAAAGGTACTTACATATTCCATCATATTGCTAGTTTCGCATTTCCTTTTACTCAACTTCCAGTGCAAACCAAGCTAGAAAATAATTGACAATATTTGATTTTACTTTATCAGCAGCTAGCCTTTTCTCTGACATGATGCCACTGCTAAGACCATGTTTATTCATTTTATTTCCCACATGCCCTGATTAGGCTCTTGTAAACGACACAGAACTTGTGCTTCTCCCTTTTCTTGTGCTAGTTGCTAACGTCACACTCCAGCCTCTATCCTGTTAACACTTGCGGATTACAGACTTTTATTCTCTACTGGAGGAATATATGGGGTCTTCAGCACTGAGGCCACATTGAAAACGTCCTGTGAACGGGAGATCTGAGCTAACCTGCATAGTCTATTGGCCCAGGCCATATGGAAGAATCTCTGATTCACTGATATCAGTAAATCAAATGCAGTTGGTTTTATAGTTACATAATTCACTCTAAAGCTGGAAAAAAAACACCAAACCAGTCCCTCTCCTTTGCTTACCTTGTGATATAATCTGTTGTTTTCCCATTCTAACAACTTCTGAATTGATCTTCTAGTCTAGGAAAGAAAGCCAGGACCATATTAACATAGGGCTCATCTTAAGATAAGACCCATAAAACAGGGTCAATTGACAAAGGCTTCTACAGAGGGTCTCTTACTTTCCCAACTCTACTCAGGCAAGTAATGGTGACAGAAACACCACAGGAGCCATAGAGCCTCCTCCAAGTTAGGTGTTTTGAGCAGCTGACAATCACGGTGCTTATACAAAACTTGTAAGGATCAGCACTTTTTAACGGGCTCTGATCAAACTCTTCATGGCATGGTTAGACTGTTCTCAAGTGTTCCCATTCAAACTGCAGAGAGGTAACATGATTCAATACTCCCAATGTTCTTGCAGCACACAGAAAACCAGACACTATCGAGAAGGGAGTTAGCCTAGACTTCTCCCCGACATGCTGGTCATCCGTATTTAGAGAATTTGTGTTTGTGGGTGGAGTATTTCCTCACGCAGTCATCACCTGTGGTCTGAAGTGATACAGGTTTGGAATCATTTGCCTGGTCAGAGATCCACCTCGGTGGTACAACAAATAAGAGATTTTTAAGACTGCTCTGGAGCAATTTAAGCAAAGCAGATTTCATACCTGCTAGGCTATGGCCACTACCCCAACCCCTTCTTTATTTCCATGTAGGCAGAGAGAGGGAAAATTCTAGTTCTACTTTACTCTCCTCTACATCCACATGAAAGTAGTTTAAGTAGCTGTTTAAGTTGACAAGAGTTTTGAACATCTTAGAGGGCAAAACTAGGGTTGATGTAGGAAAAGGGATCATAAATACCGTACAGCAGCAGAGGCCGGAGGGAGAACTAGAGGCTGCAGATGCTCTGTGCCTGGCCCAGCTAGTTCTAACTAATACACTTGTTTAGATCCAATGTTGTTCAGAATAAGAGTATTTAAGAAGGCAGCTGGAAAGTGCCTCAGAAATGAAGACGGGTGAGCAGAAGGTTGCAGGCAGCTACTGCTAGCACCATTCTACTGATTTGGGTACTCACTCTTTTGTTAAGACAGACAACAGGCCACAGGCTGCAACCCAGGGTGCAGCAGCAGCACAAACAGCCACAGAGAAGCCATTTTACATTGATAGGGAGATTCTTCTTTAAACACGTATTCACACGACTGATACTGGTCTTGAATTCTTCCGGGGCAACCTGCAAAAACAAAACCCAAAAACACAAGAGAGAGGAAAATGAAACTGGAGTTATGTCATTATCTATATACCAGGGGCGTAGCAAGGTTGGAGGGGGCCCAGAGACAAGCACACTTCACAATATATGGTGCACTCACACTCACATCCCCATTATGAATACGGTGAATATCCAGTTCACATTGAATCTAGTTTTTTTTACTCTCTGCTCCTGCCGATCTCCAAGAGACTCAACATAATTCATAGGGGGTGCAACTTGGGCGGGTGGGGAGTCATGTGATGTGCCTTTGGGGGGGGCCCTCGAGGCAGTGGGGCCCCAAGACGACTGCCTCCCCTTGCCTAATGGTAGTTACGCCCCTGCTATATACAGTATAAAAGAGAGAAAGCCTCAGAACAAAGTACAAATATTCCAATTAAAATAAAAAACAATTTTGGGTTTCAAAAACACTGCCAACTCTATTGTCAGTTTTCACACGGGGGAAAATCATAGTTGATATTTAAATCTGCATCTAATTTAAGTTATTTTAAAAACACTTTATTTGTTGAGATCATTCGTGTAGGCAAGAGCAGAACAAGAAAATAGTCAGATGTATTTAACTTTAGACTAGATTTAAAGTAGTACATGAGAATACATTTCTTCTTCTTTTTCTCAGTTCATATCTAGCAAAAACACACGCTTTATATTGTAAAAATGGTTAGAAAATAAAGCAAGCAAAAAGAGACCGAAGATCCCCCAGCTGCTCCTTTTGGAAGAACCAAATTAAGCATTCCACACAAAATCTGATTACTGGCTGTGTAATGGATCAAATAATTTGAAGAGATCACATAACTAAAAACAACAAAATCATGTTGGGAATGATTTGGCATATTCTGGAGAATACCAAATAGCGTGCATCTCCTGCAGGCAATCAAGGTCTAGCAGAGACACGATAGTTCCTCTCCTTATGTGGCTCAGATATTAATGTATTTCCTCAAATTCAGAATTGTTTAAGCCAGACCATGGAGTTCTATGGAAAATGGATCTGTCGACGATCATTCTAAGAAGCCCAGTGGCTACGCAGTGGTGCTTTAAGGCCAACTGATTTTTACTCTCAGAGAAACGAGAATAGAATTCTGTTCCATCAATGGAGAAGACAGACAGCAGGGAGAGGTATAGCAGGAAGAACTATTCCAAGCAGTCGCTTCTCTTGTGTAAATACCACCCCTCACATCCCACCACCTGCACACTGGAGAAGTATAGTCTCTCCAACCACAACTGGGGCTTTGCCCCATTCGGCTGCAAGCGTGGATCTCCCACTGCCGAGAACCGATGGCAGATTTCGTCACTGCAAGAGGAGCAATCTCCCACACATATTCCACACAGAAGAGCAGCAAGAGAGCCTCTTCAGGTGCAGCATTATGAACTGGCCAACGACACAGAGCCTGCTAACCTGAGCAAGGAGGAGGGGCCATTTGAAACCATTTAAACATCCTCCTGCAGAGCAGCTGCACGGTAACAACATGTGGGGATCCTCAAAGGAGCAAGCAGACCTGAAGAGTGGTCTTCAGCACAACTGAGTTTAAAAATCCTGGAATTAGTCTGGCTCAGAGGTGGGAGGGGAGCCCAACCCAGACCACATTCTAAAGAAAGGCCCTTTTAAGCTCAACATGCCATAAAAAGGGACTCCGGGTGGAGGAAAGGGCCATAACATTTTACAACAGGATGCAAGAGAGCAAGCAAAGACCAGCAGGCCGGCTCTGCCTTCTTTGGTCATCATGAGCACACCCCGATCAATCACACCTTGGGCTGCATCACAATACCAAGGGTCCATTTTATGACTGACACTTTCCTGCATTGCACACCAATTTCCCTACATTAGTCCTCATTGTTTGAAGATCAGGGCAGGAAGCTGGACTCCCCCCCCACCCCCCTCCCCAATCACTGATTGCTCCAGGTGACAGGGAAACAGCAGAGTCAGAGAGCGATTTGAGGCCATACATCACGAGCGAAGGTTTTTGCTCTCAATAAGAAAAGGCAAAGTTAGGAATGGACCTTCTCTTGTCTGAACCTGCAGCTTTAGACTATCTTGTACTTTTGACCAATTACGGGTATAGAATTAACAGAACAGTCCAAGTCAGCCCGAATACAAGAGATCTGGTCTGCAGAGGACCCATTAAAAGCATCGCAGCAGAACAAAGTCTCCGGGGACTGGTTTTCCTAAGAACGTAAGAGCAGCCCTGCTGGATCAGACCAAAGATCCATCTAGCCCAGCATCTTGTTCCCATAGAGGCCAACCAGATGTTTTAGGGCATGAAGGTGCCTAGTCAACAACTGGTATTCAAACGTATACTGCCTCTGACCCAGGAGGTTCCATACAGCCATCATGTCAAGCATCCATTCACAGATCTCTCCTCCTACATGAATTTGTCTAATCTGCTTTTAAAGCCAAGCTTGTGTTTTCTGGCAATAAAGTCCATAAATTGATTATGCAACAAAAATTAACACTAACAATTATCTGGCAAGTAATTAATAATAATAATAATCTTTATTACGGTCGTTGACCAGCACAAGCAAGTAATTAGTATTTAGTTATTTAAACTAAGTCTTTACTTTTGATTGACAAATGGATGGGGCTCTCTGTCCTGGATTTCCCCACTCCCTACAGCTCCCCTATCCCCAACTAAAATAGCTAACCAGTACAATTTAAAACATTCAGATTAAGTAACTTTCAAGAGGACACCAGGGAACCCTGCCTCAGTTAAGAAATCAGCAACTTAAGAAGCCCACTGTAATTTTAGGAGTTTCCTTTGAGCTCTCTTGTCATACTGTTAATTAAAATGAAAAAGGAGCTTTGGAGAAATTCCCCCCCCCCCAACAATTATTTTACATAGCACCACCACTGCACTTACAAACACAACATGGTTAACTTTATTCATTTATTGGTTTAAATTTGAATTCAGAATGCACAAAAGACCTACCACATCATGGTGTGTCCGTGTTTGGAGCAAGATATTTATCTCAACTAGAAATTTCTAATGTGCATTACATCTGAACTCAAGCGTGATTGAATGTGAACTTTTCAGATTAACTTAAAACGTATAAAATAGTTATACAGTTCTCAATGAGACAAAAGGGCAAGGACCGTTATTATGAGTCAGGGTTTCTTTTTCCAAGCAGCACAAAATAGGAATGTGCAACATTTCAACATCGGAACTGTTTTGAGGGTTTCGAGCTCAAAACAAAATGTTCTTTAACTAAAGGGCCTGTTTTGGTCTCAGAACAAAACAACCCCATTGTGCGTTGAAATGTTTCGATGTTTCAAGTGCAATTTTGAAGAGCTGTTTTTCCCTTGCCAATTGGTTTTCTGGCACCTGAGTCCAGTCTTATGGGGGTTTTGAGGAAAGGTTAAAAAATTGTTTAAAATTGCCTGCTTGCCCATTTCTTTTGGAGAACAATGAGGTGTTTCTCATTTCCCCATTGTTTCCTATGGCTGAAACAGGCAAAATGTTTCGAGTTTTGTTCCGTCAAAACAACCAGATCGACTGCTGTTTTGGCAGTTTGTGTTTTGTTTTGAGCTCGAAACAAAACACAAAATCCATTGTGTGCACATCCCTAGTGCAAAACTCTGCCCCAGCAACTGCCTAGTATAGAAGTGCTCCAGGCCACCTTTGAGACAGTTGGGCTGTGAAGGGAGAAAGGCAGAACAGCTGATGGATCTGTTGTAGCAGATGGCCCATGACATACTGGGTGGGAAATCAGGAACCACTCGCATCAGAACTCATCCATTTGAGCAGCGAGATCTGAGGCTGCCTTACAGTGACCCCTTATGGGGGTCTCTGGTCAGATTGCAGCATTCCTAAGACCAGTCCAAACCAAGGCTAGATCTACATGTGCAGCAGAACGAGATGGCGGCACAGCCCTATTAAAACTCCCTGGGGTTCTCTAGTTTATTCACCAAGGAGATTGCAGCCTGTGGCAAGAGTTGACACCTGCCCCTCCTGAGCCCAGAACTCAGAGGAGCCCTTGTTCTTGGCTAGAGAAGTGGTCTCAAGTTCAGTGTGACATCAAGAGACAAGATCCGCTTTCTCTGGGGCAGGACATGGGGGGCTTTCACACGTTTGTGCTGGGTGTCAAGGCCAGCATTGTTCATAGTTCAAGTTAGAAACTCCACACTCCCTGTAAAGAGAAAATGTGCACATCAAATAAAAGGATGGCAGAAGAAAAAAACTGATGGTAGTTATTCACCCAAAGGAAGGAAGCATGTTAGACACAATATTCTATAGTGTGTTAAATACACTCCAGCAGGCAACAACAAAAGTAGCATCATTTGATATTTGTAAAAGTGCTTACAACGTACCCACATGAGACATTAAGCTTGGCATCAGAAAGCAGAAGTGAGACTTCATGATACTCTCAGCTACAAGAGAGCAGGCGTCCACAAATCCACATGCCATTTCTCCAGTGGCGAGTGCCTCCAGCCTTTGGGCGAGCAGGACACCCAGGACCACACACATCCCCACATCAGAGGTCTCACTTCCAAGCACTGTTTCTTACCCTCTTCATACCCCACTACAAATGAGATAGAACCCACTTCTCTGCCATCTCCCTGTGCTTCAGAAAGGATTTGGTGGAAGAGAGGGAGTTGGTGGTGAGCACAAAGTTAATCCTCCTTTTGTGGACCTGTGCAAGAGAGAAGTAATGGGCAAAATAAGGAGGATTCCAGACAGAGTTACAAGGATTCTGATTCCAAAAGGATGATGGATGCTGATGAACTTTGTATTGGGAGAGGACTGGCACTCTACTCACAAACATGTTGACTTGAACATAAAATTCTGCAGAAATCAGTGAAAGCAACTCCAGATACAGGTGTTCAGAACCAGAGCATTTGATTTCATTTTCAACATTAAGACATACAGCCAACTGAAAGGAAAGCATATTTTCAACTAGGTGCTCAACTCAGACTTACCTTCCCTGTTAGAACAGAGGGAAATTCTGTATCAAACTTGTTGCTCAAGCCAAACCTTAAAAACAAAAAAGAAAATACATTTCCACCCAACCTATATTGTATACCTTCCATTATTTTGAGTTCTGCTTGTTTTTGCACTTGCACTTAAAAATTAATTGCTATTACTTTCTGCATACAACATCAAATGTATATTGAGTATAGCAAGTGAAAGTAATAGACATATTCAGATGAAAAAATCTCCATCTCCTTTTACTAGCCAGTCATTTTAAGCGACACCAGGAAGACAGATATCAAGTGTCCTCTTCCATCTCTCTCTGTTTTAGCCTACAAAGGCAATCACATTTTGTTTGTATGAGTAACTTGCATTGAGTTCATCAGTTCATTTCTTAAGCCTGCAGTTTGATGAACTGTAAACACTTCTCACTGGAATTATAAGGCATGTAAGTTAGAAGAGTTCAGGACATAATCCCACCGTCATATGTGGGTTCATCTACCAACTTACAAAAAAGTAGCACTTTAAGAACAGCTGGAAAGGTGTTGTAGGTTGAAGGATGGGTTGTTGTTTTTTGGATGTTGGTGGTACCCAACTTCACAAGCACTAGCTAATAGGCAACCACCTCCACAACTGGCTCCCCCTACTATTTCAGTTCAGACATAACCACTCCGAAAACTTGCAAGGGCGGAAAAAGGTACATCGAGTACATAGTGGACATGATGAGTGCTTGCAAGCTAAGTGTAAAAACTTCAACACATTGTTATAAGAAGAAGCATAGCCTCTTGGATAGCCTATTTGACTGTAGACGCAACAAATAATTTTGTTTCTGAAAGTCTTCTATAGGACCCACTGAATTTGGGCTCCTAGTTAAATTCAGCTTTCAAGGTGCAACTGTTTGTTTCCTTTAACTATTCTGCTGCACTTTTGTACATTATACCATTTAAGAGTAGAACATCATTTTGAAGAGAATTTCTGGGGATTTCTACAGGAACACAATTTAGGTCAGGTGACACTTTAAACTTTCCCCAGCTTAGGCTGAACTTGAATTTCTCAATGAAGCTTGAACCAGCTGCTGGAAAGATAGGGACCAAAACAGAACAAGCCAGATCAAGATTGAAAAACAAGGACCACTGTTAAATGGTCAGCCCTCAAGGTGTACAGGAGAGAAAGCAAAATAAAAGGGCCAGACAAAAGCAGGCTCAGCCTGTCCCCCCTGCTGATGTGGGAAGCTGCAAAGGCTTACAGTAAGTACAGTGGTGGCTTTTATTTTTAGAATCATGTTTTTGTATATACAGTATGGCAAACAAAATGTAAGTTTATATACAAACAAGTATCCATGTGCCTGGCAAGTGAAAGCTGCAGCTCTAAAGCAGTGGCAAAAGGAGGAACTAGGTCTTTCTTTTCTTGTCATTTTTCTTTACAAAGAGTTCTTTGCCACTCGGAAGATTACAAACTCCTACCCCACAACCAGTCAACTTGAAACCGGCATTCCATGATCTCTGAAACCAAGCTGGCAATCACTCCCAATGCCAAACTGTTAGAAGCAGACACTCAGCTTGACAAGTAAAGCCTATTCGTTTGAAAAGAAGAAGAGGAGCATTTAAATGTATTCCGAAGAATACAGATGTAGTCCTGGAAACACACAATATAAATAAGCCCCTGAATGTTTGCCACACAATACTGTCTCGTTAAGCACTCCATTAAAACTCGGGACATTCTCACACTTGGAGGATTGGTGCTGGGCCTATCTGTAAGCAATTATGGTTCTGAACACTGTACATCAGTTAATCTATTTCAATTGCTTTGACAAAGGAATCTGTAGTTGTCATCTCTCTTGAAGATCTACTTTAAAAAAAATCCTCGCCATCTCCAAAATTTAAATAAAGCAAATGAAATTGCTGGCATGTGGCAAATTTGATTTACAACCATGTCCTAATGGCATGAATGGGCATTTCTGAGTGTGTGTCACCTTAAGTTTTTTGGAGACTCAAGCCACAAATAAAAGGTTTTTTAATTTTAAATGTTTTTCTGGATACAAGTTTCACAAAAAAAAAAAAAAATGCAGAACTTTATTGGCTCTTAGTGAAATAAAAAAGGGAAATGTGACCCACTGAAGTGGAAATGGGAAATGTGACCCACTGGAGTACATCCCGTGGCCTAGTTTTTTCCTCTAGTCTGTTTTCCTCCCTCCAGTTCCCCTTCAATTTGCCATTATCTGTTCTGCAAAGCTCCTTTTTCCTGGAAGCCACTGCATGTTTTGTCACTAAGAACTGACAACCCAGGTCTTCTCCATCACTCTACCTACTGAACCCAACTCTGCTTCACTCATCCGTAAAGCAGATGGTTGCAGCAGAAATGGAGAGTCTTTATTTCTGTTTTTAAGACAAGCCAATGCTGAAGCAATCAGCTTAAAAGCAAGAGCAGTAACTCCCTCTAAAAATGGAAGTTTCATACAGCTATCATGGTCCATAGTCACTGGACTTCTTTATTTACCACATTTATATACTGCCTTTCTGCCAATGCACTCAGTGTGGTTCAATTTAAAATAACAGATTGCAGTTTCATGGACATGCTACAAAAAAGGACGAGGGAAAAAACAACTAAGCACATCCCCTTTTAAAAGTACAGCAATCTAAGACCACGGCCATCACCACATCCTATGGGAGAGAATTTCGTAAATTATGCACTGATTGAAGAACCTTTTTTTGGTTTGCTACATCACCTGACTTGGAACATAGGAAGCTGCCTTCCACCAAGTCAGACCCTTGATCCATCTAACTCAGTATTATCTACACACAGAATGGCAACAGCTTCTCCAAGGCTGCAGGCAGGAGTTTCTCTCAGCCCTATTTGGAGATGCTGGGTAGGCAAACTGGAGCCTTCTGCATGCAAGCAGGCAGGTGCTCTTCCCAGAGCAGCCCCATCCCCTAAGGGGAATATATTACAGTGTTCACACATGTAGTCTCCCATTCAGATGCAAATCAGGAACATAGGAAGCTGCCTTATACGGAGTCAGACCACTGGTCCATCTAGCTCACTACTGTCTACAGACTGGCAGAGATTTCTCTAAGGTTGTAGGCAGGGATCTCAGCCCTATCTTGGAGATGCCAGGGACAGAACCTGGAACCCTCTGCAATTCCCAGAGCAGCCCCAACCCCCAAAGGGAATATCTTACAGTGCTCAGACGTATAATCTCCCATCCAAATGCAAACCAGGGCAGACCCTGCTTAACAAAGGGGATAATTCATGCTTGCTACCATGACCAGCTCTCCTCCCACTTAATGACCTAATAAGCAATGCAGTGATGCAGCCTGATCCTATGCATATTAACTCAGAAATAAGTACCACTGAGAATAATGGTCAATAACTAAAAGGCTGACAAAGATTTTATAAAAATATGCTTTATGCCAAAACATTTGAAAGGAATATTATCAAAGAAGTGGGGTTTACTTTCATAATAAAACAAACGAATATTTATACATGATGGTGATTTTAAAAAGTGGGTTCATGCGACCCCACTTGTGCAAACTGGCAGTAATATCTGAGCTTTGCTTCCAATTGTATAGGACAGCTTCTGAACTGCTGCAAACTCAGTCATCCTCCTTGTCCACAGTCACCAAACTGTGGTCATACTTGCACCACTACAGAGCTGCATGCCTTTTTTCTGCACTGCAGTGTAGGGCTGAACTACTTGAATTAAAGCAGAGGGAAACACAGAGCAAAGTAACAGGTCAACTCTGCTTTGCAACAATTCAGAGAACAGTTTTCGCTCTCATGCCAGCAATGCCCCCAGCAATGGTTCTAATAATTTTGCCAGCTTCAAGTCCATTTCTTTCACTTGCTCCCAATGGCTTTCCTACACAGAGGAATCCAATTACAGGCTCCCTTCCCGTTCTAACTCGGCAATTAAAAGCAAGAGCAAATCATATATTAAACAAACAAACATGGCTTATTTGGCTACACCAAACGATAAGAGGAGAGCCATCACAGTCAAAAGGAAGCTCGGCTGAAGTACTGTGGGTGGAGCGGGCTCATTAATAGAGTGCTTAGCAAAGCCTGAGAGCTGAGCACTTTGCCCAGCTGCATCCTGACAGCCACAGCAGCAGCAGCTCCACACCTGCTCAGGCAAACAGCAAATCCCAAGTCTGCACCCCACTAACCTGCAAGTCCTTCATCCCACCCCAGCCAAAACAACACTGGGCTCTCACCCAACATCCAGTACTGAACTGTGTGTGAATTATAGCCTGTGCCTGTATCTATGAGAATAAAAAGAACCACATTGCCAGAAGCCTCTGAGCCAAGGTGGGTGAGCTGGAGTGCTTGGTTGCCAATGAAAACATTGATATAGTGGGCAGAACGGAAACCTGGTGGGAAGGTGAGGACCAGTGGGACACTATTATTCCTGGATACAAACTCTACAGAAAGGACAGAGAGGGGTGGAGTAGCACTGTATGTTAAAGAAGGAATGCAATCCAACCAGCCAGAAAACCAAGAGTCCTCCACAGAAACTCTGTGGGTCACAATACAAGGCCTGAAAGGAAATGTGCTATCACTCTCCAGATCAAAATGCTGAGAGTAACCTGGAGTTGGAGAAGAAGATCAGAGAGGTGTCAAAGAGAGACAGGGCTGTAAGAATGGGTGACTTCAACTACCCTCACATAGACTTGGCAAATTCATGTGTGGGTATTGACAGAGAGGCCAAATTTCTAGACATGCTACATGACTGTGCCGTAGAACAAGTTGGTTATGGAATCAACGAGAAAAAGGGCAGCTTTGGACTTAGTCCTGAGTGGTGCCCAGGATCTGGTGCCAGATGTCAGCGTTGTGGAACCATTGGGGAACAGTGACCATAGTGTGATCCAATTCAGCTTATAGGCGAATAGAGCATTGCCAAGGAAGTCCAACACAGATGCGTTGGGCTTCAGAAGAGGAGACTGCTCAAAAGTGAGGGGGCTGGTAAAAAGGAAGCTGAGAGGGAAATTCAAGAGGGTCAAATCACTCCAGAAAGCATAGAACTTTTTTAAAAACACAATAATAGAAGCTCAGTTGGAATGTATACCAAGAAGGAGAAAAGGTACCACCAAGTTCAGGAGGACGCCAGCGTGGCCAAAACATAGAGTCAGGGAAACTATAAAAGGGAAGAAGGCTTCCTTCAGAAAATGGAAGTCCTGCCCAAATGAAGGGAACAGGAAGGAACATAAACTCTGGCAAAAGAGACAAGAAGGGATGCAAGAAGAAGTAGAAGAAGAAGAAAAAAAGAAAAAAAAGAGTTTGAGGAGCATATAGCTAGAAGTGTCAAGGGGAACAACAAAAACTTCTTTAAATAAATTAGAAGCAGAAAACCTGCCAGGGAGGTGATTGGTCCCTTAGATGATGAGGGAGTGGAAGGGATTCTTAAGGAGGATAAGGAGATTGCAGAAAAACTGGACAAGTTCTTTGCATCTGTCTTCACAGGAGAGGATACTCATCATGAAGTTCTGCTCTGGAACTGAGCTTCTCAAGCTTGGAGGCTGAAGAACTGGCCCTAAAAACTAAAAATTAACAAATTACCAGGGCCAGATGGCATCTACCCAAGAGTTCTGAAGGAATTCAAATGTGAAATTGCTGATCTCCTAGCAAAAATATGCAATCTGTCTCCAAACTGGGAGAGTGGGCAACAAAATGGCAAATGTGGTTCAATGTAAGCAGGTGTAAAGTGATGCACACTGGGGCAAAAAGCTGAAACTTCACATATACATTGATGGAGTCTAAGCTGTCAGTGACTGACCACAAGAGATCGTTGGGTCATAGCGCACAATTTGTTGAAAAGTGTTGACAGTGTGTGGCAGCTGTGAAAAAATGCTAGGAATCATTAGGAAGGGAACTGAAAATATAAATGTGAATATTATAATGCCCTTATACAAATCGATGGTGTGGCCACATTTGGAGTACTGTGTATAGTTCTGGTCACCATATCTTAAGAAGGATATTGTAGAACTGGAGCCTGAAGCACCTTCCTTGTGAGGCAAGGCTACAACACCTTGAGCTTTTTTGATTGGAAAAGAGGAGACTAAGGGAAGACATGATAGAGATGTATAAAATTATGCAAGGAGTAGAGATAGTGGAGAGAGAGAATTTTTTCTCCCTCTCGCATAACACTAGAACCAGGGGTCATCCCATGAAATTGATTGCCAAAAAATGTAGGACCAACAAACGGAGGTACTTTTTCATACATCGCATAATCCACTTGTGGAATTCTCTGCCACAAGATGTGGTGACAGCCAACAACCTGGATGGCTTTACGAGGGGTATGGATAACTTCATGTTGAAGAGGTTAGCTACTAGTCGGAGGGCTACCTCCAGCCTCAAAGGCAGGATGCCTCTGAGTACCAGTCACAGGGGAGTAACAGCAGGAGAGAGGAGATGCCCTCAACTCCTACCTGTGGCTTCCAGCGACATCTGGTGGGCCACTGTGCGAAACAGGATGCTGGACTGGATGAGCTTTGGGCTTGATCCAGCAGGGCTGTTCTTCTGCATTCCAGCCTGGAAGCCCTTCTTCCCTAGATGTGTTGAGAAAGCTGGCTGCAGGAAGGGCAAGAGACTTTGCACTTGCTCAGAAACACCCTTTGCCTCTTATAGCTCACATGCCTTAGCCCTGAAAGATTGCTCCCAGGAGGGGCGCCACGCACACCCTCAGAGACCCCACACATCCCAGGAGGGCTGAAGAAGTGTCTGCACGAGAGGCGGCCCTCCACGATCCTCCTCGACTCCAGAGACTTCCCCGTGGGTAGAAGGGGAGGAAAGACACGAAACTCCAGGAGAGGCCCTCTGCGCTCCCTTCAAGAGACTCTCTCGCAGCGGGCGCGTAGAGGAAGGAGCCGCAGGACAGGAGGAGAGGGCGCTCTGCACAGCCTCAGAGGCGCCCTCGCCTGCATGTGGCTGCACCCGCAGGGGAGCGCGCGAGGCGAGCCCCCCAGGCCCCCTCCAGGGCCTGCCTGGGATGCCACCGGCCCCACCCCGTCCCGCCCCACCGCCCAGCTCCCTCGCCCCCCTCCCCCCCGCTGCTGCTCCTTACACAGTGATATGCCCGGCGCCCCTCACAGCCACGGGTTCGGGCGCGTCCCGGGGCCGCGGCAGCTCCTGACTCCTCCTCACCACAGTCTCGGACTCTTCCTCCTCCTCCTCCTCTTCCTCCTCCAGCTCGTAGATGGTGTCGAAGTCCGCCATGTTGGGGAGCAGGACGCTCATCGCCCCAGCCCCCCCCCGCGGCGCCAGGACGCCCAGTGCGCATGCGTCGCGCACGAGGCTGCGGGAGGGAGGAGAAGAAGGCGGAGGCGCCGGCCACGCCCACCTGCAGTTGGTGTCCCCCGCGCGCCCAGAGACGCGCATGCGCCGAGGAGGCGCTGGGTCGCACGAGCACCCGTGGAGAAAAGCCCCGACCTCAAGCAGCAGCTGCATGCGGCCGCCCTCCCCCCCCGCCCGCTGAGGCCCCGAGGAAGATACACGGAGTCCCACCTGCTGCCCCACCACCAGGAGAGCTGGGCTGCTCGTGGCAGTAAGCAGCAGGCATGGTCCCCTTGCTAAGCAGGGTCTGCCTTGGTTTGCATTTGCATGGGAGACTCCAGGTGTGGGCGCTGGAAGATGTTCCCCTCAGGGGCTGGGGCATTCGCTCAGTGGAGGAGGAGGAGGAGAAGCAGCTGCATTTTTTTTCCTCCTGCCCCATGTTCGCTGCCTGGCATTGGCTGCATCTCCAGGTCGGGCTGGGGAGAAACTGCTGCCTGCAACCTGGGAGAGCCGCTGCCAGTCAGCGTGTAGTAGACGATGCTGAGCTGCGTGGACCGAGGGTCTGACTCAGCAGAAAGCAGCTGGTCTTGTGGTAGCAAGCCTGAAGTGTCCCCTTGGCTCCGCAGCTGGGTCTGCCCCGGGTGCATGCGAAGGAGAGACTCCTTGTGTCAGCGCCAGAGGTGCACCTGGGTGATTTTGCAGCCTGGACCTACTAAAGACCTTTGTAAGTTAAGCATCATTTTTTAACACGTAGGTTCTTGAGGGCACAAACCACACCACCCAGGAGAGACTAAAGAGGATTTGGAGGCCCCCCAAAGGGTGTGGAGGCGCTGGACTTTGGCCCCGAAGTCCAGGGGTAAGAGCACCTCTGGTCAGCACTGGAAGATCTTGGGGCTGCTCGGCTAAGAGCGCCTGCCTGCCTGCTTGCATTGCAGAAGATTCCAATCCAGGTTCCCTCCCTGGCAGCATCTCCGAGACAGGGCAGGGAGAGACTCCTGCCTGCAGCCTTGGAGAAGTCGCTGCCAGTCTGAGCAGACAATCCTGAGCTAGCTGGACCAAAGGTCTGACTCTGTAGAAGGCAGCTTCCTGTGTTCCCAGGTAGAAGACATGTGCCGCCTAGTCCTGCGTGTGAGGTGTGTTGATGGAGTCCAGGAGGCTCCCATGGCTTGAAAGCCTCCTGGGCTCACCCCAGAGGTGCACCTAGATAATTTTGGAGCCTCCCTTGTCCCCCAGACGCACACTATTTTAAACACATTTTTAACATGACCACACCACCCGGGACAGACTAAAAAAGGTTGGGGGGCCCTGAGCTTCAGCCGTGAAGTGCAGGGGTAGAAGCACCTCTCTGGCTCACCCCCCCAGGACTTGCACAGCCAAGAGGCAATCCTAGCCATGTTCACCCCAAAGGAAGCCCCACAAAAGTCAATGGTGCCTGCTTCCAAGTCTGTGTGCCGACTGCAGTTTGCGTAGGGAATGAAATGTGGGAGTTGCAAAGAAAAGCTTTCCCTGAACTCTTTGCATCCTAGTTAAAAACCAGAATGATGGTAAATATTTAAAGCACAAGCACAATATGGAGGAGAGCTGGTCTTGTGGTCAGGGTAAAGTGTGTTGCCGAGTCGGTGTCGACTCCTGGCGGCCACAGAGGGGTTGACCTTAGCAAGTATGAATTGCCCCTTTTGCTAAGCAGGGTGCACCCTGGTTTGCTTTTGAATGGGGGACTACATATGTGAGCACTGTAAGAATCCCATCAGGGGATGGGGGCTGCTCTGGGAAGAGCACTTGCTTGTTTGCATGCAGAAGGTTCCACATTCCCTCCCTGGGATCTCCAGATAGGGCTGAGAGAGAGACTCCTGCCTGCAACCCTGGAGAAGATGGCCATTTGGAAGGAACCAGGGCATTTCAGTGGGCATCCCCTCTCATTCATTCTAGTACATTCCCTAGAGCCTTCATGGTCCTTGACTTCTTTTAACAGAACTCCCCAAATTACTGTGACTGTCTAAGTGAGGGGTGTGGCTGTCAGGGTGTGTCTATGGGGGCTGTCATGGAGAACACCTGCTCTTCTCAATTTTACGAGTACATCACTAGTGACATTAGCAGCTGATTTTAGAAGTGTGATGCCCCATTTGATCAGTGGCACAGAAATGCAACCCAACTGCTCCATTTAACAACTGAAACCTGCAGTGCTTAGGGCATATATCCACTGGCTAAGAAAGATCATGACTGATTTATGATTATTTCCAATTGCCTTACAGCTCCCTTGTTCCACCCAGTGGAGATGAGTTCAGAGAGAGAAATATACCTATTGAAAAATGTTACCTATTGCAAAGGATAGAAATGCATGCAGATTGCTTTTCTGAACTCAAGATTTGGTGAGTATTTTACGGAACAACTAAATTAATAGCAGCATAGCCCCAAAACAACAGGTGCAGGTGGAAAGGAAACTCCTAAAAGCACTGCAAAATCCGAAGAAGACCGAATTCTGCATAGGTATTAATCTGCCTCAGAGTAGCAGAGCCATGGAGACTTTCTTGGCTGTGTTTGAAACTTAAGTTTTTATTAAATTGCCAAGGTCACAACTAGAGGGGCTTGCCTCTTTTACCATATTTACCCAGATACAAGAGGACTCTGAATTTAAGATGAGTTCCTTTTAAAAAAGAGAGAGAGATTAAGTGCAGGTTATAGCTATATTTACTCAAAAGGAAGAGAATGTGGTTTAAGATGACCCCCTGATTTCCAACATCAAAGAACTTGGGGTGGGGGGGAAACCAGTCTTGGATTCAGGTAAATACAATATAGGGAGATTCCTCTTCCACTCTCTTTATCCACACACTTTCCTCCTAATTGCAGGCCAGCTCTACAGGTCTGCACCAGCTAACAGCTGGTGGGAGAGACAGGTGTAGTAAAGGAGCAATCAAAAGAGCAGGGCTGGAGAACTTGTGGTAAGAACCTGGTAATGCTAGCTTTCTGCTGTTTTCTATAACATTTTTTTAGTGATCTGTGTGGAGCACAATTAGACTTGCTGTTTGTGGGGAAAATGAGTTTGGAAAATACTTTGTTATATCATGATACTATCCATGAGAGGTGAACAGAATGGTCTACAGTACACTTGCACTGGAGTCGATGAGTCGCTTTAGTTTTACAAACACAGAAGCTAATGTTAGTCTTGCTAATATAAACGTTTTGTTGTTCAAAACTCAGCAGCAATTAGCCATGCTGACTGAAACCTGCATTATACAAATGTGTCTGCAGCTTGTTTATTGTACGCTGATATTTATTTTTTTAAATTTATATCCAAAACAGCAATCTATTCATGATGCTTGATTTCACTTTTACAAACAAGTAAAAACTGCTGCCTGTGAAATTTTATTCCAAGCCTCCTGGATCTTGTCTAGGAATCAAATTAGGTAGAAACCACACCTTGGGGACTGTGATTGCCAGTCTGAAAGAGTAATTTAATTTTGTCTGAACTAGTTAGGAGGCAACACGCTTGAGTTTAAATGAACTAGATGCCTACTTCATGAGTGCCCTTTATAGCGTGGCATCTTCCAAATGTGGAAACACATCTACAAATTAAATTTATATTGTAAAAGAGAGAGAGAAGTAATATTTATTTACTCCAAACTTGTATTAAACAAGCCCCGGGTCATACTCCCACCTGCAGCTAATGTTACTCTTAATTCTTCCTAATGAAGATGAGTGAGATTGTCTTACAAGAAAAGTTCAGTTCTGGGAAATTAGAATTGGAAGACAAAATTGTTTAGACTCTAAGTGGAGGTGTCATGTTTTACTTCATTTGTAAGTCTGTTCGTTTCTTGAAATCTTTTAGAACTTGGGAATAGTAGGCAGATTATTTAGTAAATCAGTTTCCTTTTCACATCATGAACAAGATTAAGCTGCAAAGAAGCTTGTAAGATGACCATGCAGACAAAGAGAATTCCTTACGAAATTACTGCATTTTCCTAGGAACTTGGTGTGTGCACTAGAGAGAGAAATATATAGGAATATGGTAGTGGAAGGCATAACCTATATCTTAACAAGTCTGAGCACTCTCAAAATGAAATTATACACAAACAATTCATTCTGATTAGAACCAATGGAGCTGACCTCCTGCTTCTTTCAACATTGAAGTCGCATTCAATATTTAGAATGGTGATGAGGGGGACAAATGTCTGGAGAGCTTGGAGAGGAGAATATTCCTTCTCCTCTCCAAGCTCTCCAGACATTTGTCCCCCTGGGAGAGAATGCTCAGAGGAGGAGACTCTATCTGTTCAGGAGCTTTAATCTGTTCACTAGTCAGGCCTGCTGGGTGTTCCAGATCAAACCAGGGAAATGCATGACAGCAACACCACTGAATTCTTGCCCTGCCCCACCATCACATATCTCCATAGTTCTTTGTTAGCATTTTTGCCAACAATAAAGTGCAGTACAAAAAAAACACCTGGAACGAAGTGGAATTCACTCATCATTTCACCTCTATACCATTGTCTGAAACAAATATGTGTGGACTCCATTTTTTTTAATGTAGTGGCTCATAGTAGGAAGAGTCCTTGATACCTCGGCAGTGTTCAAGTACTGTGAATAGATTCCCTGTACTGGATGTGTGCAGGTATGGTAGGTCTGTGAAGAGGCCATAACTGTATTTCAAAAGAAAACAGAATGGATAATCTTGGGACTAATTCAGTAGTAGCATCTCAATAGTCTGGAGCCCGTTGATGAACTGCTCATGGCCCCACCACTAACAGAGATATGGCTGGCGGGGACTAGAGACAGGGCCTTCTCAGTTGTGGCCCCTCGGCTTTGGAATGCCCTCCCTGAAGAGCTTCGTCATTCTCCCTCCCTGAGTGTTTAAAAAAACACCACACCAACCCAATTAAAAACACACCTTTTAAAAGAGGCTTTTAAATGTGTTATCTGCTGCTTATATCTGGTGGGTTCTTTAGTTCTCAGTTTTTAGCTTTTTATTAATAACTTTTAATTTGGAACTTTTAAAAATGTAAATTTAAATGTGGTTTTAGCCTGGTGTTTAACTTTATTAGACTTATTTTACATTGCATCTATTTTATTAATGCTGTGAGCCACCCTAGGCAGTAGTGTACTGGAAGGGCAGGGCAGAAATATTTTATACATTTCCTCTCCTTGGCTTGGCGATGCTGGAACCAGGTTTTCGCCTGAAATGATGTAAATAAAAGTAGGTTATTCAGTGATGTAGTTGGTGTGTGTGACTTGCAGATGAGTCAGCGAAAAGGAACTAGCCTGTCTGCTTACCCAGACCTACTGTATGTTAGTAATTGATGGCACAACCCTACTAACTAGGGCCAGTTTTGGGAGCATGCGACTCTACTCTTCCGCCAGCTTCACTGTCTCCGAGTTGGTTTCTGAGCCCAATTCAAAACATTGCTTTAAAACCCGAAACTGCTTAGGCCAAGTTTCCCTGAATATTGTATCTCCCTCCAAGCTTGCCCATCTACTCAAGTCACTCCATGTCTTAACACCATCAGAAGGGCAGCTGATGGGACCACAGGGTAGATTCTCTACCTGGAGAGTAGGAGAGGTCTATCAATGGCTACTAGCCGGAGGACTATAGGCCACCTCCAGCCTCAAAGGCAGGATGCCCCTGAGTACCAGTTGCAGGGGAGTAACAGCAGGAGACGGCATGCCCTCAACTCCTGCCTGTGGCTTCCAGCGGCATCTGGTGGGCCACTGTGTGAAACAGGATGCTGGACTAGATGGGCCTCCTTGGGCCTGATCCAGCAGGGCCGTTCTTATGTTCTTAATCTCCTTGTATGGCTATGATTCTCTGCCCAGGGAGATTCTGTAGGCAACTTCCTCAGGTTAGAATATTCTTATTCCGATATGCCTGTAGGCTGACTGGCTCCTGCATTTGACTCAAATGATGACGGATGCTGCTGATTATTTGTGATGTTCTGTTAGTTGGTTTAAACTGTTGATGTTGGCTACCTTGGGTATCTCTCTTGAATTTGAAAAGGTGGGACATACATAAAACATGGTACAGGATTTTCTTTTTAAAAAGTATACTTGTCTTTCTGATAACCCCAAGTTTGCAGCTAGTTCAGACTTCCTTCCTATTGTTATGTGGCAGTTGCAGCAAAATTCTTTGCTGCTCCAGCCTCTGGTGACTGATGTAAACAATACAATACTTTTCGTTTGTCCTTGTTTTACCTCTTTTAGAAAGAGCATGGGTTTACATTTTGTCTATCACTTTGTGGTGTGAATCCCGCCCCCCATTCAAAGCCAACCGAAAAAAGACCCTTTCCCTCCTAATAGCTTCTAAAGGTCTGAATAATGCGACAGGCATGGATGCTGAGGGGATAACTGCTCATGTTCTCAGCAACTGCCCATTTGCTTCAAACGCTGCATGGACCACTAGAAAACATTTCTAGAGTATGGACACAATATTGCTCCCCGGACCCACACCAAGCCTCGGCACTTTGTGGAGGACAAGTCAACAACGGGGATCAGTGATTTCCACCACCCAGGTCAACAATTACTGGATAGAGGGTGGTGTCCAAGTGGGCTCCATGTTCTCAAGCACACACACTGGTGCTCCCCAGACCCCGTCCTTCTCTCCACAGCAGTCCCCCTGTCCCAGAAAGCTACACCAGAAAGTCACGGGCTCTCCTTGTCAGGGGAGCATGCCATGAGGAGCTGCAGCTGGAAGCAGAAACCTGGTTTGGTGATTAAAAATATAAGCATTCTCTGGGATCCAGCAACTAAGGCTTGGCTCACCAGCCAGCCATTATTGGTGGTTTCCACTGGTCCCCTATCTTTTCCCTCGGATCCTTTTCTGGCATACAGGCAGAGCGCTTGGGAGAGAAACGGGTCTTCTGTCCTTTGCACTGGGAGGAGATGGAGATGGGAAGAAGCAGCCGTGGGCGGCCTCTCCTACTGCTCAGAAGGGACTCCTCTTGTTTCTTTTCTCCCCCAAAATGGCGGTGGAAATGAGACCTCTGAGGGGGAGATCTGTGTGGTGCTGGGTGTCCTGCTCACCAGAGGGCTGGATATTCTTAATCTATCTATATAATTCACTAAGACATACCCGTGGCTAATCCCATGTGTGGCAGCTCTCGTGAGATTTTGCAAGTTAGGGGACGGGGAGAGGAAGGCGAGTGGCCAGTGAAAGGAAACGGCGGCGCCAGCCACCAGGCGGTGAGAGAAAGCGAAGCGGCAGCCAGGCCGGCCACTGCCCGGTGAGAGGAAGTGGCGGCCAGAGCTGAAGGGGGCGGGGAATGGCTGAAGGGATGGTGTGGGGGGAGAGACGGAGAACTAGGGGTGCAGATGCTCTGCGTCAGGTCGACAAATATTAACTAATATGTGAATCACTTTGAGAGACCTGGCTTGATAGGCAGTATATAAATAATCCAAATATTTCCCATTTCATAGAAGGCTCATTGAGGCCCAGATAGACTTAAACAATTCAAGCAAGACATACATAGACTCGGACCTAGTCTTGGTGGTACCTTGCTTTGCCGGAGAGAAAAACAAGGCATTTGCACATTAAGCTAGTTGATTCAAAAATGCATACAGATTTGTATTCCTTTTTAAAATGAGGTTTGCAGCACAAACCTGTGCATATTTTTCTCAGAAGTCAGCCTCATTGTGTTCAGTGGAGCTTACTCCTAGGTAAGTATATTTAGGATTGCAGCCTTAGTTTATAGAAAGAAGACAATTGGGAAAGAACTCATCTTATACAGCCTAACTTACAGGCAAGAGAGTTCAAGAGGAATAAGTGTGTGTATGTTTTGTGTGTGCTCATTTCACATTCATTGAGCATTTATATAATCTGTTCTATATTGAGAAAAAGATTATTTGTCCCGCATTTATATATAAAGCACAAATATATGTGTTTGTGTTTTAAGATCTTTTTTAACTTGCTAAAACTGATTAACATTTAATAGCAAAAAAATAGGGAGGCTACCTGGCTGTCCCCTGCTAAGTGAACAAAAAGGCACCTTTCTAAAGTGGCAATTCTCTTTATTGAGCAGGCGGAGAGCAACTGGCCCTCTCCATCCCCAGCACAGCATCCCTCCAGTGGCTGCTGCTGGTGTCTGTCTTATGTTTCTTTTTTAGATTGTGAGCCCTTTGGGGACAGGGAGCCATCCTTATTTATTTATTTAATATCTATGTGAACTGCTTTGGGGACTTTTCTTGAAAAGCCGTATATAAATATCATTCATATTCCTCATATCTGGACCTCCTAAAAATTAACATTGTCTGGATCAGGCCCTTTGTTAAGTCTCTGCTTTTGGTGGGAGTGGTTTACGAATGCATTTTTATTTTGCCACTGAAATCACCACTTAAACGTGCTCAGCTCTGAGTAACTCTGCCCAGAATCTGTTATATTTTTCTTACTGAGTTAGGAAGACGTCTGTAATGTTTTTGGACTCCGATACAAATGTGTACAAATATATATATTTACTCTCAAGATCAGTATCTTAAATAAACGGGTAGGAATGAGATGAAGTTAGTCATTATAAAGTCTCATTGAAACTAATGGATTGATTCAATGGTTAATCAAGTCATGATTAACTTGTTTTATTTATTTTGATTGTGCTTAGTCATGGTTTAGTCTGGATTCTGCCCATTATCTTTAGGGTTAGAAAATACAAACTGCAATAGAAATTTGAGTTCTGTACATAAATTAACCACATTCCTTGGCAGTGATGCACTAGTCTCGGGGTTACCCTGCTCCTGTGATAGTAACTTTTAGCGATGAGTTGTGTGTATCATCTAATCTGTTTCATGGGTTTGCAATAATTATCGCAAATTAATATTTAAATAAGGGATATGAAAAGAGTGTCAGAAGATGGATAGCCCAAGTCCTTGTACTCTGTTCTTTTGATCTGGGAAGTTGAGGGTATGCCATGTGTCAGTTCCATTGCTTATGATAAATTATTAACCCCTCCTTTTGACATTAATAGTGAACTTATTTGTCCCTTTATCATTCCTTCCCAGTGTTGATTTGGTTCCTCCCCCCTTAAAAAAAAATCCTTCTGATCTTCCCAGGTTGTTTTTGATGTGAATGTTTTGGAACAAACTGTAAGACAAAGGCTCCTTTAAAGTGGTTCCCTAAACTCCATTGAGGTGTTAAGATGAAGCACACGCCACACAAAGGAACTGCAAGGAGATCTTATCAAGAACGCCTTTCACATTCAGAAACACAAGCCAATTGGTTTGGAATTTACAAGCACTAAACAAATGTCAGCTTCTCTTTCATCTCCAGGAAAACAAGGAGACAGAAATAGAGGCTCCTGCTTCTTTTGCTGATTTGTGCAAAATTTCAGACTAAAGCCCAGTTAAGCTAGGTCCAAGACGCTGCTTTAAATATTGTAATGGTACATATTTGGTTAAATTTAACCAGTTCCGTTAACTGTATTGTTTGCAGCCCAGTCCCATGAATGTTTACTTGGAAGTATGTTCTGGGACTCCCAGTTAAATGTGTACAATACTGCCATCCCTAGTAAATCCCATTTAAGTCTGTGGGTCTTCTTGAGTAAACATTCCTAGGATCAGACTGCAATAAACTTGTTATTGTAAGTGTGCATTATTATTGTGAATAAGTGTGCATGGGTTCAGGTTACACAAGTTGTGTTTCAAAATTGTATTATTTAAGTAGCATGCACCTCGTAGAGCATTTCAAGGGTCTAACTTAACACACGTCACATAGGATTTGTTAAGATGCTTTGTTTTCTGAGTTGGAAAACATGAACCTGAACAATAATTACATTTTACTGTATTTCAGGTTCCAAAAGAGATTACCATCTCAAAATTGTGAAAAAGAGTTAAAATTAAGCAATCTTCTTCATGTAGGTCCTCCTCAGTAAGTCAATGTAACTGGGAATCAAGGGTGGGTGGAGAAAGGAGAGGTTTATCCTATTCCCCTTGGTTGTAAAATTCACAGAACATTTCTTCTGAAGACAATAAAGCTGAGAGAGCTTTTTTAAAAACTTGCTGTGAAAACTGGCACCTTTTGGGGCAATATAACTGCTGAAGAGAGGAGGAGGAGGAGGAGACAGTGCTGCATATCAAAGCTGAAAAGTGCTAAAAGGGTCTGTTGCTCAATAGTCACATAGATGCAGCTCACATGAAAAATTAAAATAGTATTTAAACCATGCACGTTTTCTTTTTCTTCTATCGTTTTTTTTATTTAAGTAATTTCATCTTATTGCAGGTGGACACCTCAGGGAGGAGGTGATCTCCCCTCCCACCTCATGTTTTATACAAATTATATAATGATTATTCTTCAGGAATATCTCCTGTTCAACTCATTGGTTCCAAAATGCTGCTATTGCACACTATTAAGGGTCTAAGATGGTGATGGTTATTAGAGCAAATAATTGATCTTCCCAAACCCCACAACTGCTTTTTCTTCTTCAAGATTCCAGGCATGTGTTTAACCTTGCAAATGTTGTCCTTACAGAAGTAGCTTGTCGGTTTTTTACTCCTCCTTACTTCTCCGACCTCTGCTGCACATGCAGCAGTTAGCTAAGATCAAGCTCGAGCCAGAGTGCTTCAGTCCTTAAGGTTGCCAAGTTGCTGTTTTTGCACATTAATAGAATGGCCAGAAGTCAGTCAGTGGTCTATTCAGCATATAAGCACAAAAAGCTACTTTCAATAGGTCAAATTTAATGGAAGTCAGTCTATAAATCTAAATAATAGTAATAAAAATACTCCTGGCACACAGTCGTCCCCCCCCCCCACCAGATCTGAGACGATAGTTTGTGACTTCAGAAATGTCCTTTCTTAAACTGATCACAAAAATCTTCTGTAAGACAAGAAGCCATTCATTCTTCGGAGCCACTGTACTTTTAAATAAACAAGTCGCTTTATAATGGGAGTAGTTTAAAGAGTCCAGGTAGGTAGTTTTAAGACTTTCCATAGTATTCAACTGTCTATAAAACCAATCAATAATGCATTTTTATAAAAAATGATATCTGCACGAAGCAAAATTGCTCAGTCATCAGACCAAGCTAAGTTACATCATTCACCTATTAGGACAGCAAAGGGAAAAAATCCACTTATAAATTAACGTGCCAATTTGTAAGGATTTTTCTTGAGAGCCAGCGTGGTGTAGTGGTTAGAGTGTTGGACTAGGACCGCGGAGACCCAAGTTCAAATCCCCATTCAGCCATGAAACCAGCTGGGTGACTCTGGGCCAGTCACTTCTCTCTCAGCATAACCTACTTCACAGGGTTGTTGTGAAAGAGAAACTCAAGTATGTAGTACTCCGCTCTGAGCTCCTTGGAGGAAGAGCAGGAGATAAATGTAATAATAATAATATTCTCATCTAAACATGATGGCGGACAGGATGATGGAAATTACAGCCATCCTTCGCCAACTGTTGGAAAATTTGTGGTTGGCGAGACATTAACGTCTAAGGGAAACAGGGGGTTAGGGGAACCACAACTGCAAAAAGACCAAAAAAATAAAGAAATACAAAAAAATTGCTAAAAATCTCAAAAAATCCTGTAATATCACCAAGAGTCACCAAGAAGAATGAGCAGATTGAACCTCTGGACACTTTTTTGAACCCCCAAATCACTCAAAGGCATTTTAAATTGGCAAGGGACAGCAAGGTCAGCAAGAGGGTCACCAAGAGGAATGAGCGGATCGAAGCTCTGAACCCCCCCACAAATAGCTGAAACCCCACCAAAATCACTAAAAAAAAACCCCTCACCAAATGTGAATATTCATGTCACAGTTGGCAAGACCTGTTCCAGTTTCCCATTCGCATATACTGTACTCAAAACGGTGGTGGGTAAAACCATGGATGGCAAGGGATAACTGTATGGGTCAAGCAAGCCCTCTGAAGAAAAATGAAATGGAAGAGGGGAACCCCACTCATCTCTAGGAAGTATTAGGGGACTTGGGCAAGAGGAAGGAAGAGGGGTGGCAGTATGTTGAAGGGAGCAGGTGGGGCTAGGAGAGGAGGGCTGGGAAATGGAGTGATGGGAAGAGGTAGCAGTCAGAGGAGAAGGAGCAGGAGAGGGGTGCTGAAGTGAGGAGCAGGTGAAACTGCCTTATGCCAAGTCAGAATATTGGATCCATTCACCAGGACAGGCAGACTGGTAGTGACTTGCCAAAGAGGAATGAGCGTATTGAACCTCTGAACCCCCCCCCCCCAAATCATTAAAAAAGCTCACCAAACGCGGATACTCGGGTCGTGGTTGGCAGGACCTGTCACAATTCCCCATTTGCATATACTCAAAACTGCAGTTGGCAAGGAAGACAATCGCAGTTGGCATTAGGACTTGCTTAACTTGTCCTTTTAATTTCAGTGGGACTACCCAGAGTAATTTCCATCATCCTGTCAGCTTATGTATTTAATCCTGTTTATATATATTCATACCCTGCCTCTTCATCATAAGAATTCATGTATGGCTGGTATCTGTCAAGCATAAAATATAC
This sequence comes from Hemicordylus capensis, assembly GCF_027244095.1. Classification (NCBI taxonomy): domain Eukaryota; kingdom Metazoa; phylum Chordata; class Lepidosauria; order Squamata; family Cordylidae; genus Hemicordylus; species Hemicordylus capensis. Next base: position 3,791,363 of record NC_069667.1, read on the forward strand.
AATAAGCATATACAGCAAGGTGTTGCTGACTTGGAGTCTCTCAAACCAAACCGAAGCAGCACATACAAGCATTTTAAATCACCGATGCTGCAAAGTTAGAGTTATTTCAAACCATCTAGGTAAGCAAAACCAACCAATCCTCAGGAGTCAAATTGGCTTGATCTACATTGGTATTCAGGTCATGGGCAAACTTCTGGACTTTTTGGTCCCATTGACTTTAGAGGATGGGCTAAGTGTGGTACTGTTCCCCTTCCCCCTGCAATAATGAGAAGCATCTGACCCTGCATGGATTGTGCCCAAAGCTTTTCACCTTAGAGAAGAAGTGAGTTTGGAGTAGTGCCCACTTGCCTGCTCTATCAGGCACCACTGTCCCCCCCCCCCCCAGCTATTCATAAGAGCTGCCTTCTTGTGTTTGCCTATGTGGAGAGATTTGCTCTGTGTTAATGGCATCTGCAGAAGGCCACAGGAAGCTGCAGTGGGCAGCACTGTAGGGGGGCTGAGGGAGCAACTCCCACCGTGAGACCCCCAGCTTCTTTTTCCATACTGGGGAGATGATGGCCATCCCTGCAAATCGTATAAGGTGCTGTGGAGCTCAAGTTTTGTCCTGGCAGATGGTTATTGCTGCTCCTGACCGCTCCTAGGTGTGTCTCTTTTTTCCAAAAGAGCGCTCACATGCATGGTGGTTTTGACTGGCAAGACGGCTTGCACACCCTGTGTCTTGTTTTTCCGCTGCCTCTTCAGGGGGAAAGCTCATTTACTGTATTCCTGGTTTTTGAACATAGCACACTCAACCTCATCTTGTAGTATGAATCCAGCTGCTGGAGGGCCAGGGTATACCAGGACCTTGCCTGATGTCAGCCTCCATTGGTATTCAAATGAATGAGGACTGGCTGTCTAGGCACCGCCACTTTTCTGCTGCTCACTTTTGTTGCTTTTAATTAAAAATCCCAGATTGTGTATAGCTGAGCAAGGAGCTGTTTGTCGAGGAGTGCCCTTGCAGAAGAGACACAAAGTGGGACGAGGAGGAGAGCTGGTCTTGTGGTAGCAAGCATGACTTGTCCCCTTAGCAAAGCAGGGTCTGCCCTGGTTGCATATGAATGGGAGACTTGATGTGTGAGCACTGGAAGATATTCCCCTCAGGGGATGGAGCCGCTCTGGGAAGAGCAGAAGGTTTCAAGTTATCTCCCTGGTTTCTCCAAGAAAGGACAAGATTTTTTTATTGCTGAGAGAGATTCCTGCTCGCAACCTTGGAGAAGCCGCTGCCAGTCTGTGAAGACAATACTGAGCTAGATAGACCAATGGAATGACTAAGTATATGGCAGCTTCCTATGTTCCTATGTCTTTTGCTTTCCAGAGGTGTGGGTTTTCACGGGAAGCCCTTTGCACGTTGCCAGTTGACACCGTTCAGACTCGCACATCCTTCCCAGTTCCAAGACAGGAAGAAGTTGGGGCCATTAGAAAAAGAGAGCAGGAACAAGGAGGTTTCTCTTAACAAATGAAGGCAAGGAAGAAATTCGCTCTTTGTTGCTGTTGTTCCTTCTCCAAACTGAGTAGACAGCAGAAGTGACATTTGGGAGTTAGGCGGGGACAAAAGTGGGCGCCCCATGCAGCAAAGGGAAACAGCCACCTCGGGTGGTATGTTTTGGCTACCACTGAGGGCAGCAGCTGAGTCGTGGAGCAGTCCACCAGGCACCCCTGCACAAGCCTATAATCGGTAGCACCTGGTCTTAACGAGCCAGGGTGGTGCCAAAGAAGGCAGCTCAGGTTTCTTCTCTCCCCCCACTGAGAGCTGTTCTGTCTGCCTGCTGGCCATTCATCAGGTAGAGCTTCATGGTTAACCGTGCAGGAAGGCTGTGGCTTACTACGTCAGTATGTATATTGCATTCTGTAATGTGGTGGCTTCCCAGTGATAGTGCATCTGGGCACATATGTGATGAAGTCTTGGTCACTCTTTCCCTTCCTCCACCCCTTCCAAGGTAATGTTAGTTAACACAAGCCTTTTCTCTTTCTCGCTTTGTTGTTTTATCGGCAAGAGGACAGATAAAGCAGCCTCCTTTCCTGCATTATCTGCCTTTTCTTTAGATCTGTTTTAGTTTATCTCCAGAACATTGTCTTTGACCTGGCTGGATCCTGTTCCTGGTACAGCAACTGGACATCCAGATTTGATAGCAGCTAACCAACATTTTCGAGAAAGTGTTTTTGTTTCAATAGATCTATGCAAGGGATAAGGTTTTTACTTCACATTTGCCGAAGACAGCAGTCATGAACAGTGCTGCCTTCCCGGTACGCTCTCACAGGCTGTCTCTGAAGTCCCAAGCATTGCAAGAGAAAGTGAGAGGCCATAGAATGTAAATAGAAGGTCCAAGGATCAGGATGCTATTTTTGGCAGAGAGACCAGGAAGTTTTTCACACGGAGCTTTTAAAGCCCTCTAGCTCGCATCTCCTCTGGAATGGAGGGTGTGTGTTCAGGGTAAATTGGCCCGATATGCGAAGTCCCTGTGAGCTGTCGGGGAGCACTTCGCACACGATTTGGGTTTTTCACTGTGCGGTAGAGTGCAGCCTGGGTTAAAAAAAATCCACTTTTTGCATTGGGTTTTTGGGCTGAGTTTGAGTTTGCAGTAAAGCCGTGCAGAAAACCTGTGGTAAAGCTTGCTGTGGAGAACTCCCAGCTCTACAGTTGCAAAAATCCAACACAGGTGAAGAGGCAGGATATCTCCATTGGCTGACAACCTCAGAAGGGCTCTTCTGGATCAGACCAGAAGTTGATACAGTCTAATAGTCTGTCTGAAGAGCAACCAGCCAGATGCTTCTGGGAAACGCATAAGCTGGGTGTGAAGGTAATGGGCTTCCCCTGTTGTCGCTGCCTCGTTATCCAAGGCACACTGCTCCTGTATATGAAGGCTCCATTTAGCTTGTCTTGTGGTAGAGTGTATGGATTGTCCCTCTTGCTGAGCAAGAACAAAAGGGACAATTCACCTTGGTTTGCATTTGGATGGGTGACTACATTGAGTGCTATATGATATTCCCCTTAGGGGATGGGGCCATTGTAGCTCAGAGGTAGAGCGTCTGCTTTGCATTCAGAAAGTCTCAGGTTCAGTCCATGGCAGCATCTCCAAGTAGGGCTGGAGAAGACTCCTGCCTGAAACCTCGGAGAGCCACTGCCAGTCAGTACTGAGCTAGATAAACCTTTGGTCTGGCTCTGTATAAGGCAGCTTCCTATGACTAATGGCTGCGGATAGACCTTTCCTCCCATTAATGCATCTAATCCTTTTGTAAAGTCTTTTCTTAAGACTTGTGGGTTGCACAAGGACTTTAGACAAGGGCTGTGAAGTAGCCTCCAGAATTTCTGCTTTGTACCTCCTTAAGTGGCACATCAGGGAAATGCTTGACTAACAAGCAGAAGGTTGCCGGTTCGAATCCCTGCTGGTACTATATTGGGCAGCAGCCTAATATAGGAAGATGCTGAAAGGCATCATCTCATATTGTGTGGGAGGAAGCACTGGTGAACCCCTCCTGTATTCTACCAAAGAAAACCACAGGGCTCTGTGGGCACCAGGAGTCAAAATCGACTCAACGGCACACTTTACCTTCACCGCAATCCAGATTGGCATGTTTTGCCCAGCTAATTACTTCCCTGTGCAAATCATGTTTCGGAATTGCTCAGAACAGCCCTTGTGCATCTTTGTATGGAGAAGTGCAAGTTATGCATCATGTGACTTTCCGATGTGCATCTTTTGTTTCTAGTTCTGTGGTATAACTGAATTAAGTGCAAATGTACATGTAAGTGCTTTCAGCTTTTTCACTGCAGAGTTCAGGGATTATCTGGCTTGTGCTAGTATAAACAATCCAGCCAAGTAATGCAATGATAAATCCCATTGATTCCATTGGGAAAGGCTGTAGCACAGGTGTTCTGAAACCTACGTCTGCAGATATCGTTGGACTACAACTCTCATCACCCCTCCCCCCCAATGAAGTCCATTGTGGCTGGGCATGATGGGAACTGCAGTCCAGCAACATCTTGGGACCCAAGTTTGAGAACCCCTACTATAGCACATATTTAAATCTCCACTTGAAATGGATGTGCGTTCAAAGTGTTAATGTTTGGCTGGCTCAGTTACACTCTTAAGTCCAAGAAACAAAACCAGGATGGGGCTAAGCAGAATAGGAACAGCCTGATGTGATGGCTGGAATGTAGCTTGGGGAAATAACAGAATCGTCATGGCTCATGGGAACACTGCCTCAGATCTTGGGGAGAGAACAGAATCTGGGGGATATGGTACTCCTTCCTCAGATCTTCCTCACTGCAGACTTCTGATTCTTCCATAGAGATCAATGGAGAGGAAGAGCTTCATTTGAGTTCTGTGGCAGAGAGGAAGGGATTTGCACTCGCGAAAACAACCGTGGTGGGGGTAGTAGTGGGGAATGTCTCCTGCCCCAAACTTGGGGAATAATGCGGTCTTGGGTGGGAGGAAAAAGTATGTTCTCCCTCCCTGAGTGGTTCTCCTGACAGCAGACCAGTCTCTGTTTCCACAGAATTCCATCATTCTAGATTATAAAACCTCATTTACTATATCGGACACCTTAAATGGTGCAGCGGGGAAATGCTTGACTAACAAGCAGAAGGTTGCCGGTTTGAATCCCTGCTGGTACTATATTGGGCAGCAGCGATCTAGGAAGATGCTGAAAGGCATCATCTCACACTGTGTAGAAGGAGGCAATGGTCAACCCCTCCTGTATTCTACCAAAAGAAAACCACAGGGCTCTGTGGGCACCAGGAGAAGGAATTGACTTGATGGCACACTTTACTTGTATGTGGTTAACTAGAAGAAGAGATGGAGGCTGTAATCATAATCAGGAAAACAGTAGATTTGGAGTAGCAATGTTATTGCCTCCTGCCCAAACCATAAAGGAAAGAACTGTCTTTTGGACTCCCCAGATTCTGTTCTCCTTTTTGCAGAACATTTATTTTATTTATTCACTGTTAAATTTATATACTGCCTTTTATGAAAAACAATCCCAAGGTGGTATATAAACGTCCTTTCAAGAGGGCATATGAGTAGTTTTTGTATGTGGGACAGGCAAAGGATTTTGAGGCAAAAGCACACCTGCATAATGTTGTGCCTCTTCACTACTACAAGCATCTTTCACAGCCTTATTTATTTGTATCATATAGTGTATTTTGTGTATTTGTGGGGAAAAATCCAAGTAATGATATATTATTGAATTAAACATTCTCCACAGCTTTCAGAGAGTTCATGCTGTTGCAAAAGAATCTCTATATAACTCAGACTAGTGATTCCTTAGGCATTGTCTGACATCATAGCAATTACATCTGAACTGGGGCTGCTAACCAATTAATATTTCTTTACTTAATAATCTGACTTCGAACCAATTAATGTATTCAGTGTTTGTTTTTTTTTAAATGCATATTGCCCATAACTCAATATAGTTGTCTTTTTAAAAGATATTGAATTCAGTGATAGATGACTTAGTTGGATAATAAAAGCTGCCACTGCATGTTAGAAGGAAAGCTCATTTTGATAGTTAATTCCATAACATGCCAGAACCAAAATAGCCTCAAAAAGCAAAGACCTCTGCTCTTAGTTTGCTGCTCCGCCAATCAAAGTTCTCCCCCCTCCGTGATGAATCAAGTTTAGTTGATTAATCTGCCAATTAAAGCCTGAAGCCCTAATGCCAACTTTGAACATTTCCTTCTTCAAACAAAATTCTGCTTTATTTTGTGTTCTTCACAACATCTGCTCAAAAAGCATTGTAACCAATAGCGAGCAGCATTTCAGCAAACTGGAAATGAGATGCAGCTTCAAAGCCATTCCTTATCTTCTGAAATTATCTCCTGCATGTAAACAAGATAAAACATGCTGTTTTTTGCCAGATGCCCTGATCCTGGAATGATATGGTTTTAAGTTGGGACAAGCGATTGAACTAAAGTGCAGCTTTGCTTTTCATGTAGAAATTTTCGCCCGGGGAAGTGTCAGCTTCCTCCTTTTAACCACCACTATGGGATTTTAAAGGAGTTTCCAACTGTGTTTCAGAGGATACCATTGCAGTTTTATTTCTGTGTCGTCCACTGATATCAATGTGAATTGGAGCCTTGCTTGTTGAGTGCCTTATGGGATTGATTGACACTGGAGGTATAAATGATGAATTTTCTACCCTGCATTTAAATATGATAAACTAGTACATTAATTTTAAGTACATTAATATCAGGATGGGTTTCCTATGATTCAGTAGCGTAAACTCTTAAGCCTTGAACTCCCCCCACATTCTGAGTGGTATCTGGTTGTTAGGTCCTCTGTCCACATAGTTATTTTGCAGGCCTGGGAGTTTGATTCTTAGTCCAGGTGAAGTTTTTCTCAGTCACACAAGAACATTGAGCCATCTTCCTCTGCATGCGATTAGGGTCTGGGATAATGGCCCAGCAATAGAAGAAGAGTTGTTGGTTTGGGGAGGGAGTGTTTTATGAAGAATGAAGGTTAAACTTTAAAACTGTATGTATGTGAGGACCCTTGATCTCCTTTAGCAGAGCTCTACCAAAATCCCGACATGAGCCATCATATAATCATTTTCAAACTATTCCTTTCAGCTGATCTTTAAAAACACACACATACTATGATCAAATAAATAGTTGGATGGTGGTGAAAAGAAATTTGTGCTTTGGCATTTCCTTCAGTAGTTCTGCATCACACTCCAAAGGAAACATGTTGAAGTCATTTATTGAAAAATTATTTATATGCATGTAGCTTTCTATTGTCCTAAAAAACAACACCAACAACTACAAAAGAAGGTCTAGGGCTTACAGCTTGGAAACTGCTTCCAAGAACGAGTAATTAACAAGATGACTAATTTAAAAGTGCACGTATCTAGCAGTTTCCACTGACCTAGTAGAAACTCAGGAGTTAAGTTTGTTTTGCTTTCCTTTGCATGAAATTGACCTACCAGCACTTAATGCAGCACACAGTTGGGGCATCTTTCCCTTAAAAAAAACCAAAAACAAAACAGTAGTAGGTATGGGCACTCTTGGTTCCCCCCCACCCCCCGCTCAAAATCACCTTTCTCCCTGGGGTGAAAAATCCATTGGAAGAAACCTGTTGACCAAGGGACATATTTAGAAGGAGAGGGCTAAGCAACTTGTGATTCCTGTTTTCAACTCGTTCTCTTTCACTGCTGCTTGCTTTGGGTTTCAAAAACTAATAATTTGGAGGGAAAGTAACTGCAAGTGCGTGCCGCATCTACTTTGGAGCCTAGCACTTAAACATATTGGCCAACATCCAGTCTGAAGAAGCACTTGTGCAAGTGTAGACTGAACTGGCCAGACGCGCTAAGGCTTGGACCTGCTGCCTTCTGGATTAGCACACTACGCCAGTGCAGGGATGTTTCCGCATGTGCCACAAGGTGGTATGCCCCTTGCTGTGAAGCCTCTCCCTCCTTGGTTTCACAGGTGCCTTTTGCAGAAGAGCAGGACTTTGAGCACCCCCGGGACGCTATGTAGCCAGCCATGCGGTTGTCTTGCATTAGCACCGCTTTGCTCACCATACACTAGATGTTGGCCATTATGTCTAGAAACTTGACCTTTAAAAAAGAAAGAAAGAAAGCGAAGCTGAAATTTGCAAACAGCACCATATTCTGTGCTTTTATTCCTGTGCTTCTGCAGAATCACAGCAAAGCTATGCTGCCTCAACCTTGCAGTGATGCTTATTTTCCTGGTAGCTGACAATAGCTCCACCCGGTTACATGCACAGAATAAAACTACAATGCAAAGAATCCATGGCTGAGTGTACAACTTCTTCAGTCTCAAATCGGGCAAAGTGCAGAGCCAACAGTACAAGGACATCCACCCGTTCCCGAGGCTCCTCCAACCGCGATCCTTTCTCCCTGTCCTTATCCAGACCAATTTTCCAGCCAAGAGCACGTTGTTCCCGACCTTAGCTGCTGTCAGACAACAGGGTCCCTACCAAAGACTGCTCTGTTGTTCTACAGGCTGTTGTATTTGAAAGGAGGTTCTCTGTACGTAGCAGATGGCTGTTGTGATGCCAGGGGTCTCTTGCCAACAGCTCTGGCCACCCCTTTGTGAACTGGAGTGCTCCGTGTACTCCCTGGGTTATCATGTTCTGCATGAGATGGAATATGGCCCTACTGAGATGGCTGAAGATTCCCATTGTGTTGCAAGCCATTCATTGGAAGAGAAGGTGGGGGAGGAGGAGGGGGCGGTGGCGGAAATAAAGTACCAGCCATTTCTGGATGAGTCTGGGGGTCAGGAAGTGGGATAGGACTCATGGAACCAGAGTCACTCTGGATTGAACTGAGGCTGCTGCCGTCAAAATTTGTCATTTTCTTCTTCATTAGCTTCCTTTCCTTGGCTCTTCGATTTTGGAACCAGATTTTTACCTTCAAGGGGAGACAGAAAACGACGGTCAGCTAAGTTGCTCATGAGAACATATAATCTGCTACGTTGTTGTTGTTTGTTCGATTTCTAGACCGCCCTTCCAAAAATGGCTCAGTGCGGTTTACACGGAGAAATAATAAATAAATGAGATGGATTCCCGTCCCCAAAGGGCTAGCTAAACATTGTACAAAAGCAACTTCATAAATGCATGCATTCTTCTTGGTAGGTCTTCATCTAACAACATACTGGAACTTAAGGTTGAGACCCCTCCCCCTGTCTCTACTCCACTGGCCAGGAGGCAGTATTAACACTCATTTGCATTCTGCCCCTCACTGTAATCCCTTTTACATGGATGGTCTGTAAGGCAATTTTACTTTACAGAATAAACTGTCTTGATGAATCAGCCTGTTTCTCATGCTAACAAATAGCATGTTGCTTTGCCTGTCCTGCATCAGACAGGGAATCTGATGTATTTATGCTGTATGTACCCTACCTGTCTCTCAGAAAGTCTTAGGTTTGCAGCCAGTTCAGACTTCCTCCTGATTGTAATGTATCTGTTGTAATGAAACTCCTTCTCCAGTTCTAATCTCTGGTGATCTGTGTAAACAACACGATACTTCTCTCTGGTTCTTGTTTTACCTGTTTGGAAAGATAAGCAAAACACACAAATCTGCATAGATATTTTTTGCTGGAAGTCTGATGTCTCTCTCATTTGTACTTGTGATGCGTGTGTGTGTGTGTGTGTGTGTGTCTTGGCTGGGTGGAATATACAATATGCTTCTGAGCTGGAGACACCCGTCCTGGTCCCCACTCCTGCCCGCCCAGCCCTCTCATCTATAATAGCAGGAGCAACGATAATACTGATTCTGCCTCCAGGGCACATCCCAGACTAGCTGCTGGAACAGCTGCAAAATGCCTCCCTTTGGATCGTAAAGGGGGGGGGGAGCAATCTTGCAACAACTAACCACCCGACAAAACAGCAACTTTTTCAGTGTGGAAGCACACTTCCGAGATTCCTCTTGCTGTTGTAGGGTCCCTTCTATGGGTGTAGGACTCTTCCATGGGCGTGCAAAAGAAGCAACTTTCCTCCGTGGGCTACTAGAAGGCAATAGCATCTGGTCCTAACACGCCGGGATGGGGAGCACCAAAGGAGACAGCTGAGGTTGCTTCTCTCTCCCCACCCTGCCGGCAAGCTGGCCATTCAACAGGTAGAGCTGCGGGGTTAACTGCTTGGCCACTCTTCTTGATGAATGTCCCGGCTGCAGGCCGTGCGGCAGAGAGAGGAGCAATCTGAGCTGCTTGAAACAACAGGGTTTCAACGGGGCTTGCAAACCCTTCTCCAGCGGAAACGTGATCAGAGTTAGCCACGAATAGCAGATGTAACAGTGCAGCGCCACCTGAGGAATGGCCTGTGTGTGGGGGTGCTGGGGAGCAATCCAAAGCTGCCTGCCTTGGCATCCCCCTGGCTCCTTAGGACAGGGGCGTAGCAAGGTTGGAGTGGGCCCAGAGACAAGATTTTAAAATGCCACCCCCCTCACTGAAGTAAATATAAATATAAATATAATTTTATATATATATATATATATATATATATATATATATATATATATATATATATATATATATATCCTATGTGCCACAAGAGAACATCATCCTAAATTAGTTTTTAAAAGGTTTTGCAAATTGTGGAGGATGCAAGTCATTGAATGGTCCTAGAGTAAGACATGCTGTTCTGGGAGCTCCAGGTCTCAACACTCACATCCATTTTGGAGGATGAATACAACTGAAGGAAGCCTGGGCGGGTGCGTGGCTGGGGGAGTCAGTCATGTGACTTGCCTCTGGGGGGACCCAAGGTGGGCCTCCAGACAACGGTCTCCCCTTGACCTATTATAGTTACACCCCTGCCTTAGGACCAGACGCTACTGGTTAGGGTCAGAAAACAAAGAAAATGTATGAGAGGATCCAAATGAGGGGTGAGGGGAGAGATCTCTTTCTGAGGCCATTGTAATCTTTTGCCGGAATCAGGTGGTGACCTGGTGCTTGCCCTTTATTAGGATCCTCCCGTTGTTCTAGCAGTCTGTGTCTCAGCCTCGGCTTGCAGGGAAGGACCTTCCCACTGGTCATAAAATGCACCCAGCATTTCTTCTGAAGACAATAAAAGCCAAGGGAAGGCCTCTTTATTTGCTGTGAAAATCATCACCCTTTCCGGCAATATAACTGCTGAAGAAAAGGAGGAGAAGGAAGAGCTGGGATGCATATCAAAGCAGAAGGAAGTGTTGAAAGAGCGTCTGTTGCTTACTGTGGCGGAGGCGAACTCAAGACAGTGGGCCTGAGTGGGGCGGGGGGGGGGGGGATGTGGAGACCTCACAACTAGTTTGCCAAACCAAATAAATTGGCATTCAAGCTACTGCTGCTGCCTGACCCGTTTTACATCAATTGACATCCTTCTTGTCACAGAATTCACTTGTGCATTTGGCTCTGTCTGTGAATTCTGCATGGAGTTTGCAGTGCGATAGCCTTAGGAAGCCATATTGACATTCTCACTGACAGGCATCATTCCCCGTACAAACAGTTTCAATGGAGGCCAGTAGAATCTGCAAAGCGATGGAGAAAGGGTTCTGATGCACATTTAGACCAGCTCCCTCATGAAGGCCATTGTTGGTTAACAACTGATTTAATGGTGGGACTCCTTAGAAGCCAGCGGAGAATCTTCATGACTAGCTTTACTTTGAGTGAAGCCTTTCATTTAACTGCTTCATCCTCATTGCACAAAGTTTAAATACAAGTGATGGGCTTTCATCCTGGCATCTTGCTTCCCTCCCTGTAGTGTCAAAAATTTACATTGGACCGTGCCCCTAGAGCTGATATTGTTTTGGTTGATGGTTTTCTGCCAAGTGTCGTCTACACTGTTGATTTTATAGAAAGAAATAATGATAAAGGCTGTTGTGGCTGAGAATGATGGGAGTTGTAGTCTAGTGACAGTCTCTGGGGACCCATGTTTGAGATCCCCTGGTCTAAGCCCCCCCCCCCGTTTTGAGCACAATCCAAGGTGCTGGCATTGACCTTTACAAGCCCTACATAGCTTTAGGACCTGGATACCTGAAGGAAAACCTGCTTCTGCATCAACCTGCCCATGCACTAAAGCTCTTCAGGTTGCCCTCACCATCTGAGGTGAAGCAAGGGTTGACCTGGGATGGGGCCTTCTTGGGTTGTGGTGCCCAGTTTGTGGAATGTGCGCTCTCTCTCTCTCTCTCTCTCTCTGGAACCTCTCCTGGCACATACAGGTGCGGCACCTTTTAGCACCAGGTGAAGGCCTTTTTATTCTCTCAGGGTCTTAATAACTGCAAAACTAAACAGTGACTCCATTGATCTAGGGGTGCCACTGTGGATCAACCTTCACCCTGACATTCCAGCCTGTTCCTGGAAAAGAGAGCACAGACCAAAACCCCGCATCTGAGAAAATGTAAATTTGGCTAGGTTTTGATCAGATGTTGGTATAGTAGCGTTGAGACAATATTTACCTACCAACCAGGTTTGCCAAATCAATGTGTTCAGTGATGTGTTTGGATCAGGACTTGCTGGATGGGTTCCCAGCTATGACTGTGCCAAAGGAAATGATCCCCGGCAGCCGTTTGGGCTGGAGGAACTTGTAGACTAGGGGTGCAGAAAGCGCCTTCCTGTTCTGATAGCCTTTCTTGCTACAAGGCTGGGGTAGTTGGGTATCTCCGCACCACATCTATAAACAGATCACCTCCATCAGTCTGGAGTTTATTCTGCCAGTTCCAGAGGCTCTGAGTGGGTTACGATAGACATAACCCTAAGCCAACATGAACATCAACAAGAAGAGAGTGCCTATTTTGACCAGCCAATGGACCCTGCAAGCCATGGCCACTGGGGAGTCCTGGGTGTGTTCTGGGGGTACACGTAGGTCCAATAATGAGGTCCAATAAGCTTGGCCAGTGTGCTTAGACTGGATGGCTTGGCCCCAGTCAGAGATGAGGCAGGAGGGTGTAGAAAATAGAGATGCATCGCCTCTCCCAGAGGTTCCTGCAGTATACAAGCCCCACTTCCATGTTGTGACTGGGCAGTTTGATAGGAAGTAGCTGCATCATGCAAGCATCCTGTGAACCAAGCAAAGAGGCACCTTTGAAAGTGGCGATTCTCTTCTGTTTACCAGGGGAAGAGCAACAGGCCCTATCCAACCCCAGCACAGCATCCCTCCACTGGCTGAGGTCATTCACACAATCAAAAACTGTATTCTACCTGAGTTTGGGAGCTGTGCGTGCTCCCAATTTTCACTTGTGTGGAAGCAAGGTAAAATGAAAACCTGCGTAGAAGTGACTGTGTAGGCGCAAGGTAGGAGGTTCCAAGTTCTCTCCTTGGCATCTCTAAGATGGGGCTGAGAGAGACTCCTGCCTGCAACCTGGGAGAAGCTGCTGCCAGCCTGGGTAGACAGTACTGAGCTAGATGGACCAATGGTCTGACTCGGTATGTGGCAGCTTCCTATGTTCCTGTGAGGCAAAGCTACCCAGTTTTTCCTCCTACCTTGCTTCCACACAACCAAAAATTGAGAGCATAGCACTCACAGTTCCCGAACCCGGGCAGAACACAGTTTCTGATTGTGTGAATGACTTCACTGTCTTATCTGCCATTTCTTTTAGACTATGAGACCTTTGGAGACAGGGAATCATTTTTTTAAAAAAATTGTGTAAATACTGTAAAATGCTTTGAGAACTATGGTTGGTTGGAAGATGGTATATAAATACTTGTAGCAGTAGACTCAAAGAGGAGAGCTGGTCTTGTGGTAGCAAGCATGAGTTGACCCCTTTGCTATGCAGGGTCCACCCTGGTTGCATATGAATGGGAGACTAGAAGTGTGAGCACCATAAGAGATTCCCCTCAGGGGATGGAGCCTCTCTGGGAAGAGAAGAAGGTTCCAAGTTCCCTCCCTGGCAGCATCTCCAAGATAGGGCTGAGAGAGATTCCTGCCTGCAGCCTTGGAGAAGCTCCCAGTTTGTGTTGACAATACTGAGCTAGATTGACCAATGGTGTGACTCAGTATATGGCAGCTTCCTATGTTCCTAAGGCAGCGTCTTACATTCAGAGAGCCTTCTATTTGAGAGAATACAGTACAGCACATCAAAGCCCAGGGGGCTCAGCTAGCCACTGATGACAAGCTGTTGTGCTCAGATTTTTTTTTTTAAAGAGCCACTCAAAAGCCAGACCCAAAATCCCTATTTGCTATTCAACCTGGGTTATCAAAATGGTGTCATTCATTGTGTCAGAGGCCATGGAGAGGTGCAGGAGTGATGAGTTGATTCTCTCTCTTTACCTCTGGACACACATCATCCGCCAGAACTCACCAAGGCCATTCCATTCCCATAACCCATTTGAAAGCCTGATTTAAATGGACTGAAGAAGGGTGCATGGTCTAGATATGCCAGCGTGGTGTAGTGGTTAGAGTGCTGGACTAGGACTGGGGAGACCTGAGTTCAGATCCCCCTTCAGCCAGGAGACTTGCTGGGTGACTCTGGGCCAGTCACTTCTCTCTCAGCCTAATCTACTTTCACAGGGTTGTTGTGTGGAGAAACCTAAGTATGTAGCACACCGCCCTGGGCTCCTTGGAGGAAGGTTCCAAGTTCCCTCCCTGGCAGCATCTCCAAGATAGGGCTCAGAGAGACTCCTGCCTGCAACCTTGGAGAAGCCACTGCCAGTCTGTGAAGACAATACTGAGCTAGATGGACCAAGGGTCTGTCTCAGTATATGGCAGCTTCCTAAGTTCCTACAACTTACGATCTGGGATCCTGGCAGGTTACTCAACAGATGTCCCACTGAAATGATTAGAAATCAATTTCAATGGGACTTTCAAGTCAGGATGTCAGCCACAGACTTCAGGTGCTGCTTGGTTCCTAATGGTGAGAGAATAAAAGCAATCTGGTTTGGTCAGGACCTTCTTCAGGCCAAAGGTGGATGCTGTAGGAAAGCATTCTGTTGTCTTGTGGGCGTTGATTCAATAAAAGGTATTTTCTTGTGTTCCAAGCTGCGTTCCCTCTAACAGGGGTTCCCAGATGTTGTTGAGTACAACTCCCATAACCCCCAAGCCAAAGCCATTGTAGCCGGGGATTCTGGGAGTTGTAGACAACAACATCTAGGGATCCCTGTTAGAGGGAACACTGGTTGTAAGCATCTAAGACAGGCCTGCTCAACTTTGGGCCCCCAGCTGTTTTTGGACTAGAACACTCAGAATCCCCAGCCACAGTGGCCAGTAGCCAGGGATTCTGGGAGTTGTAGGCCAACATCTGCAGGAGGGCCAGAGTTGAGCGGGGCTTGATCTAAGACGAGCAACCAGCAGTTACCCAGCTGTCACTTCTATGAAGGAATTTGGAGTCTCTCACATGTGACAAAGGAACACCTGACTTTCTGCCAGATGCCCAGATTGGGAGTGGGTTGGGTCCCTGTCCTATATGTCCTAAGAACATTGGGATTGCATTAGTGGGCTGCACGTTCTAGTCCAGGGGTGTAGGCAATGCACTGCTCTCCAGATGTTGCTGAACTACAACTCCTATCACCCCTAGCCACAACTTCTTACAGTTGGGGATTATGGGAGTTGCAGCTCAATCATATTTGGAGTGCCACCCCTTGCCTACTCCTGCTCTAGTCAATGTTCTGTTTTGAGCAGCAACCAGGCAGGATCTATTTAGGAGCTCACAAGCCATGCACGATTCCAATAACTACCCCTTGCAGTTTTTTTCCTCAGTGCCTAGTATTTGGCAGCATACTGCTCCTGAACCTGGAGGCTCCATTAAGCTACAGTGACTAGTGGCTGTTCTGCACATGGCAGAATAAGCACACATCTGTCCTGTGTGGCAATATACATACAAGGGACAAGCAATCTGTGTGCATAGAGCATTTGGCGTGTGTGTGAAGCAGCCACTGAGAGGTTCCAGCTCTTCCTATGCTGTCTTGCAAACTTCAGTTCTCACTCGTTGGGCTTGATCGGCCTAGAGCAATGGTCTTCACTGTTTTTCCAATGGGGGCCCCTTTGGCAAAGCAGCAACAACCACCTCTTCAACCCAAGAGCCATTTCCTACTGCACTGACCTCTGTGCAGTGCTGGGCTTTTCTCACCGCTGGGGAGGAGCCCTTTGAGAGGAACAGAGCCCCGTCGAGCCCCAGCACCACCTTGGAAGCCATGCATAGCGTGCTGGGGAGCGTGAGCCTTCCCAGAGCGTTCCTCCTGGAGCTCGGAGATGGTGTCCCACACCTGCCTTCTGTGATGGCTCCATTTCCCTTAAAGGTCTTGGGCAACGCGCAGCCCTGCAGGGCGGGATCAGTCATCTCCTGCCTAGTGCCGGGGGGGTTGTGCAGGATATTTGGCTTTACTTGGGCTTCATGGGGGCTGCCATTGTCTCCTGGGCATGGCAATGAAGAGCAGCTGGTCTTGTGGTAGCAGGCATGAATGGCCCCCTTTGCTAAGCTGGATCCTCCTGGCTTGGATTTGGTTGGGAGACGACATGTGTGAGCACTGGAAGATAATCCCCTGAGGGGAGGGCACCAGTGTTCCCTGTAACAGGAGTTCCCACATGTTATAGACTACAATTGCCAGCGTCCTCAGCTGCAGTGGCCTTGGGCTGGGGATCATGGGGGGGGGGGGGGAGGTTGTAGTCACCAACATGTGGCAATCCCTGTTTATAGGGAACACTGGATGAGGCCACTCCGGGAAGAGCATCTGCCTGCTTGCATGCAGAAGATTCCAGGTTCCCTCCATAGCATTGTCTCCAAGAGAGGCCTGGGAGAGGCTCCTGCCTGCCACCTTGGAGAAGCCGCTGCTGGTCTGTGCAAACAATACTGAGTTAGATGGACCAAAGGTCTGACTCGGTAGACAGCAGCTTCCTACGAGCCTTCAGCCACTGTAGATGGGGTTGTCGCCCAACAACCTTTTTTAATGGTGGAGACCCAAGGTTGGGAACAGTTTTCCCTCTAAGCACATTGGCTGGCCAAGGGTTTTTTCTACTGACATGCTAGCTTTCTAACTTCAGGGAGGGTCATTCAAAAGTGGTATCTGCCCCTTTTCTTGTCTGAAAGTGATGCAGTCTGATCTACCACCCCAGCTCTCTTCCCCCTTATTCCCACCTCACTTTGCTGCATTTATAGACCAGGCCAAAGTGAGAAAGCAGAGATGAATTTGGCCAGTCCTAGGCTGGGACCCATCTCCCCATAATCCCCAGATGTTGCGGCCAAGGCTGGGAACCCCTGGTCTAATGGCCCTGAAGTTGCAGTAGAGCCCTTTTCACTGTGGGTGCTAAATAAGCCTTTAGGAGCCGTGGGACAAACTGGAGAGTATGGGCCATCGGCTGTGTTAGCGACTGACCCTGTTCAGCAGTCTTTGAAGCATGTCTCCAAGTTTTCAAGATATTGATGACAAATGTCCCATCAAATTGTTCTTGCCATACTTAAAACTCTCTACACTTAAATAACATTGTTATGTAAATCTGTGTTGTAGCCACAGTTGCAATATTGTGTACAGTTCTGATCTCCTTCTCTCAAGAAGGGTATTGCCAGCGTGGTGTAGTGGTTAGAGTGCTGGACTAGGACCGGGGAGACTCGAGTTCAAATCCCCATTCAGCCATAAAACTAGCTGGGTGGCTCTGGTCCAGTCACTTCTCTCTCAGCCCAGCCTACTTCACAGGGTTGCTGTGAAAGAGAAACTCAAGTATGTAGTACACCGCTCTGGGCTCCTTGGAGGAAGAGCGAGATATAAATGTAGTAATCATATTGCCAGGCTGGAGAAGGTTCAGAGAAGGGCGGTGGAAAGGATCAAGGAGGAACATAAGGCACTGCCATATACTGAGTCAGACCCTTGGTCCATCTAGCTCAATATTGTCTACACAGGCTGGCAGCGGCTTCTCCATGGCTGCAGGCATGAGTCTCTCTCAGCCCTATCCTTGGGGATACTGCCAGGGAAGGAACGTGGAACCTTCTGCATGCAAGCAGGCAGGTGCTCTTCCTAGAGCGGCCCCATCCTCAAAGGGGAATATCTCACAGTGCTCACACATGCAGTCTCCCATTCAAATGCAAACCATGGGCAGACCCTGCTTAGCAAAGGGGACAATTCATGCTTGCTACCACAAGACCAGCTCTTCTCCTAGGGTTGGAGCCCTTTCCCCATGAGGAAAGACTGAAGAGGTGGGAATATTTTAGTGGGGGGTGGAGGAAAGAACGCTGTTGAGTGGAGGACATAATGTAGGTCTTTTCAGTTATGAATGGAGCAAAGTGAAGCTTCGAGAGAAATGGGTTTCTCCTCTCCTTGTCCTAAAACTGGGGGGTCATGCCAAGGAATGGATTGGCAGAAGCTGCTTCAGTACTGCCAACGGAAAGTACTGCGCCGTACCACACATGCTTAATACTTAAGTGTTAAGCTTGTGTGGTATGGAGCAGTGCTTCCTGTTGGCAGTAGTGAAGTTGCCACAAGCTGTGGTATGGGCCTCTTTCTTGAGTAGCCTTAAAAAAATCAGTGCACTGAGGAATGGTATTTCCGTGGCTTTTAGCCATGACAAAGCAAATCGCCACACTTAGAGGCAGTGGACTTCTGAACATGGTGTGTGTGTGTGTGTGTGTGTGTGTGTGTAGGGGGAATACTATTTGTCAAATAGTGGAGCTTGCCTATTGTGTAACGCTCTGCTGGTGAGCTCCCCCAGGCATCTGGCTGGCTGTTTTTAGTGCGGGGCTACTGGACTAGATAGTTCCTGGTCTTACCCAGCAAGGCGACAGTGTTCTTGCTATCTGTCAAAGGGTCTCCTAACACTTTGCTTGGAATTGTCTGTCCATCTAAAGCAGTGGTTCTCAACATGTGGGTTCCCAGATGTTGCTGAACTACAATTCCCAGCATCCCTAACCAAAGGCCAATGGGGCTAGGGATGCTGGGAGTTGTAGTTCAGCAACATCTGGGGACCCACACGTTGAGAACCACTGATCTAAAGTGTAATGCAAAACCTGTGACCCAATGTTGAGACAGGACATGTTTTACAGAATCTTCTCTGTCTGTCTATACCATGTTTTCTAACACTCACAGGTGGTCATAGGGAAACTTGGGTACTTTGAGAACCCTGATGCTTTCAACCAGAACCCTGGAAAGGCAGCCGGACATCCACAACCACCAGCATCACACACAGCCTGCCGTCCAGTACACGGCATTCGTTGACTCTGAACAGCTGGATTGCCCTTAATTTAAAACGAATGAGCATGCTTGTCCTTTTGTTTGGCTATGCTAGCAGTAGTTCTACAATAGGAGCAGGCCATGCGCTTCACCGTCTCTAGGGTGTGTGCCTCCAAGATTTAGCTTGAAGAGATGGGGGGAGAGCTCTGGAACCGGAAGCATGGCAACTCTTGCGCTAAAACGAGGATTATCCCCAGGGATGACTGGAGTGGGGGTGTGTGTAAATGGATATAAAGATAACTCGTATTCATTCCAACTGAGAACTTTCCAATGAGTTCCCCCTGTATTTTTGATGAGAGAGTTTTCAGTATAAGCTTTCCTTTGGTAATACTGTATAATAACCCGTTGTTCCCTTCATAACTGCTCTCCCAAGCCATCCATACGGCTTTATTAGTAATAAACCATAGTATCACCATTTAGGCTCTTGGATGTTCAGTGCTCTAATCAGACTTTTGTATACAAGCAGGAAAAGATAGGGAAGAATGTGTCTTATAATATTGTCTTAATGGCCATGGGATCAGCTGTTACCTGTGAAAGCGAAGAGCACCTCTCTTTTTTTCTCACAGCATTATCCACAGTGTTTTTCGCAGGAAGGTGGGCCTGATTTGGTAAATTCATTTTGCAATGGGGATGCCATTTATTTGAATATGGAGTACTGATATTACTATCTGGGCTAATGGCGCAGCTGGGAAATGCTTGACTAACAAGCAGAAAGTTGCTGGTTCAAATCCCCGCTAGTACTGTATCGGGCAGCAGCGATATAGGAAGATGCTGAAAGGCATCATCTCAGACTGCACGGGAGGAGCCAATGGTAAACCCCAAAAGACAACCACAGGGCTCTGTGGGCACCAGGAGTCAAAATGGACTTGACGGCACACTTTACTTTACTCTATCTGGGCAAAGAGGCACCTGTTTAAAAGTATTGGCTCTCTTTAACAGGGGAGAGCTCCCGTTCTGCTTCCACCCAGCATGAATCCTTCCCAGCGGCTTTTGTTGGCGTCCCCTTTGCTATTCATTTTTAAGGCTGCGAGCCTCTTTGGGTCAGGCAATTATCTTTTTATTTCATAGTGCTATAGGAACTTTTTTCAATTAAACTATTTTTGATTAAAAGTGGTATGGAAATATTTCAATACTACTGGTTGCAGTTTCCACCATCTCTTATGAGAGGTGATCAAATCACAGAGCCCGCTGTGATTTGAATCACTCAGATCATATGCCTGGCTTCCGTGTCTCTCCTTAGTCAGGATTTTGTGTTGGTTTCTGACTTTGCCCCGTGCCCGCATCGTGACTGAATGATATTTCATAAGCTAAAGGTACTGTTCCCCCCTTTATTCTCTTCTGTCATCAAACAGAATATTTCCCTGAGGGTTTGGAATATACTTTATAACTGACAGCCACCTTTCTTTTTGCCAGCCTGCTGTTAACATTCCAGAGAATGGCCTATCAAAAGATCAAGCTAGCTCTGTTGTGTATATAAGGTTCCTGCCTTCTCTGAGGGCTCTAGCATTTTAAAGTGGAGGAGGCCCTTTCATCCAGTGTTTCTATTTGAATTGTTAATTTTTATATGAAAACCTGCAACTGAACCTATCAGGATCTAATGTAACAGACCTTCCTCTCGTGAATCCTGTAGGCTTCTGAGGAGGTGAAGCTTTAAGGGGATGCAAAATTTCTCCTCAAAATTGATTTGATTCTTTTGCCATACAAACTAGTAGAACACGAGGAAAAATAAATCTGAAATGTATTAATACACAATGTTAAATGAAGTGTTAAAATTGCCTTTTTCTTATTGCAGCCTTACCCTTTGCATTTAAAATACCTTTTTTGTTATTTCAGCTAAGGCTTATCATTTCCCTGAAAGCAGCTTCTGCTTCTGAATCCTGATGTGATTTTTTTATTTCTTCCTTTATCAGTGTCAGAAGGATAATAAATCAGAGTCATTGTTCAAAGGCACCATCAGTAAACGAGCAACAGGGAGAGGATCTTTTCATCTTGGCAAAGATTCTCCATCCTTCCCTATCCCTGGAGGGGTGGGGATGAACCTGGCACAGAATCTAACTTACAACTTAGCAGCACAACTTTCGTCCTCCCCAACATACCTGTTGAAGTGGACTGGACTGTTTTCCTCATCCATTCGTAAGAGCTGTGTCTTTGACTGTGGGGAGAGAGTTGCTCTGTATTAATAGTATCTACAGGAGGCAAAGCCCCCGATCCAGTGGGATTGAGGGAGCTGTAATCGGCCGAACTGTAGGAAACCTGCCCGGGAGACGATCCGTTCACTTGCGTGGGTGTCACCGTGCTGGAAGGTCCTGGCGGGCCATATGCATTCCAGTCCTCCCTCTGCAGGCCGTAGTGTGATCCCCAAGACCCCGACGGCTGGCCACGGTTGTCCATCGTTTGCACATGATGGTATCCCATGTAATCTGTGTAGGGGGTCGTGGAGGCAAAGTTTTGTGCTGGCAGGTTGTTGCTGCTGCTGTTGTTGCTGCACCTTACAGATCCCGGATACATGCTGGCTTCTTTTTCCAAAAGGTAGCTCACATGCATGATGCTCATCCCCTGGCTTTTTCTTGCCCCGGCATCCTGCTCCACTCGCTGGATCTCCCACCCCCTCCTCTTTCTCTCACTCTCTCTTTTCTCGCCCCAGCCGGCTCTATAAATGACTCATGCTAGTCCTGGCGTCCCTTTACTACACATGATTAACAATAGTCTTGCCAGGTGCTGGGGGTAACAGTTGACTCAGGTTCTGCCCGCTGTCACAGATCACTGGCTGGCTGCTTCCAGAGGACATTTGCATCCCAATGAAGGGTGGGCCATTCCGGCAACCCCACTTTGCTGCCAGTTGGGGTGTTTCCTTTCTCACACAGACCCTTTCTGTCCAGGCTCAGAATTTTCCAAAGGGCCCTGTTCTAATGGCCTCCTGGATTCCACACAATGATTTCTGCCAACAAACACCACTGGTGAGATGTTCCTGCAGAGCATCTGATAAAAGTGAATTCTTGTCCATGAAAGCTCATGCCACAATAAAATGGTCAGACTTTAAGGTGCCACAAGGCTGCTGGCTTCCCCAGTCCTGGGAAACGCCACTCCAGGGGTCCTCAGATGTTGTTCCCCTCCCCACATTTGTTTTTGTTTTTAGTGTTAGTGGCAATTTAATTTTGCCCAAGCTAAATTTTAAGTCATGTTTATTTCAGTGGGGGAGTAAACGAGGTTCTTAATGGAAATTTAAAGTGCTTCATGTTGGTAGGATTGGGCCTTACATTTATAAGTAACTCCAATGCAATAAAACTTTTAATATAAGGAGCAACTCAGGATAAATTATTGTGTGTGAAGCACCCTTACATGTTATAAAAATATCTCATGAAAATCCATCACTATTCTTTTTTATTTTTTTTTAAAAGTCTTTTTAAAAGTTGTGAAGGAAGATTCCTAATGAAAATAGGAAGCAGAGAGGAAATTATTTCTAAATAAATAAATAAATAGATCAAACTATTTTGACCTTATTCCCCTGATGAGCTTGCAAAATGGGGGAGGGACGATTTGGAAAAACAAAACCACCCACTTAATGATGTGATACTTAATTGCACCCTTATTAATGAGCTGAGCTGTTAAAGGGAAATCTCTGTTAAATAGGCGCAAAGTATCCCAAACTGTTCCATTGATCAGACACAAGCTTTATTTTCTTTCCTTTAAGCACTTGCATTTTAACACCTATGCCCAGTACCTACGAACACTTGGTCTTCCCAAGCAAGAAGGATCATTTGGGTTGGATCATTTGTTTAGGGAAGGAGATTTTTGGGAACAGGGATCTAGCACAGCATAAAAGACATGCTTACAATCACCTGCAAGTTCATTTGTAAAGATTTTCACATTTTATTCACATGGGACTTCTCTTCTGCATCTTGGGCCAATTAATTGACTCCAGGCCCTGTAAGCAGGATCTACCCCACAATAGCCTATGTTTTAAGAAACACTCTGTGTTGTTTCATACTGCTGTCCTGATCTAACATGGGGTTGCCCCACATTCTTATAATGTGTAATTCTACCTCTGCTGCATCAATCAAATATTAATTGCAGAAATGGTCTCCAGTACAAACGCTCATGGTTCTATATAGTCATTAAAGTGATCTGTGTGGAAAGTTTGCTTTGCGGACTGAAAGCAGATACTTGGGAGATGAAGGAGCCTGACAAAAGGAAGTACCTTTTCACACAATGCATAATCAATCTGTGGAATTCTCTGCCACAAGAAGTGGTGACAACCAACAGCCTGGATGGCTTTAAGAGGGGTTTAGATAAATTCATGGAGGACAAGTCTATCAGTAGCTACTAGTTGGAGGGCCGTAGGCCACCTCCAGCCTCAGAAGCAGGATGCCTCTGTTGCAGGATGCCTCTGTTGCAGGGGAGTAATGGCAGGAGAGGGGGCATGCCCCTCAGCTCTTGCCTGTGGGCTCCCCAGAGGCATCCGGTGGGCCACTGTGTGAAACAGGATCCTGGACTAGATGGGCTTCCTTGGGCCTGATCCAGCAGGGATGTTCTTGTGTCCTTATGATGAGATATACCTTCCTGGCTCACTTTGGGGTGTGCAACCTCTCCAGGTGCACGTGGTGCCATGCTTCAAAGGGCACTGCACACTGCCAAACCTGGTTGGCCCAAGTACTAGTATCTCATGCCTCCTGGTTTCTAATCAGTTCTCAGTGCCTGGGCTGGTTTCCTGAGGAAGCCTTATTGTCTGCCTTCTGGAAAGGCTTGGACATATGTGATTGTGATATTATTATTATTATTATTATTATTATTATTATTATTAATTCAATTTCTATACTGCCCTTCCAAAAATGGCTCAGGGCGGTTTACAAAGAGAAATAACAAACAAATAAGATGGATCCCTGTCCCCAAAGGGCTCACATTCTAAAAGAAACATAAGATAGACACCAACAACAGTCACTGGAGGGATGCTGTGCTGGGGGTGGAGAGGGCCAGTTACTCTCCCCCTGCTAAATAAAGAGAATCACCACATGAAAAGGTGCCTCTTTGCCCAGTTAGCAGGGGAAGCAGACTCAGCTGGATAAAGTTGGATAAGTAACCCTATGTGGAGCAACTTATGGTCAGCCTATGCTAGATTCTCATTTTCTTCCTCAGAATTATTTTTAAACAGCTTAAAGATGGGCTTGTTGCTAATCTAGCGGCAAATTTGTGTCAGGTGTGTAAGCCCAAAGTGCATATTAACTGAGCCAGCATCTCTGTCTTGCATTGGTGTGCTTGTCCATTTCAGTTCTTGTGCAGACTCCTGGTTAGCCTAGAGCTAGTCCTGTGCATTTTGTTCAGAAATCTCAGCACTTGAGTCCCCAGCAAATCCTGTTAAAAAACAGTTTCAGGTAACAAGCCTGTCTGGAGAGCTGCTGTCAGACAGAGGAGACAGTTAGTACCCCTGCTAGCTGGGCAGAAACACACCTTTCAGCTGTCAATTATCTTTATATTAAGCAGGGGGAGAGCAACTGGCCCTACCTAACCCCAGCACAGCATCCCCCCAGTGGCTGTTGCTGGTTTCTACCTTGTATTTCTTTTCAGACTTTGAGCCCTTTGGGGACAAGGAATCATCTTCATCTTTTCTTCTTCTTCTTCTTCTTCTTGAGGCTCTTTCTGTGTAAACCGCTCTGCAAACTTTCTTCCACTGAATTGAAAAGTGGAAGAAAAGCAGGACATAAGTAAGTGGTGGTGGTGGTAGTAGGCTAGATATGAACTGTAGTCAGGACTCGTTATATGAGGACCTGGTCCCCCCATTCTGTGCAATTTGGGCAGAGTGTCTATGATCTTGTGCAGAGTGACTTGGTTGTTTCACACTTGACATGTATATCTCTGCTGTTTGGAGTGTACAATGCCACTTAAAATGTAACATGTGGATATGCTCCTCTTCAGGGAGGATCTCCATTGAGTGGCAAATCCCAATTTGCTTCTGTCTATTGTGTGTCATGGCCTTTTGTCTATTGTGTGTCATGGTACCTGTGATGTTGATATATTGATATCACAGGTACAATGTAAGAGTCATTTCACATGTTATAGATAATACTTCCTCATTGCATACTGTTATACTGATCAGTCTCGCTGATTTTCATAGGACTTACAAATAGATGTCTTGAGGCTGGCTTGCGGATGGAGTGCGTGGTCCTTTCTTTTGTATCCCTTAATTCTCCTTTTCAACACATTGCACATAATTTTAGGACCTGATCAATAGAATCTCAGAGGAGCTCATCATTGCTTTAAGTGAAACAATGCAGCGCTTCTTTCTTCTTTGTAGTCCATCCATCCTGATTTCCTTTCCTTTCATTGCCTTTCCGACTAATTTGTTTCAGAAAGCCCAGTACTTGAAAACCACACAGCAGCCCCTGTCTTTCTTCCCATGCAGAGGTGACAATAAATCAGCCAAAGGAAAGAACAAGCGTTTCTGGAGATCTGTTTTAACTGTAGCATAAGCTCCGTGAAATGCCAGGATGGGTGGCTTCTGTGATATTTGCTCAACATGATAAGCACCCCTCTCCCGTCTCCAGGTAGGGCTGGGAGAAACTCCTTCCTAAAACCTTGGAAAGCCGCTGCCAGTCAGTGTAGACCTGGCAGCCAGGTACCAAATGCAGTCATGGCCCCGAATCCAGCTCTCCCCACAGCTTTGCCGACCCTTCTTTCCTAGGGCCTGGCTTCCTGCATGTTAATAAAACCACCATTCATTCTCCTGAAGGGCAACACTTTACTTTATTTGTGCATGTTGTCTAATACCCCAGGGCTCTGGTAGAGACCAAACAGTGTAGACAGCTATCTTGTACTGTTACTTAAAAACTGCAATGGATGTTCACAATTCCCCTTTTTATTTTTAAAGTTACAAAAGCAGTTCAAGGTCTGGAAAGACCTGGTGGTATCCCGACCCCAAGTCATTAGGGCCTCCTTTTATTCATTTTGAGGGATTCTTTTTTTAAAAGTGTATGTCTAAAGGTGTTGGTGTCAATGTGACAAGCAGGTATTTGCGAACGTGTCTCAACCCGGGACGCTCATCCAAGAGCCAGGCTGGGCTGCAGGTCCTGGTTGAGTGTGTGTGGTGACAGGACTGCGTTTTTCGCTGTGAAGTGCTGATCAGGTCCTCCGTGAATGTAGGATCCTGTTTTAGGTGTGCAACAACATTGTTTGACTCCCATGTGGGAGAGGCTGCTGAAGGGGTGTTCAGGTGACAGGTGAGGGCTGCCGACAGATTGGCATGGGAGTCCCCCCAGAGGCAGCTGCAGGGAATCTTCCCGATAGATGCAAATGTGTGTTCTTTTGAAAGGCCTCTACCTTGGGGAAGTCAGGGTAAGATGGCGGCAGTGGTGGCTGCTGTGCTGTCTGTTGAAACCTGTTGCTCCTTTCCTGCTTGCCCCTTCAAGGCATTATTTGAACCCTAAAGCAGAACAAACATTGCTTTCCATGCTTATCGTTATTTTTGAAGTGTTTATACCTACATAAGCAAGTTCGAAACAATGGATTGACATAGACGCACAAGAAAACCAGCATCCACTACTACTTTGCAATCTAGAAAGCCAAGCCCAGAGCAAAAACCCGAGTCCCCCGTGAACCTTTTGCAGGGCAACTGTAGAAAAATAGGTAAACTGATAACTATAATAAAATAATTCAGTTGAGAAACTGAGGAAACCAAGCACCCTCCTATATCCCCCCCAGCCTTTCTGTTTGATAGGATCACATTTTCTCAGCCAGTGATGGGAAAGTTAGTTTTATGCTACCTCAAGCTAATTCTTTTAGCTATTAGAACAGGATAGCCAGTCTGAGACTTTCCAGCTTCATTGGATTACAACTCCCATCATCCCCAGCTGGAGA
Organism: Hemicordylus capensis; assembly: GCF_027244095.1. Taxonomy (NCBI): domain Eukaryota; kingdom Metazoa; phylum Chordata; class Lepidosauria; order Squamata; family Cordylidae; genus Hemicordylus; species Hemicordylus capensis. The sequence goes on from NC_069667.1 coordinate 3,817,830, forward strand.
GCCTCAGGTGGGCCATCCCTGTATTAGAACAGCCATTATTGCTCCTCATCTTAAACGGAAGGATTCTCCTCACCTCACCTCACTTCACCTCACCAAGTAGCAGTGGTGCAAGCAGTGTTTACAATATGACTACAACTGCAACAAGTATTTATATACTGCTCTTCAACAAAATTCTCAAAGCAGTTTACACAAATAAATAATACATCAAGAAGATGGTCCCCTGTCCCCAAAGGGCTCAGAATCTAAAAAGAAACATAAGGTAGACACCAGCAACAGCCACTGGAGGGATGCTGTGCTGGGGTTGGATAGGGCCAGTTGCTCTCCGCCTGCTAAATATAAGAGAATCACCACGTTAAAAAGGTGTGTCTTTGCTCAGTTAGCAGGGGTTAGGAACAGGAAATGAAGGAACTGAAACCAGAGATACAGACACTCCTCAACTTACAAATACCCAACTTACAAACAACCCATACTTACAAACACAGCTCCACAACATATTAAATGAATGAATTCCCCAACTGACAAACTCCAACTTGGACATATGAACAAGTCGTCCCTCACGGAACTATATGCATTGTGGGTTATAAACGTCCAACTTACAAACAGAATTTTGGAACGCAACCTGTTTCTAAGTTGGGGACTCTCTGTCCTCTGTATCTTGCCTATGCTATGCTTCACATTGGGGACAGCATCAGAGATAATAACCATAATAACTGTCTGCAGTGGTCCCATGCAGAGCAAGTGGATGCATGCCGATAGAAAGGCAGTTCGGAACATAGAAATAATCTCCCAAGAAATGGCAGCTTGAAACTCCCTTAAATGTTGTGGTGTGTAAAATCAATTTAGTCACTCAGACGTCTCTTCCCCCCGTCCTGTTCCTTCCTCTCTGGTCAAAGCAATTGCTCCTCACAATGCATCTGCCCACTGAGCTGGTCTAATAGCTTTTAACTGCCTACCGATAGGAAGGGACATCCCCTGGAGAGGTTTACTGGCCCTATATTGGTTTTACACTTCCCCTCTAGCATCTGAAAGTAGTAGCCACTGGCAGAAACAGACGACCAGACAAGCCCATTATGTTGTTTGGAGCCCATCTGGTGATGCCTGCAATTCAGTGCTTCAGGTGTCCACATTGATTAGTCTGTGTTCCCTTTTTGAAAAAAGTTATGCTTTCTCCATGCTGGGTCTGCTCCAGCAACAGCAGACCACCTTGTATGTTGCATGCTGGGACATCCAGACTTAAAACCAGCCTTGAGCTTCTTCAGAACTAGAACTTGCCTGCATTCCTTCCTCTTTCTCTCTCTCTCTCATTTTCTTCTTTTCCCTCCCCCCTCTTTCCTTTGCTGATTCTTTCCTCATGCACATGATGTTGACTCCTCTCTGCACACTAGCTTGTACTCCCGTGATCAGTGCTAGATCAACAAAGACTTTAAAAATAAGAAAGGAAAGGGGTGGTATGACCCACCGGAGACCAGGTTGTGAGTGCGACCTCTTGTCCGGCTACCCATTGAAGGCCAGTGGGGTAAGCGAGCAGGGGTGGCAAGGACTAGTGGTTGCAGCCGTGCTGCACTCTGCAGCTGTGGCCCCTGAGACACTGCAAGGAAATAGGCTGAAAACTGTTGCTGAAGGCCAGCAGAGGAACCGGTGTTTAGCAGGAGTGTGTGTGCGCGTGTTCCAAAGAAGGCCCAGCTGCCTCTCCTTCCCAGAGCTTGCTGGTTGCTCCTTCCTCTCCTGCCCCGCGCGGCCTGCAGGCTGACCATGTGTCAGGTAGAGCGGTGCCAGCTTGCAGGCAGCACGAGGCGGGAGAGAGAGGAGCAACCGGAGCTCTGGGAAGGAGAGCTGGCCGTGGGGCACCCCCGCCCCCCCCCTCCACAGACACACGTTGGGATGAATCTCTCCTGGTGTGTCGCATACAATACACTGTAAAGAAAGGTGAATGAACCCAGTAGATTTTGAGCCCTTTGGGGACAGAGAGCTTTCTCTCTTTCTCTCTCTCTTTGTATACCACTTTGAGAACTTTGGTTGAAAAGTGGTATATAAATACGTGTAATAGTGGTGGTGGTGGTGGTGGCAAGTTCCTTTTTATGTTTGAGACCTTTCTCTTACCCCAGGAACAGCAGTGTGTGGTGAAAGACAGATGATCCTCCAGAGTCTAGACTTTGGTTCATGTGTAGCAAGGAGGACAGCTAGTGGTCAGATGGCAGCCTTGCACCCGCGTGCGTCTTACTGCCTGCAACCCTGGTCTTTTAAAACAATGGCCCCGCAGGGTGTGCAAAACACCTGGAAGGAAGTTTGGGAAACCCCCGCAGCAGAGAGAGCCAGAGGCCCTTAAAAAGAAGACGACGGCGACGAAGAAGTGGAGGTTTAGAGTTGTGTAGCCGTCTAAACGGCTGCTCTGCTAACTATGGAAGCTGCAGAGAGGCCAGAAATGAAGAGCATCTCCTGTCTGAAGCTGCCCTTTGCACTCCTTTCTTCTTCCCTGGCTGGCTGGCTGGCCTTCTCTTTTCCTCGTGCCATTTGAATGCCCATGTTGCATTAATTTTAATTCTCTAATTCTTTTCATCGGTGTGCGGAATGAGTTTTCTTCTGAGTGGCAGGAGCAAGGCACTGTGTGCGCACATGCATTCAGAGTGGGGCCTTCCTCATTCAGCCTGAGAGGGATCGAAAATTAACTGAGCAGACATAAAAAAAGGTGTGAGCGCATGCATATGCACATGCGCACGCCTTAGAGGGAACACTGGTGTTGGATTAAATTCTACAGTGTTGGATTAAATTCCGTAGTGTTGGATTAAGTGCCATCGTAGGGCAATACTTTTATTGGAGCTGATGAATATGCTGCAAAGTAGCCAGCAAACGTTTGATTCTTCCAGAACTCTTCTTCGGGTTGAATGCTAAGCAAAATAACAGAAATAGTGTGTGGGAGGAGGGGGGAGGAGGAGGAGGAAATTGGGCCTGGCAGAAGAGTCCAGAAATGTGCCGTTTTTAACAAGGTGGTGAGCAGGAGGAGTTAGGCTGTCTTAATTGGATTATATCATGCTCAGAGCAAAACAGTTTTCAGTTTGCACGAAGTTGGCTACTGAAACAACAACAACAACAATTTATATACCGCTTTTCAACAAAGTTTCCAAAGCGGTTTACATAGATAAATAATAAACAAATTAGATGGATCCCTGTCCCCAAAGGGCTCACAATCTAAATAGAAACATAAGATAGACCCCAGCAACAGTCACTGGAGGGACTGTGCTGGGGGTGGAGAGGGCCAGTTTATTATTTATTTATTTATTTATTAGATTTATATACCGCCCTTCCAATATGGCTCAGGGCGGTTCACAACATGATAAAAACAATTAAAAACAAATTAACAATTAAAATCAAACTATTAAAACACAAGAAAACCAATAAAACAGCTAAAAGCCCTGAAAATCAGGGCAACAATTTAAAACAGCTTAAAACAATTAATCATTTAAAACTCTGGAAGGCCAGGCCAAATAAGTACGTTTTAAGGGCTCTCTTGAAGGACAGCAATGATCTCAGATTACGAATTTCTGCCAGGAGTGCATTCCATAGCCCAGGAGCAGCTACAGAGAAGGCCCGCCTCTGCGTCGCCACCTGCTAAATAAAGTTACTCTCCCCCTGCTCAATAAAGAGAATTGCCATGGTAAAAAGGTGCCTCTTTGCTCACAACCATGGTATCCACCCCCTCCCCATTTTTTGGAAAGCATAAACACTCGCCGCTGTCTCCATATTACGGGACTTGACAGATCCCAGGTGCTAACCATGCTTGCTGCTGTTTTCAATCTAAGTTGTGTTTTGTTTCAGTAGCTGGATCAAACTAAGGTTATGTATGTATCCCAGGAGCATTTCCAGACAGCAGGCTTTACTGTGGGTTTACTGCGAGTTTGACTTTGCCCCAAAAACCCGACACAAAAAGTGAATTTTTTAACCTTGAACATAAATCGAGCTGCACTCTAATGGGCAATTAAAAACATGAATCGTGTGTAAAGTGCTCTCCGATAGCTTGCAGGGACTTTGGGGTAAATCTGGCCAATATATGGATGCACACCCTCCATTCTGGAGGAGAAGTGAGCTACAAGCCCCACCTGGAAATGCTTCAGGTGCCTGGGAGCCATCTTGCCTAGACTAGGATATCCAGAGGTAATTATTCAGAGGTCCAGTAATTTTGTCAGGTATCCCTTGTGTGGTGCCTACATTTATGGGAGGTTCTCTAGAGCAGAATAAAATTTGCCAGGGTCCGCCCTTCGAGTCTTTACACATAGCAGTGGGCTGTGCACATGAAGTGTGTGGTAGGATTTGGTATGTTTGCTTGCCGTAGAGAGTGGCTGCTGCTGAATTAGAGCTTTCGTCAGTTTAGGAGGGGACCTGGACGCTTTCCAGATTAAACCCTACAACAGGGTCACTACGGATCTGCTAAGTGTGCTTCCGTACTTCCTGTGTTGTGCAGCGGCAGTCCCTGTGCTGACAGCAAGGTGCCGTTCATATTTCTGATGCCTTCTTTCGGATTTTAGCTTTGCGTTATAGTGCGACACATTGTAAGTCCGTTGCAGAAAAATAGCTGTATTTCCCCGTTGTCAGAGTTTGAGATTCTGGGGGTCGTTTTCAGTGCGTCCTGCCAAGCCGAAGGATTTTACTCCTTTTAACATGTAATCTGGACAGCGCTCTGCGTTGAAAGAACTAGAGAATCCCTGACTCAAAGCTATTTTCTCCACTAGATGGCACTTTTAACACATCTGAGGTATGCTCTGTATTTCCACTACACCCGCAAATTACCTGCTTTAGTATCGAGTTAATTATATTCAGCAAGTAATCAAAATAGAGTTCAATTTACTGATCTCCAGCAGTTTGTTCAGTTCTTCTCAACTTTTACACGACTTACCTATTCAGTCATTTCTTTACAGAAATGAGAGTAGGGGGGAAGCATACATTTAAAGAAGAAAAAAATCTGCTTAGTGTTGAATACAAGAGAACAGTGGTCCTTTCTAAGGACTGCCTTTGCTAGTGGTCCTTGCAGATATAATACAGTGCCTTTTAAAAGTGCCACTGTGTGGGTAATTTCCCAGAATCAATAGAATTGATGTAGCCCATGTCTTATAAACAGGACAGTATAGAGTTCCATGTCCTATAAACAGAATCAGCAGAATCTCAACCAGTCATTGATAAAGGACCGATCAGAAGAAGGAAAAACCATATTTGCATAAGATATTTCCCAGCGGTTACAATAACAGTAATTTCCATGCAAATTAAGTAGCTTATTCTAAAACAAACCATGCAGTGTTGATTGTCTTGATTTCTTATAGAACTAACTGCCCCCAAACAATTTACAAATGAATGGCAATCTCCCCCAAATTCCACCCTAACCACACTCCCCTCTCTGGATTTTACAAGCATCGTCAGTGTGCTTGTTTTCACAAGATCTGAAACCAAATCGTTGTGTTACACCAAAACGGGGCAGTCAACAGCTAAGCCACGGCCAGCCTGTTCAGGAGTCTGATCAATAGACCCAAGAACAGCACTTCTGGCTTCTGAGCACAAAATGAGCACTATGGGAAGGGTGGGCAGAGTTTCATTTTAAGCAATGGGTGCATTCAGTGATTAGGCTGGTCTTTTCACTCTGCAACCCTCCTTGGTCTGCTGGAAGAAGCCTCTTTTCCCATGACGACTTTGGGTGAGTTTGCACTGGCTGCCTGATTTGGCTGCACTGCCTCCCTGGTATGTGGACCCCATTGAACCTGCCTTCTGTTTCTCCATATCAGTGCTTACTTGTGATCTTTCCCTCCCACTCAACTCCTCAGTGAATCCTCATGCAGTGGTGGGCTCTCCTTATCTCGGGCTTTCCAAGCAGATGCTGGAGGGGCATCCGTCAGGGATGCTGTTGCCATTTCCTGCACTGAGCAGGGGGTGGGACTAGATGACCTCTGAGGTCCCTTCCAACTCTAACCTTCTGTGGAATAATGTGAGCTATTTTTTCAGTCTTTCTGCCAGGAATTAGAATGTTGGACTTGAGTTGTGACTAATTCATTCCATTTATTTCAGTGGGACTTATTCACAACTAACTTTAGATCAATTAGAACCATTATATGTTGTTGGTATACCTAATCCCCCCCCCCCAGTCCCCCCCACCCCCAAAGATCTGCAAATGTGTTTGGAACACGTACCTTATGAGGCGAGGCTACAGCATCTGAGGCTCTTTACTTTGGGAAAGAGGTGACTAAGGGGAGACATGATCGAGGTGTATACAGTTATGCATGGAGTGGAGAAAATGGTCAGAGAGAAACTTCTCTCCCTCGCTCACAACACAAGAACCAGGGGTCATCCCATGAAACTGAAGGTTGGGAAATTTAGGACCAACAAGAGGGAGTACTTTTTCACACCACGCATAATTAATCTACGGAACTCTTTGCCATAGGATGTGGTGATGGCCAGCAGCTTGGATGGCTTTGAAAAGAGGTTAGACAAATTTCATGGAGGACAGGTCTATCAACAGCTACAAGTCTGATGGCTATAGGCCACCTCCAGCCTCAGAGGGACAATGTCTCTGAATACCAATTGCAGGGGAGCAACAGTAGGAGAGAGGGCATGCCCTCACTTCTTGCCTGTGGGCTTCTCAGAGGCATCTGGTGGGCCACTGTGGGAAACAGGATGCTGGACTAGATGGGCTTCCTTGGGCCTGATCCAGCAGGGCTGTTCTTACATTTGCTAAGAGGTATCTGTAAACACATGTAGGATTCAGTTTCTCTCTGTGAAGAGTTTGGTTGCATCGGAGTAATACATTCACGAGCAAATCCCTGTTGACTGCTGGGATTAAATGTGTGGAATACTACTTGGTCCCATCCAGTAAGTAGTGGCAGGTCCTGAGGAGCCAAAGGAAGCCACTCGGGTTGCCCCTCTCTCTCCTGCCCCTCCCAAGAGCTGTGCTGCCAGCAGACTGGCTGTTCGTCAGGTAGAGCCGCACAGTTGACCATGCAGCTCTACCTGAAGAATGGCCAGCCTGTAGGCAGTGCGACCAAGAGAGGAGCAACCCAACCTGCCTCCTTTGGGGCCCCCTGGCTCTTTGGTATGAGCTGTCACTGAAGCTTCTAGTGTCAGCCAGAGAGAAGCTGTGAAGCGCTTTGTGGAGGTGGTGTGTCAGTGCACAGCTGCAGTTTAAGGCAAACGCCCCTGCAGAAAGTTTAAAAATAGAACTGAGTGGGCCGTGGAGAAAGCTCTGCCTAAGAAGGCAACGAAACTCTCCTTGAATGAGTGCTTTTGGTGGAAGACTCCTGTCAGCTTGAGATGCTTTTCTTTGTTTCACTTAAACCAAAATTTACAAGATGATACTTTCAAAGACAGAGTCTGGTGGATAGCAAGTAGAACTCACTGTCACTTTCCTGTCTGGGAGTGTTCAGAACGTCTTGATTGAACTGCTTGATGGTTTTAATTGGTTGTGTTTTATCTGGTGTTGATTCTTTGTGTCCTTTAGTCTTTGGGTATTACCTTCTGCTGCGTTGATGGTTTTGTAACATTTAATGTAAATTGTTGTTTTATTGCCACTTTCATTGGGAATTATAGAAAAACTGGGCTACTGATATCCCAATAGGTGGGCTAACAATATCCCAAATCATTTACTATCTCCCTTTTGGAGTCTAAACTGGACTGTGAATCTATTCCAGATTGTCCTATCTGCCAGGAATTTTGGTGTACCAGAATAAGTTTATTCTCGGCTCCTCACAAACTTGTCGGAGAGAAACTTGGTGGTTGTTCAACCCTGCCAATCCCCCCCTTGCTAGTGCCAGATCTGATGAGAAGGAAACTTCAGATATCTTTGCATTCTATTTGCATCCAAAGCAAATAGATATGTTGTAATTCAGATCGAAGTCTCTGCAACTTTGTTTTTGGCAATGTTCCACAGGCAACCATTAGCATTAGTGCCAGCATTTCATTGCAATCAGGATCGCCACAGTACTGATGGGATTTGGTTCTTCTTGGTTCATTTTTCAAACCAGATTGTCTCTGATTTGTTACTGGAAACCCCCTTTGCTGATGTAGCCATCATATCTCAGATTTGCTGCAGATGCTCAATAATGCAGTTAGATAGCATGATCAACTTGTACAGCTGCCACATTTTTTCCAGAGAGCTAGAAGACCAAGATGGTTAAGAGGCTGAGGCTGGAATCCCCTAGTCCAGGGATTCTCGGCATTGGGTCCTCAGATGTTATTGGACTTCAACTCCCATAATCCCCAGCCCCAGTGGCCTTTGGTTGGGGATTATGGGAGTTGAAGTCCAATAACATCTGTGGACCCAATGTTGAGAATCCCTGCCCTAGTCCAAATCATGCCTTTTCTATGAACACAACAGCTGGCCTTTCTTCCTTGGCCGCCGTCACATCGGCAATATAGGTTTGGTAATACTGGTCTGCCTTGCAGGGTAATTATAAATATTACTGAAGGAATGTATCTGAAACACCTTGCATGTTCTGGGCACTTTCTAGTTTGACCTGAGACAGCAGTAAAATGCTTCCCCTTGGCAGGATCGTATTGAAAACATAAGTAAAGGGTGGAAACTGTTTGTTGCACAAAACCACCATCAGGTGGAGCAGTCTTTTCTAGCTTGTGCAAACCTCCTAAGCCCTCCTATAGTGGGGAAATACAGCAATTTTCCTGCAACGCACATGCAGTGTTGTAGCACTGAAACGCAAAGGTAAAACCTGAAAGAAGGCCTTGGAAATGTGAACTGCACCTTGGTGTCAGCGCGAGGACTGCGATGTCGAAACACAGGCAGCACAGAAGCACACGTAGTGGGCATATAGTGACACTGTTGTAACATGCAATCTGGAAAGCCCCCTGGGGTGGTATTACTAAATATTACCCTCCATATTTTGAATTGTTGCAAGTGGAGGTTTAGTTCCCCGAATGTAACATCAACTCCACAGGATTGTTGCTTTCAGTGGGTCATTCCCACAGCAGGCATCCTCCGCCGAGTGCTCGCCAAAGGAAGTCCCAGGAAGTAGTCAAGGCCTCAGCTGCTTCCTCCCTCAAGGCATCGCAGCCCGGCTTGGATGCAGCGTGTGGAAGTGCCAGCAGCCACCATCTGCCACTCAGTTCTGAAGCCACAAGTGGGTGGAGGTGGAAGTGACTCAGAGCTGAGGCAGCAAAGAGTGAGTGGCTTGCAACTCAAGCAGAAGCGGCTACCACAGGGGAGGCTTTTCTGTAGAGCAGTTTGGGCTGCAATCGCTAAATCATCTCCATCTTTCCAGCTCCAGCAAAAATCCATTGTGTGGGTGGGCAAGGCTGTAGATCTGCTGTTGGCCTTGCTTGCCTTTGCCTCTCTCTCTCTCTTTTTTGCACTCGCTCTTTTTCATGAAGAAAACAGGACATGTAAGACTCTGCAGATGGGAGGTTCAGTATTTATGGAAAGCCTGTTGGAACATCTTGCTGGGCATCTCCTTCTGGGAAGGGAGGACTAGCCCTCCAAGACCCAGGAAGCATTTCCCACTCCTTGGGGTCTTGGGGTTGTGGTTGACAGCTCGTTGAAAGTGTCGACTCAATGTGTGGCAGCTGTGAAAAAGGCCAATTCCATGCCAGGGATCATCAGGAAGGGGAATGAAAATAAAACGGCCAATATCATAAGGATCTTATACAAATCTATGGTGTGGCCACATTTGGAGTACTGTATATAGTTCTGGTCACCACACCTCAAAAAGGACATTATATAGAACTGGAGAAGGTGCAGAAGAGGGCAACCAAGATGATCAGGGGCCTGGAGCACCTTTCTTATGAGGCAAGACTACAACACCTGGGGCTTTTTAGTTTAGAAAAAATACGTCTGCGGGGAGACATGATAGAGGTCTATAAAATCATGCATGGCATGGAGAAAGTGGAGAGAGAGAGATTCTTTTCCCTCTCACAAAACACTAGAACCAGGGGTCACTCCATGAAATTGATTGCCAGGAGGTCTAGGACCAACAAACGGAAGTACTTTTTCACACAACGCGTGATCCACCTGTGGAACTCTCTGCCACAGGATGTGGTGACAGCCAACAGCCTGGATGGCTTTAAAAGGGATTTTGATGGCTTCATGGAGGAGAGGTCTATCAATGGCTACCAGTCGGTGGGCCGTGGGCCACCTCCAGCCTCAAAGGCAGGATGCCTCTGAGTACCAGTTGTGGGGGAGTCACAGCAGGAGAGAGGGCATGCCCTCAACTCCTGTCTGTGGCTTCCAGCGGCATCTGGTGGGCCACTGTGCAAAACAGGATGCTGGACTAGATGGGCTTCCTTGGGCCTGATCCAGCAGGGCTGTTCTGATGTTCTTATGTTCTCCTCTTCTCTTCTTATAAGAAGTGTTTTATAGTACCACGTAGAAGTTGAATGCCACCTGTATTAATTGAATAACAAATTTTCCCAGTAGCAGCAGCAACATGCTGAGATCCCTCTCACTGAAATTCCCAGGACTTACAAGTAGTTGATTTTGGCTGAATCCTAGCATGTTAAGGCGAGAAGGGCACCTTCTGGGCCACCCCACCCCACCCCTCTCCGCTCCAGGCACGGTAGGAGGCAGCTCTGCGTTGGGATGGGATGACTCCAGATTTCCCCTCCCAAATGCAGCCCATCAGCCCACCCCCAGCGGGCTCCCCAATCTTTCCAAGCAGGCTTTCAGGGGGCATGGTGGGAAGTGGGGCTAGAAAAGCCTCCGGGGCTCTTCCTTTGGACCAGCCTTGGTGTCCAGTCCCCTAGAAGGGGGCCTCCAAAGCCACGATCCTGCCTTGGAAGCAAGAATGTTTCCCATGAAATGTGTAGTGCTGCTGAGGTTATATAATAGGGTTTTGGATGCCAGGGTCTGTCAAAAACCCCGTCATTCACAGTCTATCCAGTATTTAGAGATCAACAGTGTGATTTCAGAGGAACAGCACTAAAAAAACCACCCCCCCAAACCCACACAAGGCTGCATGAGGTGTGCCTGGAGCGTCTGAGGTCTTGTGCTTTTATTCCATGTGACAACCTTGGCACTTTCTGGGGGAATTCCCCCGAAGACTTCTCTTCTGCAACTCACAAAGCATCCCTGGTGTGCAATTCACTTCCCAGAATCACTCCGCTCAGGCACGAGCGCTTTCGTTGCCCTCTGGGTTTCTGTGTTGTTTTTTTAAACCAAGAGAAAAGGTTGCTTCTGGCCATGTTGAAGCAGGCTCCTGAAACTCACAGGGCTAATAGAACGTGGCTGCTGATTCTGCCCCATGGTTGGTTCCCTGGTACATGAGCGGAGCATGTCTGAAATCACGCTGCATCCCACTGAGGAGGGGGCAGGTGGAGGGTGGAAAGGTGCCCCCACCCCCGCGAGATGCCGTGGCGCCCTCTGCTGCCCTTGCCATCCAGACCAGCCATCCGGAGACAAGGGGCTCTAAAGCACCCCGAGCAAGAGAACCTGGCAGGCCCACGTGAGCCCAGAGAAGCTTTCCGCCGCCCCCTGAGGCTGCTGAGTTGGTGCCTGTTGTTCCACCATCCTCGGTATATGTATATTTATAGCGTAATGGCGGAAACGGTGCCTGGGCAGGAGATTTAATTTAGTCTGATACCTGTGGAGGAGAAAAGGATGTTTGGTGCCCAGAGGGCTGGATCCGGAAGAAAAAGGTGGTTGGGAAAGGCTGCCATCGCCTTGGTGGGTTGAAATCTGGGCTCTGCTCCCAGCACTCTGAGGTGCAGGGAGCCTGGCTGCCAAAAGGAGGGTCCCAGCCCGGCAGGCCCACCTGGCCAGGAGGAGGAGAGCAGAGCGTGTGTGCGCTGAGAGTGCCACCTTTGGAGCTGTGGAGACAATCGCCTCGGGGGGGGGGGGGGGGGACGGGACCCAGCTGAAACCAACATGGTGTTGAACACGGCCGAAACCAGCATGGCAATGGTGCTGGAGTTAGGAACAGAGACTGTGCTACAAGCAGAACTGGAGAGGCAGGCAGGGCTGCATCTATCCTGGGTAAAATCAAAACTTAATGCTGCAACCTGTATCTACACTGTAAAGCTGCCTTGGGCTTCACTCGCTTACTGACGCACTCACGGACTGACTTGAAACTCCTAGAGCAAACCACAAAAGATAGAAACATGCTGTTTGCACAGGTTGGTTCCGGACTTCTCCCAGACTACCAGAAAAATTTAAAATCCTGGGGAAATTGATTAATTTGCTGGAAAATGAGGAAAAATTCTCCCATTGTATCATTCCCCAGTATCATGGGGAATGATACTTTCTGACAAACTTTGGCAGTTTTCTTGGGTACTTTTTGAGATCGGAAGTCCAGATTTTCACTGAATAATGAAGCAGGAAACAAGCTATGCCCCTGCCCCCCAAGTTCACTGTGAAAAAGCTTACGTGCTGGAAAGATTAGTACAGTTTTCTAAACATAAGCTCTTCCGGACATGACTTTCCCCCCTTATATTGTCATTTTTACTTTTTTGCTCTTTAGCATAACTGAGCCTGCTTTTGCTACTCATAGCAGGGAATATGCAAATGTTTGGTGAGTGGAGAGGCTGTGGCATTGGCCATTTGTATCTCTTGTGTGATGTTTGGTTGGCTTAATTACTGCTGATCTGTGTCTTCTCTTTTACCCTTTTGAGGGGTGTAATTGAGCCTTCACTGAATTGGGGCAGGGAGGTCAATTTTGGCGCACCTCCCTGATAGCGAAGGGTTTGCAGTCAATAGGAAATGTTTAACTCCCCAGCAAAAATGTCTACTCTGTTCAGTCAAATACCCAATACAGGGCAAAAACACCATAAGATAAAAAATATCCAATGCCTGTCAATGCTACGAAGTGGAGTCTTTGGCTGCAATCTTTCTTACATGGCACTGTGCTTTCACTTCAGCCTAAATACATACGGGGCTCTGAAATGAGAAAAAGAAGCACATTTCCCTTGCCCTTGTTGATGAAAATATTTTCCTTAAAAAAACAATTTCAGAAAGATCCCTTTCTTGCCAAAAACCTTGGCTGGGGACTGGCCCTTTCTTGCAGGGAGGAGGACCTGTGGTGAAGCCCTTTTTTACTTCTCTCAGCATCTTGACCTCGAAAGAGATGAGCTGCCAGTGTTTGGTTCTGGCACGAGGAATGAAGCTCCCAGTGACCTTGCTGAGCCGAAGTGCTCCTTCAGAGGACGGAGCGGCTGTGCGGGTGACCTGCTAGTGGAGAAGCAAAGAACTAGCTAGTGCAGCAGCTGTCACCTTGTCTGGATGAGTGACAGCACGGCTGGAAGAACAGGCAGCCTTGTTAGGACTGTGGCACAGCCCGAGCTGAAACCAACTGTGGCTGCAACCCACTGGGAATTTCTCCTCCTGCCCTTGATGAGTGACCAGAAACTGGTGGAAAATGTAGGAATGCTTTGCCATTTGGGGGTAGTAGGTGTGAGCATCTCTTCTGTGCAGGCAGTCCCTAGTGGTGGCCCAAAACCTCAGTGCACTTGAGGCAGGGCATCAGATGAGACCTCTTCCATCTCCTCATTTTTGTTGTTGATGGCAATGGCTGCATCAAGAGTTGCCGCTTCAGCAGGTGTGCATCCAAATGTGGGTGAACACAGCCACTTTCATCACCTCTGCTTCCTTCGCGGCAGCAATATGCTGCCTAGCTCAGTGCACACCTTCTCGTTGCATTACTGTTGGACTAGTAATGAAAAGGGGGAGGAAGCAGAAGAGGAAATGATGCATTTAGAAGATGTAGGAGCAGTAGAGTATAGGAGATGATCTGTGGAGGCAGGTATTTCGACAGGGGCCATCTTGCCACTTCACTGGTGCCCCAGGAATCTGCTGCTTGAGGCAACGTCTTGCCTCGCCTCATGAAAGAACCATCCCACCAGTACAGTCTATCCAAAAAGGTAACTGAAAGCAGTGTGGAACAGATAATTTTTCAGCACTTACCTGAATGTGGCAGCAAAGGTGGCCAAGTAGTCCATGCTTAAGGAATTGGCATCTCGAGCACTAACTTAAAAGACCATTGAGGAGGTTTTGCTGGTCCTCAGTACAAGGACTCCAAACACCCGAAAAAGCCGTTTGCTTGGGGTGGGGGAAATCTGACCTGAGAAGATAGCAGAAGCTTTGCAGCTCATTCACTGCTTCGTCTTAAAATCAAGTGGCGCATTGTCAGCCTTTGGGTTTCCTTGGCCCCATGAGTGGCAGTCTATAAGTGGAGAATCTCAAAGTGTGATGTTGCATTGCTTGCTTTCCATTTGCCAGACATTATGAGGGCAGAAGGTGTGTTGGGTGCAAGCCACGCATCTCTGGCCTTCGTTCAGGAGAAGTGAAGGGAAAGACTTGTATAGAAGGAAAGAACTGTTATGACTTCTGAAAAGAGCGTGTGCAGCCCTGGATGGGGCAAATGCATTCCCTGCTAACTGGGCAAAGAGGCACCTTTTACCGTGGTGATTCTCTTTATTTAGCAGGGGGAGAGTAACTGGCCCTATCCACCCCCAGCACAGGACCTCCAGTGACTGTTGCTGCTAGTGTCTATCTTTTTTTTTTTTTTAGAATGTGAGCCCTTTGGGGACAGGGAGCCATCTTTCTTACTTACTTACTTACTTACTTACTTACTTACTTACTTATTTATTATTTCTCCGTGTAAACCGTCCTGAGCCATTTTTGGAAGGGTGGTATAGAAATCGAATTAATAATAAAAATTAATAATAATTCCACTTCCAATGCCCTTGGCACAAAGGTTCTCAAACTTGGGGTCTTTGGCTGTTGTGTCTGGGGATGATGGGAGTTGTAGTCTAACAGCATCTGGGGGCCCACATTTGAGAACTCCTGCCTCGTAGTAGTCATCTTTGAAGAGGAAGGAGGAACCATGAGAAATGTCCAGAAATATAGAAATCGTGCGAGGGTAGGGATTGCTAGGTTTGGACTTGAGGCCCCAGAAGCATTGTCCTGAGGCCAGCCAGCTTCCACCCAGACTTGCTCTCCAGTTTGCCATCCAAGCTAATTCCAAATACCTGAAATGCTTTTTGTCATCAGGAATGAAACAACTCGGCAAAATTTTGGTCTGATGAGGCCTGTTTTTTTACTTCATTGCTTTCAGTTCACTGATATGCACTCAAAGACTGATAATTGCTGCCAGCTTTGCCTTTGAGCTTCTCCAGAACATGAAATCCAGCACAGCAAATGTGCCGGTCCTGTATGAGCTTTCCATATGATATTTTAAACCTGGGGTAGGAGGAAGGTGGCAAGTAGCTCAGGAACCACGGATGGACCTCTGGGTAACTTGCAGTAAATCAGCATGGATTTCCTTCCCTGGCTTGGAGGGCTGCTTTTTGCAGGAGGCAAAAATTATCCCTGAAAAGCACTCCTGTGTCTTACCAAATCCTGACAGAGTGGGCTTCAGCCGACCAGAGCTTAGGTCATAATACCCCAGTGAGGCTTTGAGGTGCTAGCTACAATAGTCTTTTTTGTATTTCCAGTCTTCACAGTCTTGATATAATACTATTCTAACATAAATTAAGAATTCTGAATAGATGGTTGCGCATATTCTGGCTTCAGTTCTGTGTTTCAAGCTGGGACTTCAGCTTGACTCCAGCCCCCATTTTCAAGAGAGCTAGGAAAGATATCAAACAGAGCATAATGTGAGGGTTCCCCGTCCCCCGACTTGAGCTCTCACAATGACAATGAGCATGTGTGCGTCATTTGAAATTCCAATACCAGCTTGACTCCCACATCCATTTTTTAAGGGGCTGTGAGATGCAAAATACATTGCAATGTGATTTCTAAAGTAAGGCCTCTTGAACATTGTGATTTACTGGTTATGACAGGTAGAACAGAGCACCTTTTGAAAACCAACATTTAACTTTCAGTATGGTTAGAAGCGCAGGAAGTTGCTATCCTCAACTAAGGAAGGACACAGAGAAGCCAGCTTGTCAAGGGATATTGTCTTCAACGTCTCTGTTCTACCAGAAACCTGCATGGTATCTTAAGTGACAGTCGGTAGGTTTTTATATCTTACCAAAAGAGAGTGAGCAACAAGGTTTCCCCTGGCCTTCTACTGAGTCATTGCTTTGGAGGTAGCAGTTGTCAAAACAGATCAGATTGGTGGTCTGTGAGGCTTGGTAATTTTGTCTCAGATGGTGATCACAAATCAGCAAAGAGGGGGATAAAAACATCCATTATGATGGATTACATGCAATAGTTCACCCCAAAGAGATGTTTATGACTATGCACAGTAGTTGCTAGGTTTCAAGGCACTTGAAATCTGCTTTAGTTGCAGTGCTGTCTCGGAGAACCAGAAAATTCCAAAAGGAATAAGCGTTTGGCAAATTCAGCCCTCAGTTCCCATAAAATGCAAAGCAACTTAGGGGAGAATGAATCGGGATGTCCAAATTTGCAGGCTTCTTCCCGGGCATCTCCAGTTAAAAGCTTAAAAATGGACCTATGGAGTCTGCCGGTTAAGATTACTGGTGCCCCCTTCTTGTGGTCTGAGCCTTTGACAGAACCCCTGCTAACTGAGCAAAGAGACACCTTTGGAAGTGGCGATTGTCTTACATTTAGCAAGGGGAGAGCAACCGGTCCTCTCGAGCCCCAGGGTGCTTTCCAGATTACATGCTGTTCAGAAGTAAAATGCTTCGGTTTGGCAGGATCGTTTTGAAAACATAAATAGCTTGTGCAACCCTCCTATAACGGGAAACTACAGATATTTTTTCGTGATGCACATGCAACGTTGTAGGACTAAAATGCATGCATACAATCCAAAATAAGGCATTGGAAATGTGAACGGCCCCTTGCTGACAGCGCAGGGACTGCTAGAAACACAGGCAGTACGGAAGGACACTTAATGGACACCTAGTGACACTGTTGTCGTGTGTAATCTGGAAAGCGCCCAGCATCCCTCCAATGGCTGTTGCTGGTATCTGCCTTGTGTTTCTTTTTAGATTGTGAGCCCTTTGGGAACAGGAGACCATCTTATTTGCGTATTATTTATTTTTCCTGTGTAAACCGCTTTGAGAACTTTGGATGAAAAGTATATAGATATTCATAGTAGTAGTAGTAGAAGCCCAGCAAATAGATATTTAGAGGATGAAAGTTTTTCCATGATATCTCCACACTAGGAAGAACTTGCTCTTCAACAGAGCTAGTCTGAACATCATGCTTGACACAAGACACAGCACCCACCTAGCAAGCTCCTTATCCCTGGCCATCTTGTTTAGCATAGCCCAACATGTGAGTTGGGGCCATCTCATTCTGAGTTTCTTGTAACCATGTCAAGGGGGTTGTTTGACAAGGACAAGGGAACTGACACAACTAATCACCCTGATTCATGCAGTGAGTTATATTAAATGGCATGACATAAAGCAACAGTAGTTTGTACAATGCAATATGGCCAAGGGTGGCACCTCACTAGAATGATCTGCCCACCTTGGCTTTGCCCAAAGAATAAGCAGGCAATTGAGTTGTGTGTATTCATAGAGCTCTTTGAGTTGCACCCAAAGTGTTCAGAATCAGACACTTCTGGGTTGTGTATATGTGTGATTTTTGAGCTGAAAGGTGTGTAGGGTTTTTAAAATTATTATTTAGCAAAGCACCAAGGAAGCTCCCGCTCCAGTTACAGAGTGCAGAGTTTAGTTGTTGCAGCTATTTACTGTAAGTAACACACATGGCGATCACTGTAGAATCTAAACTACAGTGGTCCCTCGACTTAGGAAGTACTTGACATCCAAAGATTTCGACATACGAATGACAAAAAATACCGGAAGTCGTTGCTGGTTTAGATGTGGCTTCCTCGACCTACGAATTTTTAGATGCGGTTTCCTCGACCTACGAATGTTTCCGGACCTCCGTGGATGCGCTTTTCGACTTACGAAAATTCCGACCTACGAACGTGCGTTCGGAACGGATTATCTTCGTAAGTCGAGGGACCACTGTAAATTGATTTATTGGTGAAGTACATTTGAGATAGGAAACCTATCCTATCTATCAGCTACATAATGAATAGGTAGGGAGAGAGAGAGAGAGAGAGAGAGAGAGAGAGAGATGTTTCCATCTTCTCCCTAGGAGGAAAGGAAGGGGAGGGAACTGACTCACTACAGGAAGGACCTGAGGAGTCAAAGCAGGGGTAATAGAGCAGAGGAAAGCAGGGACAGGTAAGGAGACCCTCACTAGCTACCACTGCTCCCAGTACTCCTAGTGGTCATTAGGATAGTTGGTACAAAAATTATTTATTTATTTATTTATTTATTTATTTATCACATTTGTACAGCGCCCCAAACTTTCTGCCTTGGGATTATTTAATGAAAGGCAGTATATACAATAAATAAACAATAAATATTTAGCAATAAAAGGTTGATGCACTGGAACTCCCATCTCCAACAAGGCGAACAGCTTCTCATTTTCCATCCATTCTTTCCTGACTCGCACATTCCACATTCATGATCTCGGCCATTCTCGCAACAAACCAGAATGGTAGGTCAGTAATTTTTGTTGGAAGTGAAGGACTTTGCACTGTCTCTTTTCTCAAAGACAGTGGAGGACAGACTAGTGAGTCAGAGGGCTAGAGGGTCAAGACATTAATCATCCCTTCTCTACTACTCTGACACTATCCCTTTGGAATGTAGATTGCTACTCTTAGGGACTAACTTCCTTCCTTCCTGTTTAGCATTTCCTCTCCCTCTTCTCTTCCTGTTCCCTTCTACCTGCAACATGCAAGCTCCTCTCCCCTGCACCATGTGTGCAGAGATGCAGAATCCATCTGCATCCAGCTAGCTAGCTAGATTAGAGATCCTAACTCCTCACTTTCCTATCCAGAATGGAGTTCTCTAATAAATGCCATATATATTGATTTGAAACTATGAACTGGCTCCAAGTTACTTTACTCTCAGCATACACGCATGCCAAACTAAATTCTGCTGTGTTGTGCCTCTGTGCACTCTGCTATCATGAAAAAGGGTTTCTCCTTCCAGAGAGAATTCTGAGCAATTTTGACATCTCTGTATTGCAGATGGAGGGAGAGGTTGAAGCAGAGAAAGTCTGTATATGTCTATGTGTGTTCCATAGTGAATTCATGGCTCAGATGCAATTGAAGTCTGGGATTTCCCAGCTCACAGCTCATCCTCTTAGCTAAAATGGGCTCATTGTGAATTTTCTTAGGGGCAAGTGTCTTGTGTGGCTCTTTATGAGAAGCTATCTGGAAGCAAAGCTTGGAATTTCATAGAGAGCTCATTTTCTTTGGTGTTTTTATTAGCTAATAATCTCTCCTATTGGCTCAGTTTCTACCACTGAGAGATAAAATTATCATTTACTGACTCAGTATATTGTATCTTTTTTTTTGCCATCTTGGCTTCACTCCCTTTTCATCGACTATTAAGCTAAATATAATTTTCCTTCTCTTTCTTCCTTCCCCTCCCTTTGCTGTTTATGAACTCACTAGGTAATAAAATTTCATGAAAATCTACCTCTGTTGAGATGTTCAATTCCATCTTGTAAAAAGGAATTGTGTGTGTGTGTGTGTGTGTGTATGAGAAATGTGGGGGCTCCTATTGTATGCCCTTGGCTGGAGCTGCTTTCTAAAGGTTTGTTGCAGAATAAATTTCATTTCTCACTCAAAGGCGCACTGCAGTTAATCAATTCCAAGGGCAGGAGTCGATACTAAAAGGACGTTTGCTGCCGTGGCTTGCTCAGAGGTTTCTTGGTAGTGTTGCATTAGTATGAGAAACAGGCTTGCAGAGGAAATCAGCAGATGCCACAGGAGATTCACTGGAAACCTTTTTCGATGGGGACCCTCTTCTAACCTGTTGCGTTGGGCCACCGTTTCCATGCTTTCTCTTCCTTCCCTTTGTGTCTCCCTTATTTTCTGTTTTAAAAGATAAGAAAATGGTGGTCGTGACCCTAGTGGGCTACCCGTGAACTGAGGACTGGTACTCTAGCAACAGGGATGGCCAGCTTGGGGTTCTCCAGCGGTTGTTGCACAGTTGCAGTCCAGCAACAGCTCCTCATGCTGGCCATCTTTGCCTCCAGACTCTCCGAGGATGGAATGGATGCCATTGGTCAAGGCCTTCCTTCTGATGACATGCTGACCCACATCCACTCCCCACTGTGTGTATCCAGGAAAGGTTTAGTGGAAACAGAAATTGGATGTGGCCGGATCATGCTCCTCATTTCCTTGATGTCTTGCACATGGCGGCCAATGAAGTGAAGCAGGGGCAGGAACTTGCTGAGCCCAAGGATAGCTTCTTTGAAGAGGGCTGCATAACTTTGGCTTCCAGCTGTTGCTGGACAATATACCTCCCATCATCGCTAGTCACAGTGGTCAAGAGAGATGGTGGGAGCTACAGCCCAGCAGCAGCCAGAGGGCCCCAGTTGTGTAGCCCTGCTGGAGAAGAACTTTCCCAGGAGACAAGATGGTCTGAACCCAGCCATGCTGGGACCCTCACAAGGCCGACTCCTCTGAGGAGGAGGATTTGGCCCCTAAGAACATAAGATCAGCCCTGCTGGATCAGGCCAAAGCCTATCTAGTCCAGCATCCTGTTTCACACAGTGACCCACCAGATGCCTATAAGCAGCCCACAGCCAAGAGCTGAGGGCATGCCTTCTCTCCTACTGCTTCTCCCCTGCAACTGGTATTTAGGGGCATTTTGCCCTTTAGGGGCATTTTGCCCTCTGAGGCTGGAGGTGGCCTGCAGCCAGCCATCAGATTAGCTGCCATTGATAGACCTGCCCTCCATGACTTTGTCTAAGCCCCCCTTTAAAGCCATCCAAGCTGGTGGTCATCACCACATCCCATGGCAGAGATGCTTCTGCAGGAGCATCTAGCATCCCATGGTGACCTCAGCCTCTGGATGTTCTTCCCAAGTGCCCTGTTGACCCCTGGCCATGCTGTAGGCCTTCCTTCATCATCCCCAAAAGCTCAAGAGCAGCAGTAGTGTGGGTCAGGGCCAAACCCCAGAACTGTCCGAGGAAGCTCTGTCCTTGGCTGTTGTGTCTCATGGAGAGATTGGTCAGAAGTTGAAGAAGAACGTAGAATTAAGGCGACATCTCTCGAGCCTGATATAAGGCTTTGCTTTGTGCTAATGGCAGGCTGAAAGCACCCCAGCTCCCAAAGCTCTTAGAGTTGATGAAAAAAACACCGGGAGGAAGGAGGCTGCTGAGCATCTGGAGATGCAGAGGAGTGTTAAATGAAAGCCGCGTGATTAGCAGGAAATCCAACCCTTTCGCCTGCTCTGGTAGACAGTTGCCTTTCAGGGGAGAAGCGGGTGAGAGGAGATAATGGCTGCAGTTGCTGACTCTGGCTGAAGCTGTGCCTGGAGAGATCCCACCCCCTGCAAATATTATTCACAATATCAAGCCATGACAGTCTCCAGGATTGCTTTTTATAGTCACCTGAAGATTAATACCTGATCCTAACAAGGAGAGCTGGTCTGGTGGTAGCAAGCATGACTTGTCCCCTGAGCTAAGCAGGGTCCGCCCTGGTTTGCATTTGAATGGGAGACTAGAAGTGTGAGCAGCCCTGGAAGATATTCCCCTTCTTAGGAGATGGAGCTGCTCTGGGAAGAGCATCTGGGTTCCAAGTTCCCTCCCTGGCAGCATCTCCAAGAGAGGGCTGAGAGAGGTTTCTGCCTGCAACCTTGGAGAAGCCGCTGCCAGTCTGTGTAGACAATACTGAGCTAGACAGACCAATGGTCTGACTCAGTATATGGCAGCTTCCTCTGTAACTCCAGGCGGGTTGGCAGGGATATTGCTTGCGTAGCCTGCCTTGTGATGCTGTCATAATCAATGGAGGATGAGTAACCCACAGAGAGACTCTGTGAGGTCATTCACACAAACAAAAACTGTGTTCTACCCGGGTTTGGGAGCTGTTTGCGTTCCCAATTTTCGGTTGTGTGGAAGCAAGGTAGGAGGAACCTTCCTTGCTTCCACACAACCAAAAACTGGGAGCGCACACAGCTCCCAAAGCTGGGTAGAACACAGTTTTTGTTTGTGTGAATGACCTCACAGAGTCTCTCTGTGGGTTACTCATCCTCCGTCATCCAGACCGCGTCCAGGCTGTGCTGTGGAGATCAGAGAGGCTTCATTGGCTGCCCGAAATAGTGTCACTGCTGAATCGGCTCTCTCCCATTATTCCTTCAGCGCTGACGTTTGTTTAGCAGCTGTGAAGCCTCTCTGAGCTTTGCAACACAGCATGGATGAGGTTCAGAGGAGACAGTGTCAGTGCATCCACATGCCTACGCTTGCATCTGCGGGACTCTGCACAGGATGTCAGCCACAGTCGTTTGAATGGATTTGGCATTGTGATTTGCATGGTGGTCCCCCCTGCCCGCCATCCTAATCAAGTTTCTTAGGTAGACCAATCCTCTTTGCCTCCTACTTCCAAAAATATCGCTATTTACCCTTTAAGCAACAATAGACAGACGGGAGAAGCAATCTGTTAGCTAGACCTTTTCCCATTTGCTCTGTTGCTTTAGTGCTTTACGAGCAGAAACTATTCTCAGGCGGAAAACAGAGACAGATGAGTTGACTGGGATGCCCTGCTTTTCCTTTGCAATCGAATTTAAGCGGGCACTCCTGTTCAAAGAATACAGTTAATGCTGAAAGCCAAACTGCAGGGCATCTGGGGTGTGTGTGAGAAAGATGTTTCCGTTGCTAAAATGTAAAAACAGTCTACATCTGGTCTGTGGCGGGGGGTGTCTGTCAGAGCTCCTCATTGACGACAAAGCTAGTTTTTATACTGAAGGGCTTAACATTCCAGTTTTGCTTTTTCCTTGTGTTTCTGGAGTGATGACATTAGTATATTTTGGTCATCAACCAAGCTTTGATAGCTCGTGGTTGTTGTTGGAAGTGAAGGACTCTGTGCTGTCTCATGTCTCAATGACAGAGGGGGACAGATTATTTGAGTCAGAGGGCTAGAGGGGTCAAGACATTGGTCATCCCTTCTCTACTGCTCGGGCACTATCCCTTTGATATGTAGATTGCTACTTTTAGGGACTTCCTTCCTTCCTGCCATTTCCTCTTCCTCTTCCTCTTTCTTCTACCTTTGCAACACCCATGCTTCTCTCTCCTTGCACCATGTGTGCAGAGATGCAGAATCCACCCCTCTGCATCCAGCTAGATAGATAGATTATAGATCCTCTCTCTCCACTTTACTGTCTAGAATGGAGTTCACCAATAAAGACTCCTTATATTGATTTGAAACTATTAACTGGCTCCAAGTTTATTTTACTCTCAGCATACATGCATGCCTAGGCAGGCTCTGCTGTGTTTTGCCTCTGTGCACTCTGCTATATTAGGAAGCTGCCATATACTGAGTCAGACCATTGGTCTATCTAGCTCAGTATTGTCTTCACAGACTGGCAGCAGCTTCTCCAAGGTTGCAGGCAGGAATCTCTCTCAACCCTATCTTGGAGAAACCAGAGAGGGAACTTGAAACCTTATGCGCTTCCCAGAGCGGCTCCATCCCCTGAGGGGAATATCTTGCAGTGCTCACACTTCTAGTCTCCCATTCATATGCAACCAGGGCGGACCCTGCTTAGCTATGGGGACAAGTCATGCTTGCTACTACAAGACCAGCTCTCCTCTCTCCATATATTAGAAGGGTATCTCTTAGCAGAGAGAATTCCCAGCAGTTGTCACAGTCTCCACCCCTGTGTAAGCCACCCTTAGTGAACAATTTCGAAGGCCTTGTCTGCACATCCTGCAGAATATGGTGGCAGAGTCCTGAGAAGGACTCTACTGCTCCAAGCTGCAGATGGAGCAGAATCAAAAATTTGCATTCTCACTTAGGCAAATAACCAGGAGAAAACTCATGAAATGGGGAGAGGCTGGGACAGAACCTTTCTCCCAAATGCATTCGTTTTCTACTGCTGCTGCTGGGTTTTTTTAATGCTGACTGGGCAGAGAGGCACCTTTGAACGTGGTGATTCTCTTTATTTAGCAGGAGGAGAGTAACTGGCCCTATCCACCCCCAGCACAGTACCTCCAGTGACTGTGGCTGGTGTCTAGCTTATGTTGCTTTTTAGAATGTGAGCCCTTTGTGGACAGGGTTCCATCTTATTTATTATTTCTCTGTGTAAACCGCCCTGAGCCATTTTTGGAAGGGCGGTATAGAAATTGAAATAACAACAACAACAACAACAACAATAATATACCTCCCTCGCAGCTCAGGTGGAAGAGGAATGCTGCAAGTCCATCAAACAGTAGAGGAGGAGAAAAGAGGCCTTGAAGAATATATCAAGGGCAGTGAAGAAGATGCACTTAAAATGGTCAATAATGCGAAACTATTCAACACCAATGAAAGAAAGCAGGCCTACAAGAAAGAACAAGTCAAGAACCGAGCAGAAAAATGGAAGAATAAGCCACTGCGTGGTCAATATTTGCACAATATAAGTGGAAAATCAGACATCACCAAGACCTGGCAATGGCTTAAGAATGGCAACTTGAAGAAAGAAACAGGGGGTTTAATACTGGCTGCACAAGAACAGGCACTAAGAACAAATGCATTAAGAGCAAAAGTCGAAAAATCCACCACAAACAGCAAGTGCCGCCTTTGTAAAGAAGCAGATGAAACCATGGACCACCTAATCAGCTGTTGTAAAAAGATCGCACAGACTGACTACAAACAAAGGCATGACAAAGTAGCAGGGATGATACACTGAAACATCTGCAAAAAATACAAGCTACCTGTAGCCAAATATTGGTGGGACAATACAATTGAAAAAGTTGAAGAAAATGAAGATGTAAAAATATTATGGGACTTCCGACTACAAACAGACAAACATCTGCCACACAATACACCAGATATAAGTGTAGTCGAGAAGAAAGAAAAACAAGTCAAAATAATCGACATAGCAATACCAGGGGATAGCAGAATAGAAGAAAAAGAAATAGAAAAAAATCACCAAATACAAAGATCTACAAATTGAAATTGAAAGGCTGTGGCAGAAAAAGACCCAAATAATCCCAGTGGTAATTGGCGCCCTGGGTGCAGTCCCAAAAGACCTTGAAGAGCACCTCAACACCATCGGGGCCACAGAAATCAACATCAGCCAATTACAAAAAGCAGCTTTACTGGGAACAGCCTATATTCTGCAACGATATCTATAACAATTGACAATAAAATTCTGGCATCCCAGGTCTTTGGGAAGGACTCGATGTCTGGATAAAACAAACCAGTCAATAACACCTGTCTGACTGTGTAAACAAGAAATAATAAGACATTTGTTTAAAAAACAATGACATCCTTCACTTACAGCCTGGAGTGGTACACTCCAGATTGTGCCACCTCATTTGGCTGTCTGTGTAGACCAGGACTTGGTGAGAGCGGCTGATAGTGACCAGCTACTACCAGGTTTCTAGTTGTGAAGTTTCCTTCCCAGTGCAGCCTTCTAGTGTGTGTTGGGCTGCAGTCCGCCTTTCGTCTTGGCACGCGGAGGTAAGGACCACAAGGCCTTGTTCTCAGCATCCTAGCATGGTGTCGGCATGTTCTGTCCCTCCGTAGCCCCCGGGTGACTTGAGGGTAATGTTATAAAGCAGAGGGCCACGACTGAGGCCAGCCAAGGGAGTTGTTCCCCTGAGAGAGCTTGCTGGTCGTCCCCCTCTCTTTCCACCTGCTTGCCTCGTCTTACCCCTGGCTTTTCATTGTGAGCTGCAGCGCTGTTTGCTGAGATGGTTTGTGACATTTTTGCTCAGGGCATAAACAGTGAAGATTGGAGTTGAAAAATATACGTGAATAAAAGGTCAAAACTTTTCCAGGAAAGCATAAAGTTATCATTTAAAGAAATGCAGTGTATGAAAACCAAATTAACCTTTTGGGACTTGAAGAATTCATTCTGACAAAAACTCCGCTTAAAAATAAAGAGGCCACCATTTCAGCAGCACATCCAATGATGCCCTGAGTGGGTTTCCTTTGATCACGTCCTTGACCCTGAAGAGCAGAGGGGCTTGTTCAGGCTTAGACGAGTCACGCTGGCATTGCTTCTCTGGCAGGCTTTGGAGGACCAGAGGTCAGAGTGCGAGGAGTGCGAGGAGGGCTGTTAGGCTGAAATTCTCCCTTCACTTTCAAAGCAAGAGATAGAGCCGCGTGTTCTGTTGGGGTTTTCCAAATTTCAGCTTCAGCTAGCTTTGAAAAATTTCCCTTGTGAGGTTGATGTTGAGATTGGGGGTAAATTAATGTACATGAGAGAGCACCTGAAATGCCAGCTGTTTTCCCATATTTTAGCTGGGCCATGCCGTGACCCTGATCCAAACTGGTCCACCTTTGTCCAGTGAGTTGGGGGCTGAAGGATGAGGCTTTGCTTATCGGTGGTTTCCAGATAGTGAGCTTTACACCACAAAAAGTGGTGTAAATGGCAACATTTTGTGGAGCTAATTTAAAACCGCTGTTGAAATCCGTTGCCTCCTACATTGGGCAAATGCAGCGTATTTTTGTCAACGTAGATGTGATGTTATAGGGCTCTAACACAGCAATAAAACGCGAAAGAAGGCGTTGGGATGTAAACGGCACCTTGCTGACAGCGATGTCAAGACACAGGCAGTACGGAAGGACACTTAGGGGATACGTCGTGACACTGTGGTAGCAGCGTGCCATCTGGAAAGCGCCATGGAGATGCCTCTAGGATTACCCTGTGCCCATTGACTACAGTATAGGCTGTGTCAGGGAGTCCCGACTGCATCCCCTAGACTGGCAGGGAGAGGAGGAATCATGACTGCCAAGGGGCCTAGCATCCAAAGTGGCGGCTTAACTTTTCCAGGCACGCTTTGGCCTTTCTTGAGGCGTGGCCGTGTACCTTGACACCCTGGTTTATATGAACCATGAATCCCGAAACCTGCTTATGTGTTTGCTACCTGTCGCCTGCATTCCAAAATGGCCCCCTTTCCTGGTTGGCTAAATAAGGCCTGTGATGTTGGCGCTGAAGACAGTGTCCTGGGTTTAGCCCAGTATGGCTGATGGAATTTCACTGCACTTGATTCTGAGTTCACTTGGTCACCAAGAGGTAAGCCGCCTCTGGACAGCCTTCCTCCAAGGGCAGGCTGCGGCTGCGGCTTCCTTGCTGAGTGTTCCCTGCTGGGATGCCTATTGCTCTGGGCTGCCCACTCAGTGAGCCTTCTCAGGCTCCTGCTGCTGGCTGGATTCTTGCCCCGCTGGTTGCACCAGAAGCCTGCTTGAGCCACTGCCTTTGATTTAGTTCCCCTTCGATTTGATTTCAAACGTCTTTGTGCTGCTCCCCCGCCCTCCTCCTTTTGGATTTTCAAATGAAACCAGTCCTGTGAAACCAATAGCAGTGGGAAGCAGAGTTGTGGCCCCAGTTCCAACCAACTTCTCAAGGAACCCTCACACAGCTCTGCTTTACCACCTGGGCCGAGTCTGCAGCCTGCATTCACTTCTCTCTTTTCACAGGCATGGTGTTGTCTGCCTGCCATGTTTCTGAAAACTGCAGAACTGCCCCTTGGGTTGTGCACGAAGATTGGCATGTAGCAAGTACAGGCAGTTGCTTGTAGGTGGGGAGTTGGCTAACGACTCCCAAGAACGCAGTGAGTCCCCAAATTATGCACTGTGTGGAAAAGCCCTTTCTTCTGTCTGTCCTGAATCTGGGGTGTAGCTATAATTGAGCAGAAGGGCTCAAAGAACATGCCCCCTCCCGCTCCTGAGGGGCCCCCAACTCAACCCCTCCCTATTTTCTTCATTATCTCCCTCACTCCAAGGAGCCGCTGGGGAGAGGGGCGAACACGGGCCCCCTCTCCCCTAGCTACGCCCCTGGCTGAATCCACTGCCCACTTATTTCCTTGGGTGACTGGGAGCCTGATGAGAAAAGAAAAAAGCTCCCCCCACCCCCGGCCGCCATTTCTCCATCACCACACTTGATTTTGTGATGCTGTTCTGGGAGTTAGATGCAGCAACAGACACAACAGATTGTACAAAGGAGGCTCAGGCTGTATAAATATAGAATTCTTTTATTTAATTTTTGGTTAATAATTACAATACATTTTTGACTACATAAGAGAGCAGGTTTTTCTCCCCCCCCCCCATTCAGTGCATACGTTCTTCAGACAGACCGGGGTCAGTTTCACCATACATTCCATAGCCTTTGGAGGAGACTGTGGCAGTTCTAACGTTTTCTGAAGCCCTGCTTATTGGGAGTTTCGCCGTTGGCTTTGACAACGCCGATCTATAGGGAAGGGTCTGTGGTGGGCATTTCTGCTCAGTGCATGCCACCCTCGTCTCCCGTCCCCAAGGCCTAGCTGCTGCCCTAGTGGACTGGGGTATTAAAAGATGCTTTCAGACCCATGTGGTGGCTCAGGTTGGCTAGGAAGGACAAGGTAAACTCCAGTGTTTTTTCCACCAAGGATTGTAAGCTTTGATGAAGCCCAGATTTTAAACTTGCTCAAGAGTCCCCACGCACCCAGTTACATCAACCATACTGATAAAACGGCCAAAGGATAATATAGGCAGACCTCGTCATCCACGGTTCCAATATTTGTGGAGTCGCGTATCCATGGTTAAATAACAATTCCCTGACCTCCGCATTTGCGGCCGCATGTCTCACCTATCCACGTTTTTCATCGCGAGCCTCCGGTGCCCATATATGTCTGTGAGAGAGGAGGTTGGACGATTGTTCTGGTGGTGTGTTTTGTGTGTTTTTCACATGGGAGGAAAACACGAAAGCTTTAGCTTGTGGCAGTACAGTGGAGGCTTGGTCTCCTGTGGGAGCTTTTTGGAGCCATTCCTCTTAGCTTTTGCTGTCTTAGCGCTTTGGGTCTCTGTGGAGGCTAACCAGGCCAGTGGCGGCCTTTCTGCTGCTGCCCTCATTGAACATCTTGGAGGGACCTCCTGGAGCACCATTCAGCCCCGGGAAGATGGTAACACACAGCACTAACATAAATCAATGCACAGTGCATTGCAATATTATTTTATATTTCATGTTTTAAGGAAACAACTTACAGTACATGTACTTTTATGTTAATTAATTACTGAACTCTTCGCATACAATGCCCTGCAGTTTTTAAAAAAGATATTTTTATTTTTAAAATATTTTTAAAAGGAAACAATTAACAGCACTGTGATATTCATCTTGTAAATTACTTACAGAACCCTGGCTGTACAATGCACCACAGTTGTATTCTGTTCAGTGTGCAGTATTTTTTTTAAAAAAAATTTTTTTAATTAAAGGAAACAACTTGCAGTACTCTACTGTGAAATTCATCTTGTAAATTAATTACTGAACCCTTGCCGTTCTGTACATTTATCAGTTTTGTGCTGCACCTGTGCTGTGCTGTTCCAATTTTTTCTTCCTCCACAGTCAAGATGATCAGGTGTGCAATGGAGAGTTCTGCTGAGGTGGCCAAAGGTCGCCCAAGGTGTTGCCCTTGTGCAAAAAGATCACGCTCCTGGACATGCTGCCTCGTGGGGACAGCACAGCATCCGTTGGCTGTCATTATGGAATCGAGTCAACAGTCTGCTCAATTAAGAAGTGGGAAGCCAGCATCCGCACTGGTGTGGTCTCTGGAGCATGGCAGAGTCTGAAGGTGGCATTCCATCCCTGTGAGTCCCACATGGAACAGATGGAGAAAGCACTCAGCCTCTGGATCGAGGATCAGACCCAGAAGAATGTTCCACAGAGTGGACCTGTAATCCACGAGAAGGTGCTAAGGTTCTACAGGTGCTCTGTGGGAGAAGGCGGTCAAGTGGCGGCAACGCCAGAAGGCGTCGAGTCCAGTTTCCAGGCCAGCTAGGGCTGGTTTGAGAAGTTTAAGTACCACTACAGCCTCCACAAAGTAGCATCAGCAGACCATGAGGTGGCGGAACATTACCCCGCAGAGTTCCAACAGCTGATATAGTCTGGAGGGACCAGGCCAGAGCAGGGCTTCAGGGCAGATGAGACAGGCCTGTTCTGGAAGCGGATGCCTTCCTGCTCATTTATCAGCAAGGAAGAGAGAATTGCTCCGGGCTTCAAGGCAGCGAAGGACCGCCTGCTGGTGCGTGGCAATGCTGCTGTGGACTGAGTCATCAAGCCCATGCCGCCTGACTGAGCCCAGCACTCTTGTGCCCTCAAAGGCCAGAAGAAGAGCCAGCTTCCCATCTTTTGGAGGGTGTGGGTGACCACAGCAGCGTTCACAGATTAGGTGAACAACTGCTTCCTTCATGAGGTGCGGAGGTACCTTGCCGCTAAGAACCTGGCCTTCAGAGTCCTCCTGGTGTTGGTCAGCACCTCTGGCCACCCTGAGGCACTGCGGTTTGCACACCCGGGCTTGCAGATTGCCTTCTTGCCACCTGACACTACTTCGTGAACCCAGCCCATGGACCAAGGTCTCATAGCGACCTTTAAGTCGTGCTACACATGGCACACTTTTGGAAGGCTGCTGGATATGATGGAGGCCGATCCCTCACTGTTGGCCAGCAATTGCTGGAAAGGCTATAGCATCACCGACTGCACACTGCAGCACCCCTTTCTGAGACACAGCCCCACACATGGAATGCAGTGTGGAGGAGGTTGGGGCCCGAGGCAGGCACCTCTTCACTCACTGCAGCTGTTCCCTCTGTGGCGGATGAGGTACAACGCATCACTAGCCTTGCATGTGCTGTTGCTGGTAAGGGCCTGGGAGGCATTGAGGCATATGAGGTGCAGGAGTTCCTCGGATCCCACCAAGAGGAGCTAACAGCAGAAGAACAGGAGGAGATACTGCAGGCAGCACCTGAGAGCAAGGGTGAAGAGGAAGAGGAGGAGGAGATGCTCCCCAAGCCCTCCACTATGCAGGGGCTCTCAGAGATCCTCCAACTGGGATCTGCATTGTCGGATAAGGCGTTTGAGCTCGACCCACTAATGGAGTGCAGCATAAATTTGAGGCAGCAGCTGCAGGCAGCTTTGCAACCAGACAGAGACACGTGCAGGGCGAGGCAAAGCAAGGCGAAGCAGTCCAGTATCCGTACTTTTCAAAGGCCACAAGTATATCTGCCACTGCAGCTGAGCAGTGCACTGGCTGTCATCACTGGAGAGCGACACTAGCACCTTCGCTGGCTTTGAGGAGGGAGACGGCGATGATGGTGAAGGCAGGTCTGCCTCTGCAGGACCTGCGTCAGCCGTATGGACTGTTTGTGCTGCAAATGCCAGCAGCCGTCGCTGTTTTTATCTTTGTTTTGCCACCTAAGGAAACTGGACGGAGTGAGGGAACTCCACTGTGTCTTTGATTTCCTTTGCCGCCAAAGGACACAGAAAGGAGTGCTGCTAACTCCTGCAGTGGGGTGAGGGAAATCCTCTGTGTGCGCTTACTTGACCTGTCTCCGACGCTGTGATGCTTCTAGAGTGTGGAACTTGCACTTGACCTGTCTCTCATTCACGGGTCCCTCGAAGGCATTCGCACGTGCACCCGTTCACAAGTTTTTGGATGCCTGCTCAGTTCCTTTTAGATCCCGCTCAGGTTGAATCAGGAAGACCCCACCCTGAATGCAGGTGCGCGCACACTGCCTTGATCCTGCCACCTAGAACAAAACTCATTCTGCACAGAGGTGAAAAAAATTAGAGGGACCACTGCTCTCATGCAATGATGTGAATGCCACACCTCTAGTGATGAACTTGACCTTAACCTATCTCTGATGCAGTGGTGCCTCTAAAGTGCTGGACGTGAACTTGAATTTGAATGCTGTGATGACTCTAAAGTGCTGATCTTGATCTTGAACTTTGCGGGGTGAGGGGACTACCCCTTGGGTTCTTACTTGAACTGTCTCTCATGCTGCAATGCCAACCTGAGAACCGTTGAGTCCTGGGGGTCGTGCTGCTATGTGCCAGATGACAACAGCAAGGAGATGTTTCTTTGACCTTTCATTATGGCACCATATTTATGCATTCCTGGAGGGACTGGGAGGGCAGGCCATCTGAGGTGGCCAAGGCACACTATGGTGCATTATCATTTTTTTCCAGCTCTTCTCCCCCCCCCCCCCCCCGCCCACAAGTTCTGGGGATTTTTCAGGCCATTTTCTGAGACTCCAAGACCTAACCCCCGAATTCCCATTGACATAATGCTTTGTTATTCACAGTTTTGTTATTTGCAGTTGTGGGTGTGGAACCTAAAACACCACCACCACCTGAATAACGAGGTCTGCCTATATTCCTTGTGTCTTAATCCCAATGGGGGAGTTTTTCAGGGAGTTTAAGGTGTGTGTGTGTGTGTGTGTGAGAGAGAGAGAGAGAGAGAGAGGGGGGGGGGAGCCACTTCTCTCCCATCTCTTACTTCAAACAGTAGTTCTGTAAATCACAATCCCACCACCAGTCACAGTGGCAGAACACTTTCCTAACAACATTTACTTAGATTCCAATGCATTCTGTTAACAGGATAAGTTTAAGTTCACTCAAGTGGATTGGCCCAGTTGTTTTGGGCCGTTGGCTGGTGATGCTTCATTAGAGCTGTGTTGTGGCAGAATCTTTTAAAAGCCCATAGGAAAGCAGAACATCTTTCTAAAAAAGGGACACATTAGGAATTTCCTGGATTGAGCCTCTGCAGTAGCTGTTCACCTTTATTCTAAACACGCAGGAACAAACATGTTTTAGATATGGTGTCATTTGGATCATAGATGACAATCCTTCAGAGCTGAAGGTTGTGCGCTAAAGTGGCACCATTCTCTGTGGCAAGGGTGGGCAAACTTGGCCCTGCAGCTGTTGTTGAAGTCCAACAACAGCTGCAGCGCCAAGATTGCACACACCAGCTCTGTGGCTTGGCTACTAGTCTTTCTTGTCTCACTGACATTTTGTGCCAAACAGGGGCTGCCAGGTTTTGAAGCGCTGCCCCTCCAGAGAAGAAAGCTGGGCACAGATGCACCCCCGAGGAGATCAGTGGCTCAGTGGAATCGCCTTCAAGTATTTGTCTCAACCAAAACCATCGGAAATGAAGAGGGACAAGAAAGAAGGTAAGTAATGATTTTGCCTCAACTTTACACTGTTGGTGAATGATGATAATATCGTTAGAGCAGGACAAGGAATGTATTTTTGAGGAATCGGCTCAAGGAAAGCATGGTTCAAGCATGGTTCCTATGCTCAAGGAAAGCATAGTTGTGACTATGAATGGCATGGTTTATACTTGTCTGAAACCACTGTGAGAGGGAGAGAAGAGGCAGAAAGTCACTAGCCTACAGCTCTCTGTGTGTGGTAATTGCTGCAGGGGAGACAAAGAGGCAGTATCATTTGGAAAAAAACAGAGATCTGTACTGATTAATATCAGAGGAATTTGAGATTAATCAGGTCACCAAGGCAGTTTGCTGAGTGCCCTCCGAAGTCACAAATAATTCCCTGAGTAATCTTCAAAAAACATCAAAATATACTTCATTGAGCAACAAGCCAGTTCCTCTTTCTGCCCAGCCATGAGATCAGTCGTAAGTGGGAACAGAGCCAACTATCTTTTCCTTTGAGCTGCCCGTCAAACAAACCTATGAGGCCCCCATAGTCCCCTAAGCCAGGTAGAATAACTCAGAATAGAAATAAAAATGGAGAACTCCTAACGCCAGTGGACCCAAGGGAGATTTTGACAGGCAAGGAGGATGGAACTGGGAACAGTTACTGTAAACTGAGGCCTGGCCAGCAAGCGTTAGTGACATTTTGTAGTAAAGATACTTCGTGCTTTGATATTTGGGCATTTCCTGCTCTTTTGGACTTAAAAATCATGATACATAAATGAACATCTAAACTGAGCGGCTTCTACAGATAAACACCGTGAGAACAATCCAGCTAAAGTCAGGCACTTGGAGATCCTGTCTGGGAGGAGGTTACACATGTGCTTAAGACTGCAGTCCTGTGCATACTTACCCAGGAGTAAGCCCTATTGAACGCAGCAGTGAGTAAACATGCATAGGACTGCACTGTAACACTCTCAAGAGGACTTAGAAGTGGTGAACTTCAGAGGGACTGCATATCATATATATATATTTTTATATATAAATATGTATTGTTAACATAATTGGAAGAACGATAATTAAATTAAGGGTGGGAAGGAAAGGACAAACGGAATATTAGTAAATACAATACAAATACAAGTAAAATAACTCCCATTTTCAGGCAATACTTCTAGCTAAAAAGTAGGATTTGTCTGTGAGGCCAACAACAGCACCTCCCCTGCGGAAATGCTAGACGGAGTTTGTGGGGCAGCCTTTCCCTCTGGGAAGGTGCATCCTACACAAAGATCCAATCTCATCTCACTGGAAGATATTTGTGGAGGAATTCCTAGGCTTTCGATGATTCAGCATGAGAAGCGGGTTGTGCAACCAGCCTGCAGGGAGACTCCATCCTGCAAGTCCCTCCCGGCTGGCGTTCTCTGTAACAGGGATTCCCAGATATGGTGGCAAAGACCATGGCAGCTGGGAATGATGATGCAAGCTGGTAGTCAACCGCATCTGGGGAGATCCCTGTTACAGGGAGCGCTAATCATGACACGAACTGCCTTAGGAGTCCGGCATGTGCAACACCAGGAATATCCAATGTTGGGTCTCCAGCATGGGCCCACAGCTCCCATGGCCATTGTGACTGGGGATGATGGGAGTTGTAGTTCAACAATATCTGAGGCCCCAACTCCTGCCCTTTACATGTATGATAACATACTTGGACACCATGGGACATGCTGTAGAGGGGATGGGGTCATGCTATTCAGCCCATCAAAAGGATGATTGAGGGGTGGGACTTGGGTTCAATCCTATGCTTGTGCTATGAGGCAGCTTTGATTCCTCCCTTTCTTACCTTTTCCAATGAGTAGTTGAATTTAAGGCCCTAATACACACACACACACACACACACACACACACACACACACACACACACACACTTTGCTTTTCTTTGCTGCTGCTAGAGTTAATAATGGTTCTACTGGGAAAGCCAAATATTCTCCTCCAAATCCTGAAACTAGTTTTCAGGGATCCTGGTAGAGGATTCTACGTTAATCAGAGGTTTGGTTCCAGGAGCGAGGACTTGGGTCACACAGAACCAAAGAATACCTCTGACCTGCAGAAGGCTATTGGCAGAAAGAAAAACCAGAAGGTGGAAACTGCTGCAGAGATCGTCCCACCTTTCTAGGCCAGCAAGCGACAGAGTTGGCTTGCTCTCGCGTGCTTTTATGGAGATTTATTTGCTCTGCAGAAATGGGCAGGGGCAGCTTTTCAAGGCAAGGAGCTGATCCACGCCTTGCCACAGATCGCTTGCTAACTGCTGCAGACCAAACCAGTCTTTAAAGGCAACCCCACAGGAGCCCATTGGGAAGTTGGCAACCCTCCCCCCCCCGAATTATCCCCATGCCCTTTACAGCTGCATGTGTATTTGGCAAAGTGCCTACACACCACAGCACGCAAATGGCTCCTGGGCTGCAGGCCCTTAGCTAATTATTTCTGATGTCTTCTTGTATACAAGAGCGTCATTTCTGCACTCCTTCCTTTAAAACCCCTTCCTGGAATTAGCTTTCCCAAGCAAACATTTCCACACAAGCTCATTTTCTGTTAAAGGAGAAAGCACACCTATCGGTCCAAGCCAATCCACACCCAGACTGTCTGGGGCCACTGCAGCAGGGGGCTGGGTAGCCGGACCATCCAAGGAGCTTGTGAATCAGTTATTTGCAAGTCAAGTCTAGCTGCCCTGTTCTGCTCTGTCTGTACTAGCTTATCTAAGCGGCAGTGATACAGACATACAGTTACATTGCTACATGGTTCAATGGACATCTTGAGGAGTCATCTTGTGGCTGGTTAAGGCAGGGCAGTGAGGGGTCCCCAACCCTGTTGGGTCTCCAGCCATTTTGGCTGGAGTTGATGGGAGTTGTAGTCCAACATCATCTGGGGACCCAAGCTTGAGCCTGCCCAAGAAAGAGGATTTGTTTTTTGGCACGATCTAAAAAGCACCCTCTCAGGATGCTTCTGGATTCACAGTTTCAGAGGGCTTTAGGTTTGCCTTCTGACAGTCCTTGCTCAGTTCAGCGCCATCCTTTTGTCTTTACCCCCCCCCCCCCCGTGACATTGCAGTGGCCTAATCATGATTATGCTCCCCAGTTTGCCTAAGTATGCAGCATGGTCTCTGCTGAATGACTTGGAGTGAGGGATTGCACTGGCTGCCAAAACGTGGTATACGAGAGACTTGAAAACAACTTCCTTCTCAGACAATACCGCTTGGGAGTATATCTGTAGTATACTGGCTTAATAGTCATTTGCGCTCCCCAGGATTTCTATGAGAGGAGCTAGTGATCTCTAGCAGAGCATTCTTGCTAAACTACAACCTCCCCCCACCCCCCAGGAATCTGTGGCAGAAACTGTGGCAAGAAAATGCTCTGCCCAAAACATCAGGCTGTTGGCTGGGAGCTAGAGAGAGATTGGAGAAAGGTTAGTCTTGGAAAAAGACCCAGGCAAGGGAAAGTTAATTCAGTTATTCTCTCTCTTGGTTTCATGCACAAGGAGTGAAGGACTTGAGGGCCAGTGTGCATTTTCCCTCTGGCTAATTTACTGCTGTTGATTTGCAGTTGGAATCAATTTTTGGTGAGTGTAAATGGCAACAAAATGTGTCAGGGAAACAAAGGTTTTGGCAGACTGAACTCAGTTCTGCAATCAATCTGTCTTTCAGTAATCACAATAAGTAACAAAAACAGATTTAAAAACCCACCCTTCTTTATACCTGACATATTGAGGATTGCAATCCCTGAAGAAGAAACTTTGTTCTTAGAATGAATTTTCAGAGGCACTTGTTGGTTCTGAGCAACAACTGAAGACAATATTGTGTACATCCTAAAGCTTTAAGAGTGGAGAGGTCCCCACAAAATGTAGATGTAATGTGTGACCTTGTAGTAAAAGGATTCTGCTGCATTGCCAGGTTAGAATATAAAAGCCAGAGAGGCTGAAATATACCATTAAGACAGCTGTTCTTAAAGGCTTTCCACTTGCATCAGGATTGCATACAAAGAGCAGAGAGACCTGGCCACTGTGAGGTTCCTCCTCTCTTTTTAACACTCGTCTTTTTAGGCCAGCAGTAGAAACTGGAGGCCTGGCACGAATACTGCATGGTAAGGAATGCCAGAAGAAGAGGCAGGTCAGGCCCAGCCAGTTACACGGGAGGAGCGGAGTACTGGATAACAGAGTTGTAGTCAGGCGGAGGGCTGTGGCACTCCAAGTTGGAATCCATCGACAGGAGGAAAGAGGCTTCCAGAATGGCTTCCTCCACTTGTGTCGCCGGCCGATACTTCACTGATTCGTGCTCGAGATCCGAAAACACAGACTCTTTGCTCTTGTTGATGGCTTTTTTCCTGTGGGCAGGGGGAAAAGGGAAAAGATTGGCTATGGCTATGTGGGCTTGTTCCTAGGAGGATTGCTGGTGAGCAGCCCCGAAAGGGGAGCTAACCGGGATTGAATGGTTGAGAAGGGAGTCTTTGTGCTTTGGTAAGTTTGCTTGAGAAATCTGCATCTCGTGTCATTGTTTGGTGGTTTGTCTGCACCTTGATGACCTGTGCGTCTTACTGCAGTGAGGATCTGTATTGGGGGTGGGGTGGGGGGGTGCCACTTCCCCAGCACCCTTTTTACTAAACTCTTCTCTGCTGTCTGAGTCTTTTTTTAATTCCCCTTTTATTCCTCGCTCCCATCGGTTCATTTTAATTTTCTAGGCCTTAAACTGGTCTATGGAGATGGCGAGAAACATGACAGGCTCTGTGTAACTTGGCTCTTGGCCTGTGCGGTCTTGCAGAGGCAGATAAAAGAATTCTTATTAAAGTTTTGTCTGGCCAGACAATGCGGCCTTTGGAGCCGTGTCCGTTCCCAGCAAGCATCCTGCTTTCATTTCTGGCCCGGCCCAGCCACCAGCTCACATCTGGGGATGGCTGCGTCTCTCCGCTAATGTTTAAAGAGACCCTGTTAAACAAGGATGTGTCATATTGACTCCCAAGGTGGAGAGACGAGGAGGAGTGTGGTCACTGCAAATGCTATGATTAACTAACGCTGGCAGATTTGAAAAACAATGAACTTTCCA
The DNA here is from genome assembly GCF_027244095.1 of Hemicordylus capensis. Classification (NCBI taxonomy): domain Eukaryota; kingdom Metazoa; phylum Chordata; class Lepidosauria; order Squamata; family Cordylidae; genus Hemicordylus; species Hemicordylus capensis. The sequence continues at coordinate 3,855,711 of NC_069667.1, forward strand.
GAAAATGCTGCTTTCAGCCCAGTTGCATACCCTGAAATTAAAACAGTCTCATCACCTTTGCTTTTATACCCTTGTAACATGCTATATTTACTGACATGTCATTCCGGCCTTCCCCTCCCTCAGCAGCTGAGCAGTGCTGAGATACTCAGAGTTGGCCAAAATTGTTTCGGTTACAGATTTCCTTTTCCTAATGCCCTGGAAATACCCTTGGAAAGGGAGTGTGTTGAGGACAGGGAGGAGGTTGAGGAGTCTAGAGAGGAGAGCTGGCCTTGTGGCAGCAAGCATGACTTGTCCCCTTAGCTAAGCAGGGTCCGCCCTGGTTGCATATGAATGGGAGACGACATGCGTGAACACTGTAAGCTATTCCCCTCACGGGTTGGAGCTGCTCTGGGAAGAGCAGAAGGTTCCAAGTTCCTTCCCTGGCAGCATCTCCAAGATAGGGCTGAGAGCGATTCCTGCCTGCAACCTTGGAGAAGCCGCTGCCAGTCTGTGAAGACAATATGGAGCTTGATAGACCAGTGGTCTGACTCAGTATACAGCAGCTTCCTATGAGCTTGGAAAATAAGCCAAGCTCTTTCCCATCTCCTTGGGGGAAAACTGGAGCTCACCTTACTTTCTGAGCCAGTCCAACATGACTGGGATGGCAAGGGTGGCTCACCCATATCTAATTTCAATACACATTTCCTTTTCCAAACGTCTTCCCATTCTTATTTCCGACAATACTCTGCTTGATCGTTTCAAAAAAAGCAGGCCTCTTCTCCAGGGCAGGCATTTGTATTGTACAGTATAAGAGGGGGAGGTTTTACCCGTCTCACAGCTGACTAACCTGATGTGCCATGAATGTATGAGTAGCAAGGATAGAAGTTGGGCTGCTCATCAAAGGGGCTGCAGCATGTGACATACCTTGGCACTTCTGCCGGGATCCGGGCTGTGGATTCCATCACCCGGGGGAATTGGCTGTCAGTCTCAGGTGGGCAGGTATGCAGAGAGCAGAGCCACAAACCCCCTCCGCAATTTCACTGCCCTCTTCTCCAGTGGCAAAATTGGTGGGGTCATTGTGCCTCAGTCCTATGCATAGCGGACTCCCACTGCTAAAGCTAATAAAAAAAAACTTCTCCAGAAAAACGCCAGCAAGGAGCGGCTCCAGAAGCTTCCCCTCTGCCTGCACCCTGTCACAAGTCAGTGCCTTCACGTTCATTCAAGCCTGCTCTTCAGTAAGTGTGCCAAGGATTGCCGCTTTAATAGATTTCTATCCGGCAGGAGCAGCGGTCCTTGAAGAAAGCTGTCCCAATCAATTTGCCATTTGCAGCCAGTTATACCTTGTGGCTGAGCCCTGTAATAACGGTAATAAGTGAGCGGCGTGGGCTCATAATGGCTTTTATTGGTGTTTAACGAGGCACTTTTTTCCTGTAAGGTAATGGTGCTGAAGGCCCTTGATGGTTTTGAAAATGGCTATGGGTCTGATTAAAATTGGCCACGCTGGCTGCCGAAACAGGGTATTGGTTTTTTCATCATCTGCTTCATGGGACAGATAATGGGAGGGAGAAAGGATGGGCAGGTTTAAGGACACTAAACGGTGCTCTTCTTCTGTGCAAGTTGCTAGGACGTGGGTGGCGTCAAGGTGTCAGGATTCCCAAAATGAGAACCAGAGCGGCTAGAATCTAAAGACAAACACGCCTGGCATTCATCTACATTGCTAATGACACCTGGCTAATTAAGCCACCACAACAAGAGAAGAAGGAAGGAGGCAGCTCATTCGCTCCTGCTGGGCCCATGGATGAAGATGCCTGCATGGAATCCCCCCCCCCTCCCGGCCAGTCTTTTCTGTCAGGGGTCGTCCTTATGAGATGAGGTGCCAGTTGGGAAGTGGGCATGCACCCCTGGGCAACGGGCTAGGCCATGGATTCAAAGGATTCAGCATTAGGGGTGGAGGCCAAGCTGGATGTTACGGCAAACACCCCTTTCTTGCTTTTGTTGGCTTTTGTTTGCTCGCTGGCAGCTGTGGGAAACGGAGCCATCAGGATCAGGACTGCAGTGGGAGAGGAGAGGAGATTCAACCGGCACCAGGGCGCTTTCCAGACTACACCCTGCAACAGGGTCAGGACGCCTCTCGGAAGGGGGCTTCCCCACTTCCTGCCTCGTGACCCTGCAGTCCCTACGTGGACAGCAGGGCGCCATTCACATTTCCAATGCCTTGTTTCGAATTTGATCGCTGTGGCATAGAGCAAGGACATTGTATCTCTGGTGAGAAAAAGTTGCTGTTTTTTCGGGTTGTGAGTTGCTGCCAGACTGCTGTTTACGTTTCGAAGGCGACTTGCCCGCAAGCACCCAGTGGCAGCATCCCTCCTGGGGCAACTAGCAACTGTGAAGCGGAGGCCCACTCTGGCGCTGGAGCACAGGGCTGGGCACAGACTAGCTCTCCTCTTCCCCCAACAACAATGGGTGCCAATTCCGGCTGGCATTTAGCAGACAAAAACCAAGCATGCAGGGGGCCACTGATCTGCTTCATGGAATGTGTAGCCTGGCACTGGGTTGCCCAGGCCATTCTGGATTCTAGGTCACAGCATCTGGTCACACCTTTGGACAATCTGGCCCATGACTGATGTCCATCCGGAGGAAGCAGAAGCTTTGGCCCAAAGCCACCTAGTGTGCGGGAGGTGTGCATTTCAAACAAAGAGAAAGATGCATGCAGTTGGTGTCAGTATCCACCAGAATTGTAGCGCCTTACAAATCCTAAAATTCACTGCAGCCTTGTTCAGACCTCTCCTCCATGTAGACACAAGAGGACACGTAAAGTGGGGAGTGGGATCGCACCCACTGGCCCTGCTCCCAACCTCTGTAGGTTGACTGAAAAGGGACTCTATGTGATGCATTCAGTCTAGGCTTGGAGAAGTCTGAGCATCCCAGGCACGTTGAGTCCATTCCCTTGGATGCTGCCCTCTCCAGCATCACCTCTGCCCCTGCGGCTTCCTAACTCCTGACACAGCAAAGAGGCGCTGCTCGCTCAACAGACTTCCCAGCCTCAGAGCACTAGATTTGCCTGCAGTGAACTCTCACCAGGAGCATTCTACACTTGCACCATGCCAACTTTCCCCCTTTCAACTCTGAAGAAAGCAAATGCAAGACAAATAAATAGCTAGATTTGGGGGAGAGGCTGGGAGCTGAACGAAAGAGACACCCTGGTTTGCAAAACAGGCAGAGCCTTCCAGAGGTTTCCTACGAGGGAAGGAGGGCCGTTTGTAATGGGTCCAGAATAAATGTTTGTGGGAAAGGGAGCGATCCCATTAACAAGGGTGACATTTTCCTTCCCTGCTGGACTCAGCAAGCCACTGTGAGAAGAGCAGGGCTGCTCGGCCGAGCTGTTTTGCCAAGCCGGTGGGGCTGTGCAAAGCTTTGTCTGCAGCTGGCCTCAGCCCTACAGGGATCAATTGCCATAATATATGAAGCTAAAGTTGGGACTGCAGGATGTAGGAGACTGAATGCGTTTGATTAATTGATTATAAACCATTTTGATGGACTAGCCGCCCCTGTCCAGTATAGGAGATGGCTGCAGAAAGAAACTGAGCAGACCTTGCACCTGTTTGCTGCTGCGAGGATGTCAGCACCCACCAATACGGACCCACCCAGGACACTTACGCCAGAGCCATGATCCCGTAAGGCCAGGAGCGGATCTCCAGCCTCTTCCGGCTCTTGATTTCATCCAGAGTCAGCACCATCCCGCTGTCTGACTCACATTCCTGAAGAAGGGGAGAAGAGAAAAGCCACCAGAGCTTCAGCAGCCTCCTAATGCAGAGAGGAGAGTGGCAGCTCCTTCAAGCTAGACATGCAGCCTCCAGGGAGCATCAGAGGCTGGAGGCTGGGACTCTGACACACAGCAGGCTTTTCTGAGAGTTTACTGGGAGGCTGAGAACTCGAAATCATCCCAGAAAACAGACAAAAGGTGTTGTGTTTTTTTTTAAAAGGTAAAGTGTGCTGTCAAGTAAGTGTCGACTCCTGGAGACCGCAGAGCCCTGTGTTTTTCTTTTGGTAGAATACAGGAGGGGTTTACCATTGCCTCCTCCCACACAGTATGAGATGATGCTTTTCAGCATCTTCCTATATTGCTGCTGCCCGATAGAGGTGTCTCCCATAGTCTGTGGGAATGTCTGGGAAACCCATAGTCTGGGAAGCGTACCAGCAGGGATTCGAACCAGCCATCTCTGGCTTTTTTACCCTGGATATTAATCAGGCTGTTCTCTAACACACTGTGAAAAACCTGAATTGTGTGTGAACTGCTCCCCAATCACTCGCAGGGACTTCAGGGTAAATCTGGCCGATATGTGAACGCACCACCTCCATTCCAGAGGAGATGCGAGTTAAAGGGCTTCCAAAGCCCCATTTGTAAAACTTCCTGGTGATGACAGGAGCAGCTGGGTGCTGATTCGAACACCAGCCGTTTCATTTTGCCCATCGTTCTGAACTGTGCTTTTTGCAGTGCAACAGGTTTTCTCGGGGCTGACCTCAGCACAACACCCTTGGCATTGAAAGTTGCCCAGGGCTATGGGGACGGGGACTTTGGCGATGGTGCTTTCCCCCTAGCCCTGCGAGGAGGACAGGGCCCAGCCAGGAAGCACAGACACCCCCCACCCCATCCGCTTACTGAAGTCGCGAGCTGGACCAATAGTCTAACCCAGGAAAAGATAGCTCCCTACATCCATATACAGCATGCACCTCAACTTATACATGTCCCAAAGATTCCGCTATAAGCTTGCCATTCCTGAAAGTCGACATTTAGGGTTGCAGGTGATGCCTAGGAGATGCAGCCCATGTACTGGGATGGAGTGCACAGAATGCTCTGTTCATCTAAGGTGAAGAGCTATTCTGGGTGCTCCCCACATCCTGCTACTATACATGATACCCGCCAGCACAAACTACCCTGAAACAATCTTTGTCACAAGCACAAAGGCAACAATCATAGAATAAACATTTCTTTTCCTTTCCCCCAGAACAGCAATGCCGCCCCCCCACCGCCCCACCGGGGATTATGATGGCTCTCGTCTTGTGGGAATCCTGTCCTCCTCTGCTTAAGATGCAAGGATATTCTTGGCAGAAAAATGGCTTCACCACCCCTCTCTTGGCCACCTGGCTTGCAGTTGGCTGCAGCTTCATTTAATGCTGCTGCTGCTCTGTTTATAGCTTGTAAATTATCTCCTCTGTTAGTTTTATGCTTTTTAAAAAAAAAATTGGAAAGTTTAAAAAACCATATAAAATTAATGTGCACAGATGGCATGGCAAAGGAGGGCTCAGGAAAGCAAGGCTGACTTTATCATGTCTCTCCTTCCTTTGGCTTTCCGACCTTCTAAATTCTGGTTGCGCACAGCAGGAAAAGAGCCTTTTGCCATTTTAAAGTCTACCATTAAAGATTATATCCAATGGATAACTCAGCTCGGTTTATGGGGGGAGCTTTATTAGAAACCCTTCACTTTATAGGACTACTGAGATGCCCACTAGACAAAACCATCTGGGCCTTCAATGGCAGCTTGTGTGGCCAGTGGCAGCCAGAGGCCAGGAAAGGGCCGCCATGCTGCCAGTGCCGCCATTCTAGGGGACGTGAGGAGGCAGCTGGAGTTCCCTTGTGCTGCCTCGGACCTTGCCAAAGGGTCGCGGGGGTGGGTGGGGGTCCGGATCTAGCCCCCATATGCAATGTTTCTGGACCTTTCTTATTGGTCAAAGGACAGGAAGGATTGGCAGTGCCATTCCACTGGTTGCCGTTTTCAGCTAGGATCGGCCAAGAGCCTGGCAGTGTCAGCTGGCGGCCAATTTCCAGAAATTAATGACTCGTGGTGTGAAGAAGCACTTTCCTTTGCCTTTTTTAAACAGACTGCCAATCCATTTCATTCATCGGCCCTGAGTTACCTCCCTTTTGAATGGCCTGCTATATTTGGGGCCCGCCCTCCTGAATGAGCTTTGGGAAGCCAAAGCATCCCATTCCCCGAATGACCCTCTCCCAGGTGCCAATGGCTTCATTGACAGCAGCCTCCCCCCCACCCCCAAGTGGATGGTCCGAAAGGAAGCATTGGGGTCCTGCTTACCTCCTGCATCACTTTCCCCGTTCCCACTGGCACCTCATCAAACGTCTTCACGCTGAGGGGCCGGTTCTTGCTGTTAATACTGAAAACCAGAAGGGTGAGAGATGATTGGTTGGTCCACAGTGGGCTTATTGCAGAATTGTAGAGCTGGAAGGTGAGCCTGGAGGTCTCCGAATGCATCCTCTTGCCCAGTGCTGCAAGAGTAGTTGTTTCTGAGTTGAGGGAAGGTGAACAGAATCCGGGCTGACAGGATAGACCGTGATCCATCAATAGAGCTGCAGGGGACCTGCAGGCTTGATGGGCAGAGCAGTGTGAGGGGAGGGAGGGAGATTGGGGAGTGAGTTCTGCTTCTCTTCCCTCCCCAGCAAGAGGGCTGTTTGCTGCCAGAAACCTGACCACTGCATAAAATCTTGGTGGACCTCAGAAACCTGGATTCAGGTTGTTTCTCCACTGTTTGGTCCCAAGACATAAGAACATAAGAACAGCCCTGCTGGATCAGGCCCAAGAAGGCCCATCTAGTCCAGCATCCTGTTTCTCACAATGGCCCACCAGATGCTGCTGGAAGCCACAGACAGGAGTTGAGGGCGTGCCCTCTCTCCTGCCATTACTCCCTTGCAACTGGCTGCTCTGCTTGCTAGCCTCGGTTCCCCATCTGTGAAATGGGAATGACCGTCACCAAAGTAGAGAGATTGTACGTCTCCTCTCCCTAGTTTTCAGGGTTCTGTTGCTCCCCAACATGAGCAAGAATCAGAAGCCAGCATGAGGTGGAGGCCAGGACAGTGAAGAGGCCCTGCAGATAGGAGAAGGCTCAGTTCTTCCCTGTTCCTGTTAGGGTCTGTGGGACAAAGGAAACCACGTGCAGTTGGCACAGGTGAGGTGGGAGGTGCAGAATCTGCTCTCTCTAAAAAAAGTTGGGGCCAGGAAGGGAAGAAGGGAGTTTTAGCCCCACCCACCCCCAATATATTTTGAGTCCCCCCATCTGTTTCCCCCTGTTTAACTCCTATAGGGAAAAGAGGAAGTGCTGCAAGGAGGCACATTTCTCCCCCCCCCCCGCCAGACTGCTGACAATATAGAGGTTTTCTGTTCGCTCCCCTATGATGACGACAGACAAGCATAGGCTAGAAGCTAAAGAGCAGCGAGAACGGAGATGACTCTTGGGAGATCGTTTCCACCATGAAATGGCAGCTGATCTCTGTCTGCTGCACCACCCAGGAGACGAGAGCAGCCTTCTTCAGGCCTCCCAATGGTCCGTTCACAAAGGCTCACCTGGCTTCCAGTGCACTCCAGCGACTAACACGGTTACTCCCGGCCTCTTCCAGGATGCAGATTTTGGGGTTGGAATCTCCGTCGGCACACAGCGTAATGTTCAGCGGGATGTAGTCTTTCCCATCCTGCATATTTCATAACCAAGAAGGCAACAAGGGAACTCAGACTCGTTTTTCTTACTCGGCCTCAGATGTGAATGTGTTTTTAGGAGGCTGCCTGGGCCAGAAACTCTGCAGGGAATTGCGCTTTTCATCTCTCTGTCAAACAGCTGCAAACCTTTTGGCAACGCTGCTCCAGGAGGGAGGCTGAAGTTTTGTCCAGCACAGCTCTCTTTTGTGGAGCATGTCTAAGGCTTCCTAGTGAGCTCACGGTGAGGAGAGGAGAGCTGGTCTTGTGGTAGCAAGCAGGACTTGTCCCCATAGTTAAGCAGGGTCTGCCCTGGTTGCATATGAATGGGAGACTTGATGTGTGAGCACTGGAAGATCTTCCCCTCAGGGGATGGAGCCGCTCTGGGAAGAGCAGAAGGTTCCAAGTTCCCTCCCTGGCAGCATCTCCAAGAGAGGGCTGAGGGAGATTCCTGCCTGCAACCTTGGAGAAGCCGCTGCCAGTCTGTGTAGACTAAACTGAGCTAGATAGACCAAGGGTCTGACTCAGTATATGGCAGCTTCCTATGTTTCCTATGAGGTAAGATTAGAACTTGGATCTTCCCAGATCAAAGCGTTAGCTATGATCCTACATCAGCTCACGTCCCTTTTAATTGGGATGGTTTGCTCCACATCTTTACTGATCGCTCCTGCCTGTGCAGGCAGGTCGGTGAGGTCCCTCAAGGATCCACCATTCTCCTCCGGCTTGCAGAGGAGAGTGTTGAATTCTCTGTTGAATTCTGGGCAAGAAGCCTGCAGTGGAAGAGGGGGCTGTACCACTTTAGACAACAGACAGGGGGCACCAGTTTGGAATGTTTCCCCCGATGTGTTGCAGTGAGGAAATGGCTTGACCACCAAGCCAGAGGTTGCCAGTTCGAATCCCCAATGGTCTGTTTTACCAACTTACCCCAGTTTGGGAGAACTCTCCTGGGGGGAGGGCTTTTGTGATTCCACCTTGTCCTATTGTTGCCTGTGGGGCGTGATTGCTTGGTGGGGCTGAGGGCAAATGGGGCCGTGGGAGGGTGAGGCACAAGCATATGATATGGGTTGTTTCTAAGAACAGCCATCTTCATTTATTTTTAAATTAAGCCATTTTATTTATATCTACGTAAACTGCCTTGGAAGCCACCTAATGGTGCAGCAGGGAAATGACTTGACTAGCACGCCGGAGGTTGCTGGTTCAAATCCCCGCTGGTATGTCTCCCAGACTATGGGAAACATCTATATTGGGCAGCAGCGATATAGGAAGGTGCTGAAAGGCATCATCTCAAACTGCACAGGAGATGGCCATGGGAAACCCCTCCGGTATTCTACCAAAGACAGCCACAGGGCTCTGTGGGCGCCAGGAGTCGACACTGACTCAACGGCACACTTTACATTCAGAAACAAGCTGCGAGGAAAAATGGCACATCAGGGAGAGAGGTTGCAGCCCAACTTGGTTTTCCATTTGATGGGGAGCTGTGCTTGCAGGGGAGCATTCAAAAGAGAGACCCTTCCACCTGCAGTCTGAAGAGGTGTACCCAGGGGGTGGCACCACTGATCCGTGGATGCCTTGACCCAGAGCCTCGAGGGAGAGGCAGGCAAATTCTGAAGGGGGGGCATCAGAATTCGCCCGCCTCATTTTACTGCATGCCTACAGCAGGCCTGCGTCTCCCTCGAGGCTCTCGGTCAAGGCATCCACGGATCAGTGGTGCCACCACTGCCCAGGCTCTGTTGGTTTCCCTTCTGGCGGTTTTAGTTGCACACACAGAGCGGCCACAGAGCCACGCGCCGTGTTGCATCCAGACTCTTATGCAGGGAGAAATTATAGTTCACAGGTGTCCCAAGGACATGTGATGAGAGAGATGCATGACAGCCCTCTCTAACCGACTCTGTCAAAGAGTAAGTCTGTTTTTGCTACTGGGACAAGTAGCCCCTTTGGGTGGGGTGTTCCCTGGGGAAACGGCACAGGCAGAAAGAGTTAACCTCCCCAGATCATCACTCTCGACAGCTGCTATTTGGAAGAGGTGGAGATGCATTCAGGCTTCTCCATTGTGAAGGCATTTGTCCCCCAGGCTGCAGTCCTGCGCACACAGACCTGGAAGTGAGCCCCACCAAATACTCTCTTGCTTCTGAGTCAACATGCACAGGCGTGCTCTATATTGGGAAACTGGACAATAGTATCATTTCATTTCCTGCTTTTTGGTTACAATTAATGCTGCAAAATGCATAATCCACCCTAAAAAGCAAAGCATTCTCAGGAGCAGGTTCCAATAATGAGTAGAAACATTTCTCTCTTTTCTCCCAGAGAGCCCATTCTCCATTTTTCTTCTCTGAGCCTGGATTTAGTTGTCCTGTCCCTTGTCGTCAGACTTTCTTTCTTGTTCCCGCCGGCTATATTAAGAGTCCCACAAATTATACTTTTCTTTCTGCATGACAAACTAGGTCTCCTTCAACTGAGCTTCACTGATTTATTTGTTCACCAAGTGAAAAGGAGAGAGAAGAAAGCTTGGATCCTGCATGTTATGTAACTGATCTGTCCTAAGAGCAGAGAGAAAAAGTTGATTAAGCTATCGTGGAACAGGCAATTATATAATTGCCTCTGTGAGCCATAAAGCCTTTTATGTTAGAGTTCTTCAAAGCAACAATGAATTTAGAACATTGGATGCACGTATTCAAAGTAAGAGTACAAGAGAAAGAAGATATTCCCTTTCTGGATGTTGAAAACTAATTAAAACTATTTGTATGATAAAGAATTCTTGTCCCTCTAGGGGACAAAGTGAAGCTTTCAGAATGTTTGGAACATGACATTTCTGCATGTTGTGGATGGATAAAATTGGATTTGTGAAATATGACTCTCTTTGAGCAGGGAAGCTAGATTACTGCCACGCAAAGTTTGCCCTCCTGTGATATTACCTCTAATAAACTTGTATAACATAGCTGAGCTTTGCCTCTAAGCGCAGGTGCATGGAAAGAGTCTTTGCACGGAGTCATGGGCAGGGGCGGGGGTTAACCCTAAAACAGGGCAGATGCTCTTTACTCTACCTGTTGCACATTGGCCTGCAGCAGGTCTCCTAAACGCTCCACAAGTTCTGTGAAGGTGGGTCTTTCTGTCGGGACACCGTGCCAGCAATCCAACATGGTCTGATAGCTATGGGGAATAAAGGAGTGTGTTTTAATGTGAACCCATGTTCTTATTCTGTGATGTTCTTCTCCTGCTCCCCAATACTGGTTTTAAGCAGATAACAAGCATAAGCAGAGCCCCATTCACACAGTATATTCAGCACACGTGTATCTGATTGTAGAGCAGGGCTTCTCAAACTTGGGTTGCCAGATCTTGTTGGACTTCAACTCCCACAATCCCCTGGGGATTATGGGAGTTGAAGTCCAACAGTATCGGGGGACTCAAGTGTAGAATATATATGCATGTACCGTTATTTATACCTTATGTGGGACACAGGTACTTACTGCAGTACACTTCCTCTCTGTACCCTGCATTTGAGGGACTGTTAAAGTGAATGCAAATGCAGTCATTCATGCAAACCCATGTACATGCGGATAGACACCTGAAGGCATGTACAGCCTAACAGTGCTGGGCCTCTGCTGGATCAAGCCACGGATTCATCTAGTCCAGGGGTGGGCCATCTGAGCAGCTGTTGACTGCAACCTCCCTCCACCCCCAATTCTCAGCCACGGATTAATATGATCAAAATAGTGACAACACTCCCATGAAAGTGGGCTTAGAAGGGGTCTGGGCCCCCTTCCTTTTGTGGTGGCGCTTTAGAAGGCTGCCAGGATTTGGTTAGGATTGGAGTGGTCAGGGAGTGAGGGTCCTGGGTTTCATGAAGGATCCCCTTCTCACTTCCCCCCTCCTTCAAGCACTGCTGTGAGACTGTCAAAGACTAAGTCTCTGGTTGAACCGCCCAGAGTAATTAATTAAGAGAGTAAGATATAGCAAGAGCTGGGAGAGGGAACCCTCTTACATTTCTGGAGTAGAATATTCTGGCGATCTCATCCGTGTTCCTTCCTTGAGACGCTGGCAGAAGTCCTCATCAATCTGCACCCCTGGATATGGTGAGGCCCCTAGAGACAAACAGACACCCCAATGTCACTTCCATGACCCTAGGCTTTTTCATTCTCTCTTACAGAATTGGCTACAGAGGGAGCAGAAGCCACCGAGGTTGCATCTCTCTCTCTCTCTCTCTCTCTCTCTCAGCAGAGTGTAGTAGAGAATTCTCGCACCAGTATTGATCAGGAACATAGGAAGCTGTCATATACCGAGTCAGACCCTTGGTCTATCTTGCTCAGTATTGTCTTCACAGACTGGCAGCGGCTTCTCCAAAGTTACAGGCAGGAGTCTCTCTCAGCCCTATCTGGAGATGCTGCCAGGGAGGGGACTTGGAACCTTCTGCATGTGCTTCCCTGCAGAAGGTTCCAAGTTCCTTCCCTGGCATCTCCAGATAAGCAGATGCTTTTCCCAGAGAGGCTGCATCCCCTAAGGCGGATATCTTAGTCCTCACAAATGTAGTCTCCCATTCAAATGCAAACTAGGGTGGACCCTGCTTAGCAAAGGGCTTGCTACCACAAGACTAGCTCTCCTTCCTGGATCTGGATTGCCTCTTCAGTTCCGTGTGTAACTGCACCCACCATACTCATGGCCTGCAGGTGACAACCGAACTCGATGCGACATGGCAGGGACGTGGTTGGAATACCTGGCATATGTTTTCTGCTCCAGAAAGCAGCTTCCAGGCTCTGATTCTGAGCCAGGCAATGGCATAGGAGGAGGTCAGATTTCCCCCCCACCCACCCTAATCCACACCAAGTCCCCAATCCAATGCCCCCCCCCCAGCTTGTTGGAGTGGAAAGCTTATAGGCATGATTGCACCCATAGGTTTCCCCCTCTGCAGCTTTGGGGTAAAGGCAGCTGGGGTTTAATTCAGGGAACTGGCTTAGGGGGAAAAAGTATGTCTTAACCATGTTTGTCCTAACCATGGTTTCATGTGAGATCTGAACTTACAATTGGGTTTGATCTTGGTAAGTTCCAGCAGTTCTGTCCTCATAGGGCTCTTGCATAGAGGCAAGTCTAGACCATGGGAATAGGGGTGGGACCCAAACAAGCCATGATATGGCGAAACACCATGATTTATTGGGTGATCGTCTGTGGCACTGGTCCAGGCGAAATGTACCTAGCTAGCAAGACCAACCACTCTGGCCTTCTCTTTAGAAGCCCTGCAGCGGCTTTGCCTCGACTCATGATAGCTGAACTAATACGACAAGGAAACCAAAGCACACAAATAAATCACACTGACTAATACAACTGTCAGGGCAAGGCATGGATGCTTGCAGTGGAGCTGAGCACACTCTAATAGAGCTTAGTTTCCTTGAAGGAAGTACAATCCACTTCAGGACAGCAATGTTTTGAAGCCATGTGAATCTCTAAGAAAACTCAGCCTCAATATTATTTCACTTATGCTTTCATTCACCATGTGCCTGTAAATCTACTGGCTTGAGGTAGTACTCTGGAGACAAAATGAGAGTGAGCTTGTCCTCTGCTGGACCTAGTATCTTCTAGAAGATTGGTCACTTGCTTTTTAACTAACTAAGCGATTGCTTAAATGCAAAAAAAACCAAACCCCAAACAAACCCCAGCCCCCACTTCAAACCCTCAATTAGTCATATTTTGAAAAGGACTGTAAGATAACATACCACTTTAATAAAAGCTGTCACTCTGTGATTTAGCTGCCTATTTCATAGCTTTGCTCAGCCTGATCCCCACCCCCACCCCCAGCCAACCTAGACTTCTCGCAAAAGTTCATAACATGTTGATTCACTCTAACGCCATAATTTTTTGGTTTCTATGTTTCCCTAAGGGACTGCAGTATCTAACCCCTCTTTTCATAATCTGGCCTCCTTGAAGCCTGATGCAGAATTTGGAAGAACACGTAATCCGGTCTTAACATCAGGGATTTAATGGAATCTGAGTCTGAGTCCAGGTTTCGAGGAATCTCTATATACATGATGTCCTATAACATTCCTCCTTGATTTCCTGTTTTTGTCCAACTGGCATGCCAGTGCAGGCTGCAATGCAGAAACAAGGAGGGATGAAAGGGAAGGAACAAAAAATAACGTTTCCTATAAGCTGTTTGGATAACCCTGGGACAGATCACTTGAGCCATGAAATGCAAAAATATCCTTTCAGTTGATAAAGAAAAGTCCCAAAATAGTGCTTGCAGAAGCTGGGAGATCTCTTTTGAGTGCATTTATGTAATTTAAAATATGCATATGCTGTAAAAGACAAGATATAAAATAATGTATCTTTTGGGCTGTGCCCTCCTTTTCCCTTATGCTTCCCTCTTGGATACAAATCCCTTCCTCCAAACCATTGTCAGGAACATAGGAAGCTGCTATGTGCTGAATCAGCCCATAAGTCTATCTCACTCAGTATTGTCTACACAGACTGGCAGCAGCTTCTCCAAGGTTGCAGGCAGGAGTCTCTCTCAGTCCTATCTTGCCAGGGAAGGAACTTGGAACCTCCTGCTCTCCCAAGAGCGGCTCCATCCCCCTAAGGGGAATATCTTACAGTCCTCACATTTCTAGTCTCCCTTTCATAAGCAACCAGGGTAGACCCTGCTTAGCTAATGGGACAAGTCATGCTTGCTACCACAAGACCAGCTCTCTTCCCTAAGACCAGCTCTTAGGGAAGACTAGGGATGTGCACAAAACTGGTTTGCCTGGTTCAGTACAAATTTGAACCAGGTTCGAACCGAGAGGGGGAGGTTCGGTTTTTGGTTTTGCTCGAACCCCCCAGTTCAGTTTGAATTCAAACCGGTTCAAACCTCCCAAAGTGGGTGGGGTGGTAGTTGGCACCCATGTGTGGCTACCACCCAACCCCCAAAGCAATCAGACACTTGTATGATTTTTTTAACGAATTTTTGAAATTTATTTATTTCCCCCTCATAGGATATAATGGTACTTGAACCAGTCCATTATTCCCTATTGTGGAGCACCCATGGATGCCAACTACCACCCAAACCCCAAAGCAGTTGGACACTCTCCAGAAGCAAATAAGAGTGGATTTATGGTTTGTCATTGAAAATCTCATATGCTATCAGATAATCTACACTCAGAACACCTCAGAAACAACAAAACTCTGTACCCCATGAACCTAGCAACCCATGGGGGTTGTTGGCACCCTCATTGCACTACACCACCACTCACTCTGGGCAACCCCAGTGCCCTCCCCAAGTGCAGTTATGGGGCTGCTGAAACCTCCATTCTTCCCGATGGAGAAAAACCTTAAAGACGTGTAAACTTCAAAAATCAGCCCAATTCCTTTGCCCAGTTCCTTTGAAATAATTCTGGTAGCTTCCTTGCCCCCCTTGGGAACTACCACCCACCACATTCCACTCTAGGCCACCCCTTTCCCCACAACATGGAGCTATACATTTTCTGGAATCCTCATTATTCCCTATGAGGAATTCAATAATACTTTTAAAATTCACCAATAATGGAGGAGTGTCTGATTGCCTTGGGGTTTGGTGGGTTCGGTTCCCACCCCACTTTTGTGTCCCTATGTGCTTCACAATAGGGGATAATGGGCTGGTTCAAATCCCATTATACCCTATGAGAAAAATAATTAAAAATATTTCAAAAATTCATAAAAAATTGTAGAAGTGTCCAATTGCTTCGGGGTTTCGGTGGTAGTTGGCACCGATGGGTGCTCCACAATAGGGAATAATGTGAGAAATAATAATAATAAATCAAAAATTCATTTAAAAATCGCACAAGTGCTTTGGGGGTTGGGTAGCAGGCACCCATGGGTGCCAACTATCACCCCACCCACTTTGGGAGGTTCAAACCGGTTCAAATCGAACCGCCCCAGTTTGGTTCAAATTCGAACTGGCAACTCGAACCTAATGGCTGGTTCAGTTCAAATTCGAACCATCGAACCAAACTGGTTTGAATTTGAACCGGTTTGCAAATCCCTAGGGAAGACCAGAAGACTAAGACCAGCTCTTGGGCCAATTCTTCCCTAAGACCAGCTCTTCCCACAAGACCAGCTCTCTTCCCTAAGTGTTAACCATAGCTCAGTGTCAGCATCTACACCGATTTGTTAATGCATTGTTTTTAAGTATGTTTTAACTTGTATGTTATTGTTAACCGCCCAGAGATGAACGTTTGGGGCGGTGTACAAATTTGATTGATTGATTGATTGATTGATTGGGCTTGCAAACCCTTCTTCAGTGGGAACCTGATTAGAGTTGACCATGGATAGCAGATGTAATGCTCAACCATGGTTAAGGCCAAGGAAGGAAGGGACTTTGCCTGAGACCTGCGGCTCTATGTCGCACCATGCAGTGGACTGCAAAATGCATCCAGCATAACCTGGCACTTTAGTAATTCCATCTGCCATTCGCCACGAAGAGAACTGCTGGACCCATGCATTCAACAGCTGCAACTTGCCATGATTTGCAAGAAAGGTTTGTAGTAAAGGTTCGTTTTCCGATTCAACAATGGGTATCAGGGAACTGCAGCCAGAGAAAGTGATGCTTTTTATGGGTTGATATCTTTTCTGTTCTAAAGAACTAGTGAAGCCCCATAAAAGTGGAAGTTGTGGAAAGGAGCCAACACAGACCCCAGAGCAGAGACAAACAATCCTTTGTGTTCTGCTCTTAATGATCTATAAAACCTTTTTTAAAAAAATAAGTGGCTTCCCTGCTGACAGCTCCTCAATTAAATATTTATCGTGTGAGCTGCAGCTGGGGTGGTGCCAAACCGAGGACATGCCCGGTTGATCCTTATGAAAACATCTCTCTGGAAGGACAACTGGCTGTTGAACGGGTGCCACCAAGAGGAAAATGGGGCTTCTGATCCCATGGCCAGAATCAGGGTATCGGAAGTTGTGCCTTGGCCAGCACATTCCTCTGCTCAAGAACAATCCATTGTCTCCATTAAGCAGCTTGGTTTGGAGAAGAAGCCTCCCAACATGAAAACAATTCTTGCAGCTTGAACAGTCTGCCGGGAATTCGCAACCAATATTCACTTTTTCTTAAAGCTGCTCGGTAAGAGATCTGGATTTTGCCATTAAATCACTGTGTGTATGACTGTATTTCCAACGTGACTTTGGTTCCCAAATGAAGCCCTTCACCTCCAGGTTGTCCTGCCCATTCCTTGTACAGGTTCAAACAAGTGCTGTTGAGGTGTGATGAATGGGGGCTGTGTGTGCTGCAATGCAAGTGATGCTTTTTGGAGGAAGGAGAGGACTTGTGCAGCTGTGGTCTAAATCTGTGCTTTTTCAACTTCCTGCTCCTTTCAGTGAACACTTTTCATATCCACACTCAGAGCATTTGGCAGGAGGCCATCGCTGTGCCCAAAACCTTCATGCAGGAGCGGCAGAGGAACCCACCACTCTCCCCTCTGCCAAGGTAAGCCTCATCAGGAACCCTGGGAGGAGCCCACCCAAGTGAGAGGACAGTTTGCTGACTGATTGATTAAGTGCCGCCAAGTTGGTGTAGACTCTTAGCAACCACATAGATAGATTCTCTCCAGGATGATCTGTCTTCAACTTGGCCTTTCAGGTCTCTCACTGCTGCATCAATTGCTGTCATAATCAAGTCCATCCACCTTGCTGCTGGTCGTCCTCTTTTTCTCTTGCCTTCAACTTTTTCCAGCATTATGGACTTCTCAAGGGAGCTGGATCTTCTCACAATGTGTCTGAAGTATGATGGTTTGAGCCTGGTCCTTTGTGCCTCAAGTGAAAATTCTGGATTGATTTGTTCTATGAACCATTTGTTTGTTTTCCTGGCTGTCCATGGTCTCCTCAAAAGTCTTCTCCAACACCAAAGTTCAAAAGCGTCAATACTTTTTCTATCTTGCTTCTGCAAGGTCCAGCTTTCGCATCCATAGAGTGTCACGGGAAAAACCATTGTCCAGACGATTCTAATCTTTGTAGGTGTAGACATGTCATGGCATCTAAATATCCTTTCTAAGGCCTTCATTGCAACTCTACCGAGTGCTAGTCTGTGGTGTATTTCCTGGCTGCTGGATCCTTTACTGTTGATGGTCAATCCTAAAAGGCAGAAGCTCTCCACCACATCAAGGTCTTCATCATCAATTCTGAGGCTGGTTGCTGTGCCCATTGTCATTTGGCCCGCCCTGGGCCAAATTGGGAGGGGCGGTATAAAAATGCAATAAATAATAATAAAGTAGTTGAGTCTTCTTTACATTTAGTCATTGTCCCTTTTTCTCACTGTGCTCCTTGACTTTCATTACTAGAGCTTGCAGATCATCTGCATTCTCAGCTATCAGAGTGGTGTGATCAGCGTAGCACAGGTTATTGATGTTTCTTCCTCCAGCTTTAAAATCATGCTGATCTTCTTCCAATCCAGCTTCTCTCAGTATATGTCCAGCATTTACGTTGAACATATAAAGAGAAAGTATACAGCCTGTTCTTACTCCTTTGCCGATCTGGAACCAGTCTGTTTCACCATGTTCTGTTTAGACTGTAGCTTCCTGTTCTGTGTATAGGTTTCTCATGAGAACAATGATATGTTCTGGGATGCTCATTTTCCTAACGATATTCCACCGTTTGCTGAGGGCCCCCTTAAACCTGGAGCTTTCTCTGCTCTATGTCCACTCCTTGTGTTTATTAGGTACAGGTGTAGGAGCACATAGAGGCTCAAGGGCATAGTTTATGAAGATATCATCCACCCCAATTGCAGATGGTGGACATGTGAATGTTTGAGGCTGAAATGGGCTAACTTGTGCAGGTGGTAATTATCAATTAAGATTATAGTGAAAGGAAAGGAGGCAGTTCATACTAGAACAACTTGTTGCTTAACATCCAGACTGATGACTAATTTGGATGGACTAAAGTGCTTGAGCAGTTGAGTCTAAGACAGCAATTAAAAAAAAACCTTTGCAGGCTAAGAGACACACTGGGCAGAACTGATTGTTGAGATTCTGTGATCTGCCTTGGTTATCTTTTAGTTTCCAGGGTCCTGGACCTAAATACTTTGAGGGCCACCTTCTCCCCGTGTGCTTTCTCTTATGCTCTAGTAATCATCTGTGGCCCTCTTCTGGGTCACAGAACCCAGCATCCTAAACATGTGGATGTTTAACAGGGCTTTTTCGGTGGTGACTCTATTCTCAGCCCTCCTCTCAGAAGCCCTTCTCTTCATTCCTTTTGGCATTTGGTCAAAACATGACTTTCTCATTCTGCCTTTTGTGGGTGATGCTATAGAGTTTAGTTTCTTGGCTGCCGATTTCCCTGTCTTTGGGCTTTGTTAGTTTTGGGCAGAGATTCATTTATTGCATGTGTTTTATCTAATTGGTAATGTTGTTAGTTTTTGATATTACTTCCACCACTCCAACACCAATCTATAGTACTTGGATTGTGTTTCACTATGGTTAGCAAGAAAAACAGGGTGTTCAAATGAAGGAAAACTAACGGAGGTATGGAGATCTGGCACCTGATCTTCCGCCTCTTGTCATTTTGGTAAAAAGCAACAGTGAGTGGCAAGTGTTTGAATTGGAAACATGGCGGGGGGCGGGGGAGGGAGGGAGGGAGGGTTAATCCTTCTCCCTGTGCCATATTTCCTGGTGAATATACTCTTCACAATGGAAGATGCCATTTGTCCCATATGGGAGGTGGTGTTTTTTTTGGGGGGGGGGGTTGTGTCTGGCAAGAATGGCAGGGGCAAAAAGGCTTAATCCCCCACCCATCCCATGGCCCCGATCCAAATCCCAGCCTTCAGCTGCTTTTAACCAAAATATAAGAAGGTTGTCTTATCTTTCTGGCCCTAAATCTGTTTGCTTTCAGTGCAAAAGACACTGGCTGACATCCAGACTGAATTACTCCTGAGTAGCCCTATTGAAATTAAATAGTTCTTTAGAGGAACTCCTGAGTAGCACTTCTGAATAATTTAGTCTAGATGCCAGCCATGGTTTTCACTGCTCTTTTTAACTATGTGAGCTGGCTCAGAAGCATGCATCTTGAAGGCAGCAAGAGCATTCTTAACAGAATGTTAAACACATACAATAAAAGGCACTCCTTTGAAAATCTAAAAACATGAACTTTTGTATGAAGCTCTCTTATATTGAGTCAGGCCACTGGACGATTGAGGCTTCCTTTGAGAAGCAGTTGCTTGCTTCCTTTGAGCAACAGGTTTCAGGAGGGCAGGGGTTCTCCAATGTATGTCCCCAGGTGATGCTGGACTTCAACATCCATAGCTACATGGCCAGCCATTGTGGCTCGGGATGATGGGAGTTGTAGTCCAACAAGATCTGCCTACCTTGGGGAACCCAAGTTTAAGAATCTCAGTAGGGAGGAAGAGAGTCTTTTACATCATAGTTAGCCTTGCAACCAGAGATTTCAGGACTGAACCAAGGCATTGCCCTGCCGGTGAGCTATGGCGGCCACTCCCCAAATCTATCTTTCTGACTTAGCACTGCACATAGAAATGAACCAAGGACTCATTCCTTCTGAATGGGCCAGTCAGGGTGGGTGGGGGGGGGGGACACACACCTTCTACCTGTCCCGTGCCAAAAAAAATAAGAAAAGTCTGCCAATGATTCCTGTGCTTCCACTATGGAGGCTTCAGCCAACATGTGGTCTTGTGGGTGTTTTATTTTTCGGAGGTTCAGCATTTTGGGAGGAATTGTTTCAGGACCAAGGAATGGCACCACAAATATTAGCCTCTGTGCTGAAATCTGCCCCCTCCCTTGTTGTTGAAGGAATTCTGCTGCCAGCAGAGGAGAGCGGTGGAATCCGCAGCGAGCAACCTTTTGCTCTGTGTGGTCTCTGAGCTGAACCCGCTCAGCCTGTGGGGAAAATATCATTTGACAGGAAGATTTTCTGCTCCGTCAAAACGGCTTTAATCCAGAGCGGCCACGGTTAGCGTTTGCCACAAGATCTCCTGGTTTCAATTGTTACAAATGTCAACTCCAGCTTTAAAAACATTCATTAGAGGCCAAGATGTCAATCAGTTTCATCAGTGTCTATCTGCAAGCAACCGCTGGCTTAAGCGGAATCCCTCCCGATTTCCATTTTATAGGAGTGCAACCAATGCTCAGAATTTTCTTTGGCTGAAACCAACAGACAGATTGGCTAAACTATCCATTCACTTTGGTTTGTATATCAAATCAAATTTATTTCAGTCTACTGACCATAAAAAAAATACTTAGATTGAACACCACAGTCCGTTCAGCAATCCGATCCTGCTCCATATGTCCATCATGGGTGGCACGGTCTACTCTGGCCGGCAGCAGCTCTCCAAGGCGTCAGGCAGAGGCTCCTTACAGCCCTGCCCCCTGGAGATGCTGCCAGGGACTGAACCTGGGACCTTCTGCACGCATAGCAAAAGCTCGGCCACTGTACCAAGGAGCCTCCAGAGAAAGACTTGGTCACGTAGGAGTATCGGAAGCTGCCTTATGCAGAGGCAGAAACAGTGCACTATCTACTTCAGTATTGTCCACACTGACTGGCAGCAGTACTTCAGGGCTTCAGACAAAGGTCTTTCTCAGCCCTACTTGGAGATACTGCCAGAGATTCAACCCAGGACCTTTCGGAGGCAAAGCAGGGGCTCTGCTACTGAGCTGCAACCTCATCAGCTTTTGCTGCACATCTTATTCACCTGTCCATCTACCATTCCATCCCACATTTCCTCCAAAGATCTCCAGGCAGCTTACACAAGGCTTCTCCCATTCTGTCCTCACAACAACCCTTTGAGGTAGGTTAGGCTTTGGATCCAGTCATCTCGGGTCCAGGTCCAACACTCTCCACCCCACACTCCCTCCCGTCCACTTTTTCTGCCAAGACCTACCACCGTAGGTGGATGGGGTGATGTCACAGCAAGACATATTTGTCCAAAGCCCCACCCACAACTGGCTGCAGTGACATCACAGCAAGGTGGGTGGGTCCACAGCCTCAGCCATTCTTCCAAGCATTGGAGCAGCAGTTGCCTGCTTATTTAACGAACTACATCCAACTGAGTGTTGATCAATTTCCTAATCACCAGCCACAAGCAACTCGCTCTCATTCTTCATAAGAACAGCCCTGCTGGATCAGGCCCAAGGCCTGTTTAATCCAGCACCCCGTTTCACACAGTGACCCACCAGATGCCTCTCTCCTGCTCTTGCTCCCCTGCAACTGGTATTCAGAGGCATCGTGCCTTTGCACAGCGATGCAATAAAAGCAAAATGCAGCCTTACCTAGAGAAAATATTTCCCAGAGCAACACACCGAAAGACCAGACATCACTCTGAGTTGTGTAGATTTTGTCAAAAATAGCTTCTGGAGCCATCCATTTCAGCGGAAGCCTAGCCTATGAAATGGAGAGAGAGAGAGAGAGAGTCAAAAGACGACTGATGGGAAGGATACACAGCCATTACACAGCACACAACCCACCCTGTCCCAATGGATGAGGGTAGGCGACGTCATTATAGGTGCCCCTACATGGAGCCATGGTCAGGATCCGAGCGGCCGGCCCCTTGCACTTACATCGCCCTTCCGCACGTAGTCGGGGTCCTTGTAAATGTCTCTGGCCAGTCCAAAGTCACAGATCTTGACCACGTTGTTTTCAGACAAAAGGATGTTCCTGGCCGCCAGATCCCTGTGGATGCACTGAAACAGAAAGCAGGAGAAAGCCAAAGAGAATGCATTTGAGTAACCAGAGCAAGGAATCGCTTCCTAAAAGGTGAGCGGGGGGGGGCATGCATCACAAACTGCCCCCTCCTGCACACACTTCTATGAGGAGGGGCTCCCCATGGAGACTGCACTTCTCCAGCCTTCAGCCCCACACGCTGCCAACCAGCTCAGTACAGCGCTGTGCACCCATCTGTACCTCCCACAGATGTGCCCAGAGGCTGCCTTGTCTCCAGACCCCCGCTCCCCTTTAAATGGCTTGTTTTGTTATTCTAAGAATTTACATCCCAGCTTTCCTCGTAAAATGCGCCCCAGGCAGCACACAAATCAGTCTCAAAAATACAAAGGCAGTGTTGAAGTAATGGAAACCACTCCTTTGTGAGAGGTTTCCAAACAGAGGCTGGGCAGCCCCCTGTCAGGGGTGCTGCCGCAATTTCCTGTGTGTGGGGAGGTGGGGGTGGGGGGCTGGACCAGATGACCTCTAAGGTCCCTTCCAGCTCAGCATTCCATTATGCCAGATAAAGTGCAATGCACACAAACAAAACAAGACAGGAGCATAAAGTCAAGCCAGTGGTGGAATAAAATATCGAAAAGCAAAATAAAAAAATCTCCATGAATAACTTTAGTCAGGGCTGGCAACCCCATGACACGCCTCGCTCATGCCAAAGGCCCAGTACAAATCCCCCTCTCCCCCATTGCTCCTTTTGCCGGGGGGGGGGCGTGAAGGGAACTCCACTGTCCCACTTAGTTTGGCCCTGGATGACTCCACTCGGGAGCGGCTCGCCTGAAGGAGTCGGCGCCGTGCTGCCTGCACAGTTAACCACGCAGCTCTACCTGAGGAATGACCGGCTTACAGGCATCACAGGTCAGGGGAGAGAGGAGCAAATGGAGCTCCGGGGAGGAGAGGCAGCCGCACCTCCTTTGGAGCCCCCGCCTGCCCCCCCAGCTCCTCAGGACAAGCTGCCCCCGACTGCACTGGACCGACTCTGCCAACCAGGGAGGAGCGGCAGGACTTACTTTCCTTGATGCCAGGAACTCCATGCCTTTGGCCACCTGGAAACTGTAGCAGATCAGGTCTTCCAAGGTCAGGGGCCGCTTGTAGAGGTCTTCCGTGTCTGGAAGAGAGCAAGCAACATCGGAGCAACGCAGGAGAATGGCAGAGAGAGCTCTGCAACCACCACTAGGTTGCGCTGTTTGTTTTACTTCCGAGGAGCCACGTGGGGCTGCTGATTTGATCATGGAATCAGTGCCAGAGGAGGGGGCCAATACCCCCCCACACACACACACAACCATGCTGCAGGTCTTGTCTAGGTACCCAACACTTCCTTCCCTGAAGCTACAAGATGTGGTGGAGGCCCTGTGGCTCTTCTTAGATGGCTTTTCAAAAAGGGTGAGATGGATTCATGGAAGAGTAAAGCTCTAATAGTGGGGATTCCCTGTGATAGCTAAACAGGACCTCCATTTTCAGAAGCAGTCTATCTCTGAGTAACCGATGCCTGGTCATCACCTTTGTGACCTGCTTGTGAGCTTCCCAGAGGCCCCCCGGCTGATCCCTGCTTGAGACGGAAGGCAGGATCGGATTGAACTGGGACACATCCAGGAAGGCAGCTGTTCCATAGGAAGCAACTCGATGCCGAGTGAGGCCATTGGCCCATCTAGCTCAGACCAATACGTTGCATTTGTTATGTGCATTGCGTTCGCTTCAGCTGAGTTGGAAGACCTACAGTAGAAGACAGCCTGGAACAGCCACTCTCTCACTGGAGCGGCGTGAGGGGTCTTGACTGGTGGGACTGGGAAGCTGCCTTCCGGTTTTTGGACGCTGTCAGAAAGATGCTGCCCGGGTCCTCACTCCTCCTATTCGGCACGTGCACCAAAGGAGCGAGGAGGCGAGCCCAGGCCTTCCAGGGAAGCAGATCCCTTCATCACTGCTGCCACCCAGAGAGAGACCAGGAAGGGAGTGGGCGCTGGCCGTGGTGGGTCAGAGGCTGGCAGCGAGGTCTCCAGGGCCCTCCCAGTTTTCCCGATCATCCTGACCCCTGATGCCGACCCTGAGTGTACTCTCTGTTTTCAGAGCTGAGTCCCCGCGGCCCCCACAATTTCAGAAGAGCAGCAAAGAGAGTCCAGGTGCAACTTCAAAACGGGAAGAGCACAAGTTGCCACCACAGTTCCCTGGACAAGAGAATGCCAGATGTTGTTGCCTGCAGCTCCCACCCTCCCCAGCCAGAAGCCACTGCAGCTGGGGATGCTGGGAGTTGTAGTCAGCAACATCCGGGAATCCTCGTTACAGGGAACCCTGGTCCCCACTTTGAGAACCCAGTCTGTAAACATACAGGAACAAGCAAGCAAGCTTCCAATGCAGCTGGAACACGGAATGACCGGAAGGGGTCCTCTACCTTCCTCTTCCTCTTCTGAGTCTGTGTAACTCTTATCTTCAATGAATCCCGAGCTTGCTGAGCTTCCTGTGCTGGCCACGCTCTCCAGGCGCCTCTTGATCAGCTCCGTCAGATCGCTGAGAGACTCCTCGAGCCTTTTCTCGGCAGGGTCAGAGGTGTCCTGTGGCTGAAAAAAGGACACAAAGGGGCCCATCAGTGTGCGTGCGTGCGTGACATTTCCCAACATCCCATCACATGCCCACACAGGGGCAGGCTGACTGGGAGGAGCTACTTGGGGGATGCGTTGCTTTGGCCCAGAAAAGGTCTCAGGCCCTCCAAACAAACATTTCTGGGGCTTGGGGTTCTAGTAAAAAGCAGAGTGGACCCCACAAGCTCACCCCTGCCCTAGCATGACCGAGAAAGGCAAAGCAAGGTCGGGCTATGCCAATAGGAGCAAGCTCAGTCCTTAATGGCTGTGGTCGGCAGGGAGCCAGGTTAGGTGCTTCGTAGAATCGTAGAGCTGGAGCGGGCTTTGGAAGTCTTCTGTTCCAACTCTCTAAATCATAAGAACAGCCCTGCTGGATCAGGCCCAAGGCCCATCTTGTCCAGTATCCTCTTTCCCTCAGTGACCCACCAGATGCCTCTGGGAAGCCCACAGGCAAGAGGTGAGAGCATGCCGGAGGGCTGTGGGCCACCTCCAGCCTCAAAGGTAGGATGCCTCTGAGTATCAGTTGCAGGGGAGACACGGCAGGAGAGAAGGCATGCCCCCCTCAGCTCTTGCCTGCGGGCTTCTCAGAGGCATATGGTGGGCCACTCTGTGAAACAGGATTCTGGACTAGATGGGCCTCCTTGGGCCTGATCCAGCAGGGCTGTTCTTATGCCCTCTCTCCTGCTGTTGCTCCCCTGCAACTGGAATTGAGAGGCATCGTGCCTCTGAGGCTGGAGGTGGCCTGTAGCCACCAGACTAGTAGCCGTTGATAGACCTGTCCACCATGAATCTGTCTAAGCCCCTTTTAAAGCCATCCAAACTGGTGGCCGTCACCACATCCTATGGCAAAGAATTCCATAGATTAATTATGCGCTGTGTGAAAAAGTCCTTCCTTCCATCAGTCCTAAATTTCCAGGTCATCAGAGTCATGGGATGGCCACTGGTTCTAGTATTGTGAGCGAGGGAAGAAAATTTCTCTCTGTCCACTCCATGCGTAATTTTGTGCACCTCTATCATGTCCCCCCATAGTCGCTCCATATCCTCAGAGTACGCTGCCTCTGGATCATAACCCTCCTCAACAGCATCTCCAAAAGGACTCTTCTGCTTTCTCCCATGCCAGTGAATGTTGCAGAGCACTCCTATTGGGGTGGGTGGGTTTGCACTTGTTTCTTACAGTGAAAACATAAACTCATCCTCCATCTGTAACAGTGGAGAGGCCTGACTGAAAGTGAGTGTTTGTTTAGATGCACATCCTTCACAGAACTTTCAGAAAAAGTTCACAAACAATAACAAAACAAACAAACTCTTGCAAAACTGCTGTAGCGATTGGGGGCAGATGGGGTGTTAGCCAGCTCAGTAGGTGCCTTCTCCAACCAGCTTCTCCCAACACGTATGTTTGCAGAGAAGTGGAGTTGCTCTCAGATCCTCTGTGCCACTCTCTGAAAATGATTATCTGCCTTCACTCAAACTGTGGCCTTCCCTCTTTTACTTGACATTTGGTGCTGAGAGACAGACAAAACAGAATTTATCTCAACCTAATCCTTTTTGATAGGCAACAAAAGCTACTTGGAAATGGTGCTTGTAGGGACAGTCTGTTCCCTCGCCCCAAGGCCAGTTACCTTGCATGCAATGAAGTCTCCTCGTTTCCCTCTTAAGTAATTTGAGAGATTTCCATACTTGCAGTATTCTACTATGACCATCAGAGGACCTGCAAAAAAAGGATTGACACAAGCTTATACAATGTGGATACAGAAATGCCGTAGAAAAAATCTCTAGGTAAATGTCCCAGCTGCACACCTGGTGGAAAATGGGAGAGGTGAGAGGCCTGAGGATTCAAGGTCAAACCGAGAGCCGGTGGCAGGGAGAGTGAGCTGGAAACAGAGCCTGCTCTCAGTCAAATTTTCTGCTTCACTGACCAGCACTAGCTCTCATTTGATTATGGGCTGCTGCAGACGTAATGCTGGCCGGCCGCTAACAACTCTTAGCAAGCTGGGAGCCAGCCACATAAAAGTGGGCCCTCCCCACAGCGCCTCCCCTTCCTGGAACAAATCCCTCTCTGCCTCCTTAACTATGGTTATTGGTTGGCACTAGCGTTAGTCCAGGTCAAAGCTAACCAGTGTTTCCTTGAACCTAGAACCAGATCTCATGGCAGGAAGTTGGCTTATGCTCTTGGGTTAACGCAAGTCCTGGTGAGGCTCAACCCATAAAGGACGGCTCAGAGCAGGGGACATTTGCTTCAGGGAAGGGCTGTCGCCTAGTGATGGAGTCCCAGCTTTGTTGGCAGAAGGTCCCAATTTCAGTCCCTGGTGTCTCCAGGCAGGTCTGGGTAAGCCCCCGTCTGAAACCCTGGAGAGCTGCAGCTGGTTAGTGCAGGCAACTCTCTGAGCTAGATGGACTCAGAAGGAGGCAGCGGCATATGTCCGTACGAGGGAGGCTGCACATGTGGGTTGTTCTTAAATCTGAGCTTATCCCTCATCTCCTCCAGGGTTTCAGATGGAGCCAGGGACATCCCTGAAATGTAAAGCACCACCCTCCTCACATCGAGGATCATGGCCTTGCCTTATTTATTTAATTTATTTATTTCTTCAATTTCTATACTGCCCTTCTAAAAATGGCTCAAGGCGGTTTACGAAGAGAAACAACAAATAAATAAGAAGGATCCCTGTCCCCAAAGGGCTCACAATCTAAAAAGCAACATCAGATAGACACCAGCAACAGTCACTGGAGGTCCCGTGCTGGGGGTGGATAGGGCCAGTTACTCTCTCCCTGCTAAATAAAGAGAATCACCACGTTAAAAGGTGCCTCTTTGTCAAGTTAGCAGGGCCCCCCATTTCCTGAAGCCTCTTTTTTTTTACTGCATATCAAACTGACCAATTTCCTTAAAAAAAAGAGGAGGCAGAAGAGGAAGAAGAAGAAGAAGAACAGGAGGATATGTGAATAGAATCTCAGAATGCCTCTGGTTTTAGAACAGCTGCAACTCCAAACACACTAAGCAATATTTATCATGCCAGCATAGATTGCTATGGGGGGTGGGGGAGAGGGGGTGGCAGGGAAGCTGTGTGCTTGCTGGCACTCTGGGGAGCACCCTAGCTACGTCTGCTTAACTTATGGCTCCCAAACCTCTTCTTCCAGCCCCCTTAGCTACTGTTTTTAGAAGGCTAGGGGGGCATGATATGGCTTAGCTGGGGGGATTAGTTGGGGGTCGCTGATTTCATTAAGGGCTCCAGTGCTCCTCCTAACAGGGATTCCCAGATGTTGTCAACTCCCAGAATCCCCAGCTGCAACGGCTTTTGTTTGGGGACTATGGGAGTTGTACTCAACATCATCTGTCAGAGCGGACACTAAAGGCTCCCTACCTGTTTCCCCATAGTCTGAGCACTAGTCTGCCCCTCATTTAGAGACGTATCTTCTCATTCCTTTTGCTTTGCACACTGCTTTGAAAATGTTTGTTGAAATGTGAAACAAAAAGAACAGTAACCATCTAACTTAAGAGACCTAAAGGGGTCAGGACCGGGATATTGCTGTCTCCTCCTGCATGAACCTGGTCATTCGTTGTGGTCAGTAGGAGAGGACTCTGCGTGTCCCTCGGCCAGGTGAAGTGCGGAGGGTGGAGACGTGCAAGAGAGCCTTTTCAAGCGCCCTGCCCAGACTCTGGCATCCATTGGCCAGGGAGATCAGCTAGCTGCTTCCTTCAGTGCATTCAGTCGATCAGCAAATACAGTGTTTGCTGCTCAGTGGATGTCCACTTTCTGGGACTGCTGCTCTTTTTCAACAACTGGGCTGGTTTTTACATTGCTGCTACTGCCTCGGCCGCCATTTTGTGCCATGATTGTTCTTTTGCACAGTTTGTTGTGAACGGCACCGAGGGCTCCATTTGGGTGGAAGATGCCAGATGCCAGCGAGTTAATAAACAAACATTTCCTGGCAAGACAAAATAGGGACCAAGTTTTGCAGGGAGTGGAACAGTGAGGAGTGGGGCTCTTTGATGTCTGTCACTGACAATTCTCTGTTAGTGGCCACAATGGCATTGGATTGTACCTCGGTCTTTGATCTTAACTTAATTTCCCCTTTTCAATAGAGAGGCACAATTGCCCACACTCTATTTCATGCTTTTCTCATCTCTTTGAGCCTCTGCTTTCTCCAGTCTCTGCCATTTGGTCTGCATTGTATCATACAGGTGCCTTCCGTACATTTTTTACACCTGTATCTGAAATCCCAGGAGTTGCAAAAATACTTGCTCTCCAAATCCTCGACACATGCCAGTTTGTCCTGCCTCTTTACTGCGAGAGCAAACGAGGTGTCGTTCAGTCAGCTATGATTGCTGTTGGTGTCCCAAGAATTGGGCCTCCGTTTCAGGCAGGCAAGGGAGACCTTTTGTGTGACAGCAAAAGTTGGAAGATAATCGGAGGCAGCATCATTTCAAAGCCATCAGCCTGCACTTTGTAGCTGACGTATACATTTATAAAAGAAAAATCAGCAAGGAAAATATCTTGGAAGTGTAATAGCAGAAGGTAAATGGATAGTCCGGACGCAACAAGCTGTTATTAGCCATCCCAAGCAATCAGCCTTTCATGTCTGGAAGCCTTTGTCCACCCAAGAAAGCTTCCGTCTCATCCCTGCTTTTTGTGATTTTCAAGGGCGGGGGGAAGCATTGTGAGACTTGGCAAGCTGTACACTTGTGTATGCTGACAGTGCCTGGCTGTCCTGCAGTGGGGTCACCAAGGAAATGTTCTTCTGGGCTTAGAATATTATTTGGCAAGGAGGGGAGAAATCTGAGGCTGCATTCAAGCCCCCATGAAAGCTTCTGGGAGCTTTCTGCCTCCCCGGGCTTCATTGGTGCCCCCTCCCCCTTGTCCCACCTGCAAAGCCTTGGTAGGCTTGCCAACTTGCCCAAAGAGCCTGGTTTCCGAGGGCAATTATAGTGGTGGCTCAGCAAATCACCCTTCAAAGCTCGAAGTTGTGACATGCCACCCATGTGAGCCAGTGGATGTGTGAGATTTGGGGTCAGGTGACGAAGCAGGTGAACTTGGTAATATAGCAAGGCCTATTCCACTAAATGTGGTGAGAAGGGGCACAACATTCTAATGCATTATGGAGATGACCCTTAGGGGGACCTACAAGCTATCCCTGCAAACTGGGCAGAGAGGCATCTGTTCAACTAGCAGCTTGCTTATACTCAGCAGGGGGAGAGCCATTGTTCCTCTTCAGCCCAGCCCAGTATCTCTCCAGTGGCTGCTGCTGCTGCTGTCTCCCTTGGGTTTCTGGTTAGACTGCGAGCCCTTTGGGACTGGGAACTATCTTCCCCTCCCTTTTGCAATGGAAATGGCTTTAAGAGCATGTTTGTTGAAAAAGTATTACATGGATTATATAGGCTCTACTTCTGCCCTCAGTTTTCACAGTGCAGGCCCTTCCAGTCTGTGCTCAGTGATCATGGGGGATGACCTCAGAGGAGGCCCAGGGCATTCCAGCACCTACAAGCCAGGACATTAGGCAGAAGGAGCTAGCAGAATCCTTGACTGTTCCACTTCAGACTACCGGTGGGGGAAATGCATTCCTGACTATATATAGGCACCTCCCTGCTTGTAGAAAGCAAGCAGATTAGCATATCAGGGAGCCCTTTCTCCCTAGTTGACCACATACAGGGATTAAAAAACAAAAACACCTGGGAGAATGCCCTGAAAGGGGGGGGGGAATTACCTGCCCCTGCAGTCCAAAGTGGTAGACCAGAATTCTATCTCCTCGTTCTGTGTAATGCACAGAATGACTTTAGCTAGGAATTCATGCCTAGGGAGAAGCAGTTGATTGCTGGGTGGTAGAAGGTTCCAGGCCCAATCAGTGGCATCTCCAGTTAAAATAATCTGCTGGGAGATGAAGGGAAAGAGCCCCCGCTGAGGCTCTGGAGGGCTGCTGCCAGTTCAAAGCAGGCAGTCCTGGGCTAGGTAGACCTAGTAGTTTATACATCCTTTGTGGCAACTTAAGAGAACACCTTCTTCGTTATGAACCCTGCCGCCTATTAAAATCTTCAGGGGACGTTCGTCTGCCACCAGCTTATTGGTGGCGACTCACAAGAGCCTTCTCTGTGGTTGCCCCAGGACTGTGGAACGCAATTCCTGCTGAGATGAGAGATGCTCCATCCCTGTTGGCTTTTAGGAAACCACTAAAGACACATCTCTGTCTTCAGCCAAGTTTTTTTTTTAGCTATTTGGCAGTTTCAATGGGTATTGTGATTTGATCTTTTTATATGTTTTAATGGTTCAAACTTCTTGGTTTGTATTACTACTGTAAATCGCCTAGAGACTTCGGTAGGTGGGCGGTATAAAAATATGTTAAACCGATCAATAAACTTGCCGTGAGCTCCGTCTTAATTCACAACAAGGGCTCTCACAAGCAGCAGGCGCTCGGGTGCTCACCTCCGGGCTTGGTGCAAGCTCCCAGCAGGTTGACCACGTTCAGGTGATGCCCGATATGGATGAGGATCTTCAGCTCCGACATCAGGGCCTTGCACTCATTGGTCGTTGCACACTCTGCTTGAGATCAACAGGAGAAAGCCATCTTTACACAACAGGGATATCGCCCGCAGCATGGGAAAGAAGATCCTGTTTACATGTGAGAAGGAAGCAAAGCACCGCCGCCTCTGGGAAGAAAGGAGCAGCACCCACCCAGGCAGGAATCCTTGCAAACAACCTTCTCATCAGATAAGGAAGGTCTTCCACCCCGACGTCCTGCCTGGACAACCCCAAGCCCAGGCCAGCAGGGCAGTGCAAGGGTTGAATGGCCCTGCAGTAACCCCGGCGAGAGGCGGAAAGAGCGCCAGGCAATGTCAGCGCCCTGCCTGGTGTGCCGACAAGGGAGTTGAAGGCCC
Source organism: Hemicordylus capensis (assembly GCF_027244095.1). Classification (NCBI taxonomy): domain Eukaryota; kingdom Metazoa; phylum Chordata; class Lepidosauria; order Squamata; family Cordylidae; genus Hemicordylus; species Hemicordylus capensis. Next base: position 3,887,252 of record NC_069667.1, read on the forward strand.
TTCGGATGTGACCCTGGCGGTGGGGGAACTGCTGCCAGGCCACGGCTTCCCTCATGGCTGGGATAACGTGAGCAGCAGCCCCAGAGCCTGCCCAGACACCTCGCCATGCCAGGGGACTCCCAGTTCCTGGTGGCTGGAGGAGAGATCATGTGGGCTCTTCCCTTGTAGCCCGGGGTGGTCTTCATTGCCGTGGTGGCTCATTTGGGGTCCTGTGTGAACGGGACTAAAGAGTTCCCCAACACCACCACTCAATGAGCAGACTTCTGAACTCCTTGCAGCTAGTGTCATGAGATGAGGCTGTATGCGCCCAACGACCAAACTAAGTGTTGGGGGCTTCTGTGCTTGATTCCGCCAATATAAAAACAGTATGTGGGGCCAGTCTTCCCTCTAAAAGGGATCCCCAGATGTTGTTGGCGACAACTCCCAGAATCCCCAAGTAAAAGCCATTCTAGCTGGGGATTCTGGGAGTTGTCGTCGACAACATCTGGGGATCCCTGTCAGAGGGAACACTGTGTGGGGCCCAAACTGGGCTGCCCTCCTCCCACAAGGCTGCTGTTTTGCCCAGGGGGAAAGCACCCCTTGGAACAAAAGGGGCTTTTCAGCTGCAGCAAATAGCATCCCTAGGATGCCAGATTGGAATCGGGACCCCACGGCTGTGGCCCCAGTTCGGATCACTCTCCCGCCTTATGTTAGAAAAACCAAGCAGGCTGGACCCGGCCAGGCACCTCTCCCACGCACGAGACAGCCGGCCGCTCTTAGACACAGGCCTGGGTTGGAACACGCTCCCGCTCCTGCTGCAGACCTGGCAAGAGGGAAAGGGCTGCCCATATGGACTGCCCAGGCAGTGCCTGACTCACAAACACCCTCTGGATTCTGAGGAAAGACGTCGGTTGCAGCTCCTTTCTCAGAGATGTTTCCAGAAAAACCCACCTGAATGGTGGCCCACCGTGGGAAGTTTCCCCCATTTGGTCTGTGAGGAGAACTCCCAGAGCATGGAGGACTCCATGGGTGACCTGGCCCTGTGAAGGGGGGCCTCTAGACCCAGCACAGAGAGCCTAGTCTATTTGGCTCTTGAAGGGGATGGCAGGGCGGCCTTAAAAGGTACCTAGGAGAGGAGACAGGGATGTGCTAGGACTGAGGACGAGACTCGGCATGGTGAAGCCAAGGAGGCACTCAGCGCACAGAGCATCAAGGCTCAGCAACGGGGTTGCCCAGCCTGGAGTCATCAGGAATTTGGCAGCCTCCTCCCGCTGCCTCTTGAGAGCAGCCCTGGATATGGTGAAAAGGAGGGGGGCGAGCGGGCAGCGGCAGGTTGTGTGCGTCTCCAGAAGAGCTCCGGTCAGAGTCCGCAACCCCCCTCAGCAGTAGAGAACGTCAGGTCAGCCACTTGCACAGCTAGGCCGACAGATTGACAATGCCCCCAATGAAATGGCTCCAAGCAATGAAGACAATGAGATATTTATTCATCCGGTGCCCGCAGAGGCCCGCTCTGTAAATGTCATTTGGAAATGCCATATGGCCCAAGTCTCTGTGCTGGCTAAGAGCTGCATCCTTTCCTTTTCCTCACGACGAGCCCCCTGCCCTTGTGTGGCTGCTGCAGAAGAACTCCCTTGCAGGCCCTTGGGCTGCTTTCCGTCTGGAAGGGCCAGGATCAAAGCCTTCCACACTGTTTATCGGATGGCCTTACTCAGATGCCGTTGCTCTGTCCCCCTCCTCACCTCGGGGCCGTCGCTTCCATCTCTGCAGGCACAGGAGGCCCAATCAGTGGCAGAGGCATCGTGCTGCCCGAAGTGGAGCCCCTCTCCCCCCCCCGCCCTTCCTCGCTATTAAAACTGCAACCCCCTCCTTTCTTTCATTTGCTGCTGCATCATCAGCCCTTCCCTTATAGCTGCTTAGGGAAGCAGACGTGAACTTGGGGGTTTGCATTTGGCTGTCTTTCTATTGCACAGGCAAGGATACTAAGCAAATGGATTCGTAGGGGTCTGACCAAGACCCCCAGGTCTGCTGTCCTGCCCCCTCCATTCTGCTCTCAGTGGGGCACCCAGCTAATGGCATCAGTTAGTCCCGTCCACTGTTGTCTGGGTCCAATGAATTTGGATCTAGGGCTGGACCTGCACCTGACGAAGGACACGGGGCTGCCACCGAAAATGGCAGCCCTGTGTCGCACTCCGGCTTCCCTTCCTAAGGCAGAGTCGTTGAACTCCAGGCATCGCCCCACCGTGGCTTCATGCTTGCACTGCACAGAATTCAAGGCCTGCTGCCGCCCACTCCCACGGAGCATGCTGGAGTGTGGAGGTCCTCTTCTGGGGTCTTCCTGCAGGTGCTCCCCTCTCCCGGGAGAAGGGGCAGGGCAGTCCGGGAAGGAGCCTTCTCCGCAGCTGCACTGCCTGGGTGGAGCCCTGCCCCCAGGGAAGCCTGCCTGGTGCTGGACCCTTCGCCTCTTAGGCACCAAGCCGCGTGGCTGGCCTTTTCGTCTCCTTTTTGGCCCTGCATCAGTCTGAGGCTTTTAGTCATGATCTTGTAACATTTCGCAATGTCTTCATGGCTTTAATACCGAATGTGAAAACTGACCTGGACATTCTAGACAGAGCAAGGCTGCACAACTTTGGCCCTCCAGCTGTTTTTTGGACTACAACTCCCATCATCCCCAGCCACAGTGGCCCAGAGTCAGGGAGGATGGGAATTGTAGTCCACCACTTGAATTTTCTAAAACAGGACTTAGTGCAGTCCTGTTCTAGAAAATGAAGGGTGGGATATTTGCTGCTTTAAGTCCATCAGTCAGTCAGTCTTTGGTAGAAGTGAGAAGCTGCCCATTATAACAACATAAGGACATGGGGCAGGAAGTTCCACAGACAGAAGGGGGGGACCAGACACCAGGCTGCCGTTTTTGGTGATGGGCCCGCATTTCTGATCCATGCAGCAAGTCAAGCTAGCTTAGCTCCCACCCTGGACTGGTCAGCCACATGCTTTGGGAGAAGCTTTCTAAGAGTCTCAGAGAAGTGTGTACCTTTAAGCATTTTAACGGCCACTGTTTTGCAGGTTGAAGATTTATCTATGCCAAAAGCGGACGCCTCCACCACTTTCCCAAAAGCACCATGACCCAGAGTTTTACCTAGAGAAGCAAGAGGAAAGAGTGAGCCAGAGAGAATGGATAACCGCTTGCATCCAATATAAGCAGGGCTGTGTGTAATATACGCACAAAGGAGCAAAAGGGAGTAAGCTGCTGGACGTTAGCCCAAATTCCACAACAAGGGAAGGTTGCATTCTGCCACGCGAATTATGCAAAAGCAAACGCATTTGCTTACTGTCTCTCATTTGCATAATTTACTCCATGCTTTTTGCTAGTTGATTAATTTATTCTACTTCTGCTAATCATGAGGAGAAGTCAGAAGCTATGCAAGGCACTGTGTCTTCACTTCTAGCCACTAGGTTCTGAGCAGTGTTCCCAATAAGAGGGATTCCCAGATGTTGTTGACTACAACACCCAGAACCCCCAGCTGCAATGGCTTTTGCTTGAGGATTCTGGAAGTTGTAGTCAACAGCATCTGGGAATCCCTCTTAGAGGGAACACTGGTCCTGAATTCCCCCCATACTTGCAATTGCATATTTGTACCAAAAGTACTAGAAACTTGATATTTTTTTTTTTTAAAAAAATCAAAGCAGAGATTCTTAGGAAGCTGAATTCTGTTCCTGAATGCCAATTTCTGCACTTTTTCTGTGTTGGCAGAGAACTGCCGCGTACACACAGCCCTGGGTATAAGAGAAACATGCAAAACGAGCAACACGCTGGAGCCTTGATCACATCATGCAGAAGAGCCTGGCCATCCGTAAAAAGCCTGTATCACACACCGGAACATATGTATAAACTGAACAGAGTTTATGAACATATGAAGTGATACAAGATCAAAAGCTCCAAAGAAATTACATTTCCGATTGCAGGAAATACAAAACTTTGCTGGGGTAAGGTGTGAGGATATTCCAGAATTAAGTCTGCATCCAACAGCTTGCAAATCTGTGCTTCATTACGAGCATTGCATGCTCTCTGCTTCCCAGACACGCAAAGATTTTTCGCTTCAGCCTCCCCTCACCAAATACGTTCAGGCAGGATCAACATTAATTTGATTAGTAATCATTTAAGGCAGAAAGAAAATATAATGGTCGACCAAAATCTTAAAGATTTTCTGTTGCCATTACCTCACTGGGAGGAGACGACATTTGTAGGCAGCATATTAAGGACAATTAGAAAGTTGCTGAGGGAAGACTTTTCTTCTTCACTGGCATTTTTTTTAATAAGAAGAGCCAGTCAAGATGGTTTGGGATAAAATGAACTTTCCTACAGGCAGATGGACGGGATACATCCTGAGATTGCAGTCTTGCTCTCAGGACTCAGGAGAAAGCCCATAGGAGTAACACTCTCTTCTTGCATTGCATCCCTCCTGAGGGCCCTGTCTTGAAAGAGACCCCAACGTTCTCTTTTGTTCAACCTTATTTTATTTTATTTTATTTTATTTTATTTATTTATTTAGTATGTTTATTTACCGCCCCATACAAAAAGGTCCCTGGGCGGTTTACCTTAGAGAGGGAACTGAAAGTGTTTCGTAGGGTCCTTCTATGCTCATGTAAGGGAGGACTCCTCAGGACAATGTTGCCATGGTATAGGAGTTTCCTTATAGTGAAACCATAAAAAAATGGGAAGCCCTCATATTGTATAATATGGCTTCAAAGTGTGTTGCAGGAAACCTCGGAAGCAGAGGCCAGTACTGCCAGTCAAGCTTCTCTGAAACCCAGCTTATCCAGGACTACCAATAGGAACATAGGAAGGTGCCATATACCGAGTCGAAACATTGGTCCATCTAGCTCAGTATTGTCTTCACAGACTGGCAGTGGCTTCTCCAGAGTTGCAGGCAGGAGTCTCTCCCAGCCCTACCTTGGAGATGCTGCCAGGGAGGGAACTGGGAACCTTCTGCATGCAAGCAGGCAGGGGCTCTTCCCAGAACGGCTCCATCCCCTCAGGGGAATGTCTTGCAGTGCTCACATGTAGTCTCCCATTCAAATGCAAATCATGGTGGTCCCTGATTAGCAAAGGGGACTAGTCATGCTTCCTATCACAAGACCGGCTCTCCTCTTCTGAGAATTGTTCTAAAATTATTATTATTATATCCCACCTTTCTTGGAAGGTGCTCAAGACAGCCTACGAGGGACCTCCTTTTATCCTCACAGCAACCCTGTGAGGTAGGTCAGGCTGAGAGTGAGAGGGCTTGGTTCAAGGTCAGTGGGGGTTTCAGGTTTGAACTTGGGTCTGCCATGTCTTTGACTAGCCCTTTAGCCATGATATCACACTGACTGCCCCCCCCGCCCCCCGTTCTTGCAACACAACAGTGAGACTCAGAGGCGGGTCTCACAATCAAGGAGACCCGCCTCCATAGGGCCAAGAGAGCGCTAAGCCCGATCTCCCCACAGACGACCAGGGACACAGCCCTGGGCGGCTGGTTCGGCTGCCCAGATGACTGCCGGCTCCATTATGGGGGTCAGGGGTCTTCCCGTGAGTAGTCAGGGGTCTTCTCGTGAGTAGCCGTGCCGCGGCTACTCACGATTTCAAAAACCCGCTCCGCAAACCCGGTTTAAGCACCGGGCTACAGAAGCAGGTGACCCACTTTTTTCAATTGTACGATTAACATCTTGTTTTCCTGAGGTTTTATTTTAATTCCCTTTTTCTGTGTTGTGTTGTGTTGTGTTTGTAAACCATGCTTAACAGATAAAACAATAGAGCTGCAGCATGAATTTGATGCTATTTGGCGCAAGATGCATCGAAACCAATTCAAAGTGTCTACCAAGCCACTTTCTGAAGCTGGCATCTGGACCAGTACTGAACTGCAGAGTTGAAATCTACCCACGAACTTGAACCAGAATGGAACCCGTTTTTTAAATGATTTGATTCTTCAATGTTAAAATGTGCCCCACAATCCTCTGTGCCTTGCTGGGGTTCTGTGGCAGGTGAATCAGTAGCGACAAAGCTTGCTTGGAGGGAGACACTTTGAAAGCCATTGTCCTAGAACAGGGGGTCCCAAGCGGTTTTAAACAACTGTATCCCTTCTGCTACTACAATGGATAGTTTATATACCGCTCTTCAACCAAAGTTCTCAAAGCGGTTTACATAGAAAAACAGTTAATTTATAAATAAGATAGTCCCCTGTCCCCAAAGGGCTCACAACCTAAAAAGAAACAGAAGGCAGATACTAACAACAGCCACTGGAGGGCTTCTGTGCTTGGGATGGATAAGCCCATTTGCTCTCCCCCAGCTAAATACAAGAGCATCACCACTTTAAAAGGTGCCTTTTTGCTCAGTTAGCAGATGCAAAGGCTCAGTTAGCAGGAGTAACTGTCGCAAATCTTCAGCGCGCGCGCGCACACACACACACACACACACACTCACACATTCTCTCTTAAATGTTACAGTTATGAGACCGGCTACTTCAGTCATCGGCTTACATCCAGATTATGTTGCTCATAAGTAGTTTTACTGATATTAAGTAAGTTTCCTTGAAGCTTACTTGTCCTATCAATTCCAATGGGAATGCCCAGTGCTGATTTTCTGAAGCCTGTCCGTCAGGCTGGTGGGGAGGGACATGCTGGGCTTCAGCACATAGCCCAGCCAATCAGGAGCAGAGGAGGAGGATCTTCACCCTCCCTCCCCTTTGAGACATACTGCTAAGGAAGCTGGAAGTCCTCCGATGAAGAGCTCTGAGTATTCCCAGGGAGCCCATTAAGTACCCATAGGGGTATTAGTTATACCCCCTGCTGGGAACTCCTGTCCTAAAACGCCAGCCTAGTTTAGGCTCCTCAGAACGTCCAAAGCAACGCCACGGCTGCTGAGGCCAGTACCGTCCGTCTCGCTTACCCAGCCGCAGCCGATCTCGCGGGAATTCCCATTTGCTGCTATCATACGGGAGACGCTCACATTGCTCATCCAGGGGCATTTCTTCAGGATCCATGATGATGGACAAGTATCCCGTTTTAATATCGGTGGCATCAGGCTGCGAGGAGTGGGGAGGAAAATAAATATATTCACTAGGAGAGAGCATGCAGATTAGTAAACATGTTAAGGATATCAACTGGGCCACTGTCTTAATACAAAAACAGTTTATTATCCTGCTGTGGCCCAGCTTCCTCCAGCAATTTTTCCACATGTGTTAGCCAGGGAAACCCAGAGTTCCAGGGACTTGCTAGTTTTCTGGCATCCTGCTTATTTGCTGCATATACACATCTGTTTATGAGAGCACACACACATAGTTCTTCACAGGTTAATGCACACTTGTGCCTTTACTCTGCAGAGCACTGATGAAGAGTAAACACCCAACAAAACAGGCCCTTTCAGTATTTTAGAAACAAATAAGGAAGATGCAAGCATAATTTTCCCCTTTGCTACCTTTGCAGATGGGAAGAATTATTTGAGTAATCAAGGGCCATTGTTAGAACAATGGTTTGGGCCACATCCAGAGGAGAAAGTTGTCATCTCGTGTCATTTTTATTAAATTTTCCATCGGACTCGTGGAGGCCGCCAGTCCTTTGGAACCTTTGCAGAGAAGCCAAGAAGTATGTGAACCATGGAAATGAGATGAATTTTGCAGCTCCAGCCAAGCTCTCGAAAAAAATTTGAGGAGGTTTTAATTTCTGGCACTAACACACAAACCAGACTTTCTGGATGGCAGGTTGACTGCTCAGGGGCGATGAAGAAAAAAAGAGGGTCTCCGAGCATTGCATTTAAGCAATTAAAGCCACAGCCCATTTCCCTTATTTATCCCATTTGGATAGATAGTACACATATGAAACTCATCTTCCACTGAAGTCAACAGCAAGCTCCGTTGTGATTCTAATGGATCTGGACAGTACACAGAATCACTTCATTTTTGGTTTTATGGCTACTGAAAAGCGCCTCTTGTTCTCCATGATCTCGGACACTCGTGGCAACATACTCAGCACCTAAACAGGGAGCCCTTCGCTAGAGCACTGCAGAGGTCCTCTTACTTTTCTTAGCTTCCGTATGAAGAGAGTCAGCAGGAGCCAGAAGAGGGTGGCTGCCAATCCAGTGCACACCAGAATGATCACTTCGACGTTGGACTTTTCCTCGGAGCCTGCAAAGGAAAGGCACAATGAGGTTTCGGCTCAGTGTTCCCTCCCTGTCATGCTCCATGACCCAGAAGCCCCACCTGCCATCAAGGTGTTAAAAGGGCGTCATTTCACTCTGTAAGAGAAAGGGGTCACCTCTCTAAAGCAAACACCCTGGGGCCTGACCTAAGGGGCTGGCACTGTGGCAATGATTTCAGAGCACCTTTGTGGCTGGGGATGATGGGAGCTGTTGTCCAACGACATTTGGGTAGTCAAGGTTGAGCACCCGTGTTGCAGAAAGGTGTTTTTGTTTTGTTTTATTTAACATATTTCTGTACCGCCCAAAATTTGCGTCTCTGAATTAAAATCATCTAAACATTTAAAAAAATTAAAATCATTTAAACATTAAAATAATTTAAAACTCAACATTAAAATTAAAACTATAAATCTAATTAAAAGTCTGGGTCAATAAATGTGTCTTCAGAGCCTTTTTAAAAGTTGCCAGAGATGGGGAGGCTGTTATTAGATGGAGAGCCAGCGTGGTGTAGTGGTTAGAGTGCTGGACTACGACCGGGGAGACCCGGGTTCAAATTCCCATTCAGCCATGAAACTAGCTGGGTGACTCTGGGCCACTTCTCTCTCAGCCTAACCTACTTCACAGGGTGGTTGTGAAAGAGAAACTCAAGTATGTAGTACACCGCTCTGGGCTCCTTGGAGGAAGAGCGGGATATAAATGTGATAATAATAATAATAATAATAATTATTATTATTATTATTATTATTATTATTATTATTATTATTATTTCAACAGGGAGCGCATTCCAAAGTTCAGGGGCAGCAACGGAGAAGGCCCGTCCCTGAGTAGCCACCAGATGAGTTGGCAGTAAGTGCAGATGAAACTCTCCAGATGATCTCAATGGGCCGGGGGGTGGGGGGGGGCAGGCTCAAGGTGGAGAAGTTCTCTCTCTGTTTAGGGCTTTATAGGTAATAATCAGCACATTGTATTTTGCCCAGAAACGTATTGGCAGCCAATCTCATTATTTCAACACAGGAGTAATACGGTCTCTCCTAGATGACCCAGAGACCCACCTGGTCACTGCATTCTGAACCAACTGCAGTTTCCGGACTACGCACAAAGGCAGCCCCACATAGAGCTCATTGCAGTAATCCAGCCTAGAGGTTGCCAGCATATGTACTACTGTTTTGATGTCATTAATTTCAAGAAACGGACACAGCTGGCGTATCAGCCAAAGCTGATAAAAAAGCACCTCTGGCCACCGGCTCAACCTGGGACACCAGGGAGAGGTTCGGATCCAGAAGCACCACCAGACTGCATACCTGTTCCTTCTGGGGAAGCGTGACCCCATCCAGAACTGGCAGATCAAAATTGTCTCCTGAGTTCCGACCCCACACAATAAGTATCTCCATCTTATCTGGAATTCAGCCTCAGTTTGTTATCCCTCATTCAGCCCATTACCACCTCCGGGCAGGCATTTAGGGAGGTTATGCCTTCTCCTGATCATGTTGACATGGAGAAATAGATTTGGGTGTCATCAGCATATAGATAACACCCTGCACCATCTCCTGATGATCTCTCCTAGTGGTTTTTCATGTAGATGTTAAACAACATCAGAGACAATACCATGCCCTGAGGGACACCATACGAAAGTTCTGATTTTGAAGAACAGCAGTCTCCAAGAGACACCATCTGGAATCTGCACATGAGGTAGGAGCAGAACCACTGCAAAGCAGTACCTCCCACCCCCAATCCCCTCAGACGTTCCAGAAGGATACTATGGCCAATAGTATTGAAAGCTGCCGAGAGATCCAAAAGGACTAACAAAGTCACACTTCCTCTGTCAATTCCCAATTAGAGATCATCCATCAGGCCGACCAAGGCAGTCTTCACCCCATAGCCCGCCCGAAAGCCAGTTTGAAATGGGTCTAGATAATGAGTTTCCCCCAAGACCACCTGGAGCTGGGAGGCCACCAGCTCTCCATCACCTTGTCCATGGACTGCTGAGGTGAGATTTAGTTGGGGTGTGGGAAGACAGATCTCCTCCTCCCAGCTTGCACACCAGTGCACAAGGATTTGCTTATCTCCCCAGCAGATGACCAGTCAGGGAGTGGGAAGGGCTGCTCAGTGCTTCAGAAATGGTTTGGAATACAGGGATGGGTGTAAGTTCCAAACTCCCATGTGTCCTTCAGATGAGATCCGGCTAAGCTGAGAATCTGCATGGAAGAACCGGAAGCTTGAACCTTTGGGGCGGAAGGGGTTAGTCCTGTATTATACGGGAAGTCCTGTATCTGAGGCAAAAATTTCTGGTCCCAAACGGGATGCTGTTTTTCCTGTATTATTGGCAGAGCCTGGAGCTCTCCTGGGTGAAGTCCATATTATAGTGTCAAAGAAACAACAAAGTTCACAAAAGAAGCCCCTGTTACTCTGCAAACGTGCAGGAGCAATTGCGTGGCTTTATTTACACCTTGCAAGTTGCTAATTGTTTACTTGTCAAATGTAAATAGACCTACAGACTCCTGCTAACTGACTCGCCACTTGTGGCAGATAAAAAAGCCTTTCAGTGAGGCTTTTAGTGGGGATGTGGGGTGTGTGTGTGTGTGTAAACCTGGGGGATTCTCTTAATTTTTCACCCGACACTTGCTCTATGTCTGCGTGGGATGGTCTGTGTGAACAAGAAGCTTTGTGAAATCATGGGGCTTGTTTTGTAGTTGTTTTTACAAATGTATTGCTACTCAGGCTTCTAGGATGACACCCCCACCCCGCCCACAGATGCCCCTCAACAACCCCCCCCCACTTGTGCCCCATAGTCAATGGCAACCCTAGTAGGGGTGGGGTGGACAAAAGCGGGGAACCAGTGACAGTGTCTTCCGGCTCCCCCTTTTCACCACCATCACTAGTTTCACAGCAGCAGGTCCTACCAACAACTGCCACCATTTCTCCCTGGAATTGCCACTGGCAAAGACACTGCATGGTGCCGTGGCATCATCATCCATGGGGATCCTAGGGGGGTGGGGAGCATCAGCCACTGCCTCCACAAAACGCCCTTTCGCCCCTCTGAAATCTGCTAATGTGCTGCCTTCCATGTTTGCCAACTGTGAATGGGGGAGAACGTCAGCTCCTTCTCAGATGGCCCGAATCGTTCCGGTGCTGGGCTGAGCCAATACTTGCCTTTGCCCTGCACTTGCGACCTCACCTTTTATTTTGATAAACGCCCCCGTGCTGTCTTGGCCCATTTCATTGACCGCTTTGCACTCATATTGACCCTCGTCGTCCTTTTTCACTCTCTCAATCACCAGGGTGTTGTTTTCCATGGTTATCCCTGCGGGAAGGATTGAAAATCACTTGAATATATGCAACAACGTCTGCTAAGGAAACAGTTTCCAAATGTAATGGGCACCAGTTCAATCGGCAGTGCCACGCAGTAGCTGGATAGGAAGAGAAGGAGAAATGAAGTCCTGTGAAGCTGCCGTGTTGAGTCAGAGTCCAGCTTGGTCTGCTTTGACAGGCAGTGGCTCTGCTACCTGAGATCACTGCTGCTTTAGGCACAAGCTAAATAAGCTACAGCTTAGGGCCTCTCATTATGAGGGGCCTCTGATACCCCCCAAAACGGGACTACATTTCAAATTTTACCTAATTGGTTGAAATAAAGGAGGAAGGAAACAGTGCACTGAGTATTACAACACCATAGCCCTTTGGGGACAGTTTATGTTAAAAAACCAAACCCTATAATAGTGCACATGCCAGAAGTGGGTCAGAAATTCCTCCAGGGCTGGGTGTGTCACCCCCTCCCTGCCCCCACATTGCTCACAGTTACGCAGCATCCGTCTGAAGAGACAAACACCATGGCTGTGATGGTGAGTGTTTTCGTCATTGGGAATATACAACAAAAAGATGTATTATTTTGGTAATGCTATGAGACCTGTGAAGCTTGGTGTAGGCAGGGCTGCACAACTTTGGCCATCCAGCTGTTTTTGCACTACAACGCCCATAATCCCCAGCCACAGTGGACAACAGTCAGGGACTGTGGGAGTTGTAGTCCAACATCTGCAAGAGGGGCTAAGTTCTGCAGCCCGGGCTTTAGAGCCTCTGCATGCCATTGTCCAGCTCTGCTTGAGATCCCTTCAACTTGAGGGGCTGGCACTGAGTCTCTGCCCTTTGGGGCAGAAAGCTAGAGCTATAACCCTGAGCTAAGGACCCTCTGCCTTGGAATCCTCTACTATTAGGTGCTATACCATGAAGCGCCCTCCCAGGTGTAGAAACGTGGATGGAATCATGGAAACCTGGCCTAAGGACAGTGGAGTCCTTGCAGAATGAGTGCCTCTCATTTCCATTGTCGCTGCTTGGCTTGCCCCTTGGAGAACGGGTCCCTGCTTTGCTTCCCCAAACCCAAACCGTGCATCCTGATGGAAACCATGCTCATTGTTGCCAGCTTCTGCAGGCACCTCTGTGTTCTTGACCCCACACCTTGTTGTGTTGTCCCCACAGCTTGTTGTGCATGGTGGTGGTGCAGAGCTCATGGTTTCCAGAGTGCTGCTGCATAACTGCCCCAAAGCTTCAGCGTGTGCTAGGAGGAGCTTCCTCTAAGGGTGGCCCAGCCAGCTGACAGGCAGCCTTTTGAATGTGTGGCATGCAGTGCACAACAGATGGCTGTCTATTGCTTTATTTTTGCACTGCACATCTGGTGGGGGGAGTGAGGAGAGGTGCTTTAGAAGTAGACCGGTGTTTTTGGAGCAGGTTCATGCCAGATACATGCCTCTTTCCATCCCCTTCCTGTTTGTAAGGACGGGAGATGTGCAAAAACATTATAAAAAGCAACCCTAGCGGCGCAGAGTAGAGACCACCTCACCCTCTCCCCCACAGCTATCCCCTGCCTTTAATTTCCCTGGTGCCAGGAGTTGCAATTTCCAAGCTAATCTGTTTTGCTAAGGAGATGGCATCAGCAAGCAAGCAGCGCCCCAGGGACTGACATCTGAAAGGGGGACCGATTTGGAGTCTACAGCGTGTCCTGCCTATGAACACTGCCGTTGTTAACATACGCTCTGCGTGCAAGTTACCGTGCTGAGTGCTAGAATATTTACCCCGAGGTGGGTTTTCCCCCTCTCCCCTAGATATTTTATTTATGTTTCCATTGGCTGGATGAGTTGGATGCTTGTCCCACTGGAATTATTTATGAAATTTCAGTAGCTGTAAAGAGTTTCTGCCCAGAACAGCCTGATTTGAATTATGGATGATCCTTTCTCTCTACCCAAGATGGAAAATTAAAGGCACAGAGACAGTCACTCAAAAGGAGAAAGGGAAAATGGTCTGCGGGGGGGAAAGACCCTGAAGATGTGCATCTTTGCAATAGATAAGGAGTCAGACCCAAGTTTGAGACCTGTACAGCAAACGTCCACAAGGGAGAAAGACTGATGATGCTGAATAACACTGTCCTTAAAACACACACAGCTTTTCCCACTTCTGGGGCAAGTGGTAATAAGCCAGTCCTTCCATTCTTCAGCAGCAACTGGGGAGAAGCCAATTCCTCCTCTGGCTGTATTACAGTAGTAATGGTTGCTGACTGGCCAACAACTGTGACATCACCGACAGACACATGCGCATACAAATCCCTAGAGCAGTTCTTAAACAGTATTTTGTAAAGCGAAGAATGAACCCATATATATTATTGCATATGAGCCTCACACCCCCCCACCCCTGCCAAATCAAGAGTCTACAATGTGCATCAGAATTCACTCACCAGTCCAGCATCCAAGTTCTAGTCAATGTATTTATGTGTTTATTACAAAACTGATATCCCAGCTTTCTCTACATTCATACACCTATGCAGTATAAAGTTTTTTTAAACAGTACAATAATATGCAGTAAGAAAATAAGTACCCCAATGGCAGCGATAAAAACACAGCAGTTTAAAAACCCTGACTTAAAAATGCTGCTGAAATAAAACAGTTGAACACCCTCCTATAAGTGGGCAGCAAACTTTTTTGGGGAAGCTACCCATAATGAGGGTGTCGCAGCCAAATAGAACCTCTGTCTCATCCCCACCAACTGTACCCCTGTCAACTAGGAGACAGAGAGAAGGCTGTTGGGAGAAGAAACCATGCTCAAGGAAGGAGGTGATCCCGAGATCCCCTGCTCCCTGGTCTTGGGGGGCCTTAGTGGGGGTCTTTCCCAGCCCTACTGGAAATGGTGCCAGGGACTGAACCTGGGACCTTCTGCATGCAAGGCATGTGTTTTGCAAGTGAGCTATGGGCCTCCCCCTAAACAGCACAATACGGTCCATCCTGCTGATCACAGACAGCACTCTATCTGCAGCATGATGGATCCCCGACAACTTTTTTAAAGTCCCGAAAGACTTTATTTTTTCACCCAAGCTTTTTAACTTGACTGTGGTTTTTAATTGTTTTAAGGTATTTCATTTTTGTTTTCATTTGCTTTATGTTGTTGTAAACTGCCCAGAGATGGAAGCTTGAGGTGATCTACAAATTTAATTATTATTTTTATTATACCCCCTAACCCAGAAAGCTCTAGGCGGTTCACATAATGTGGACCAACTAAAGTTCTATACCGTTTTGAAGGGCAATATACCGTCTTCAAGGGTAAGTGGCTATGCTGGGTTAATGCTACAGATGCTTCAGACAGTCTATGCTTGCTAGAGTGGAGAGCCAAGAAGCATGGATTTCTGTTCTCTGCTAAGATACGGGCAGTGAAATCATCTCAGCTGAAGGGGTCAGGAGAAGTGCGGATGCCCTGCCCTACAACTGTCAAGAGCTGGGAATCCCAGAAGCACCACAACTGCAGAGCAAAGATGGTCCCATCTCAGGCCTCAGACTGACTAGGTAAAGGGCAAGGCAGAAAACCAGAAAGCACATGAACCAGGCTGTCCCACAGGAGGGTACCCATTCATCCTTCTCAGAGCAGTTCTGTCTTCTTGTGTGCAAGAACAAAGTGTGCTACCCATTGTAATCCAGAACAAAAAACCTGTGCCAGAAAGGTCCAAAGTCTAGGAAATGCCAGCTTACCTGACGCAGGTGCAATTGGATATCCATTTTTCAGCCAAGCAAGGATGGGCTTTGGTGTTCCTTTTACTTTGCACTCCAGAACAATCTTCCCACTAATATTAACTTCCAAATCTGTAAAATTCTCCATAATGTATGGCACCGTCTTTACTGCAAGCCAAGAGAAAAGACACTGAAAGGCACACCCCTCCACAGACCTGCATTTCCACACCCCCAAGTTAGTCTGCTACAGCAAACGCAAAATGAGTGTCTTGTGGCATCTCAAAGACGAACAGATTTATGGCAGCAGACATTTTCATAGACAAGAGAGCTCACTTCATCAGAGGCATCTGGTAAACTGAACCTTTTCCCAAAGGAAACTGCCTTTATAAACTATTAAGGCAGGATCTTTTCGCATAAGACCAAAGCCTAACCTACTTCACAGGATTGTTGTGAGGAGACACTTAACTATGTACTCCTTGGGCTCCTTGGAGGAAGAGCGAAATATTAAAATAAAATAAATAAAAATACTAGGGATGTGCAAAACATTTTGAGCTCAAAATGGGCCACTCCAAGTGTTGCGAACTCGAAACAGAACACCCTTAGTATAAAGGGCTTGTTTCGAGCTTGAAACAAAACAACCCTGTTTGGGGTCGAAACATTTTGAGCGTTTCTAAGTCCTCTGCTCCAGACCTAGCATGTCAGCCCACCTCGGAGGACTGGCCTGTCTCCCTGCTGAATCCAGCTCTCCCCAGAAAGACAGCCTTCCAAAATGGCCCTTGAA
This sequence comes from Hemicordylus capensis, assembly GCF_027244095.1. NCBI lineage: Eukaryota > Metazoa > Chordata > Lepidosauria > Squamata > Cordylidae > Hemicordylus > Hemicordylus capensis. Next base: position 3,903,153 of record NC_069667.1, read on the forward strand.
ACACTTGAAACTTGTTTTGAGTTTGTTTAGTCAAAACAGCCAGCTTGGCCACTGTTTCAACGAAAGGTTTTGAGCATTTTGCTTTGTGTTTCGAGCTCAAAATGAAACGCAAAATCCGTTTCATGCATATCCCTAGTTGATAGGACAACAGGGTTCTGCGTTCAGATCGCCTGCTTCCTTAGTTTATATATGGGGAAAAGGATTGCCCCAGTTTCCCCAGTGCTGTGGTCCTGGTCTGTATTGGGCCCTCCTGTGTTTGCTATTTGCCAAATTAAAAGTGATGGGGAAGCTGATGGTAATCTTGTCTTATTTGGCCCATAGCGGCATATCCCACTTCCAAAGTGCAGCTTCCCATGGTTGACTAATGGTCCCGGAGTATTGAAAATTCCATTTAGGACTGAAGGGCATGGGGGTATTTCAAAACCCTGCTGAGTCCTTTCCAAAATCTTCAACTGTGCAACTAAACACTTTGTGCCAAGTGAGTGACAGATGCAGCTTTTTGAAGTAAAGTTTCTTGCCGTACCTGGCTGCAGATAACAGCCCCAAAAAGAGATTGCTGCTGCATCAGCAGAAAAAGCTGAAATCCACTTTTCCATTTGTTCTGCTGGGGAAATTCTCCCTGACCCAAAGAAAGTCACAGCAGATCAAGTGGCTAGTGAGGAGAAACAGCCATCCTTTTAATGATGACTGACGAAATTCATATACCACTTTTCGGCAGCAAAGCTTTCAAAGTGGTTTCCATATCAAAAGGAATGAGAAGGTGGCCCTGTCCCAAAGAAACCAAAAATCTAAAAACACACAGGAGGGAAACACACAGGAGGGAAACACCCTGGAGAAATGTTAAGCTAGGATGAAGAGGGATAAAGAGAGGCACCACCTTAACAGTAGGGGTGTGCAATTCGGTATTTTCGGTGTTCCGGTTCAGACCCGAACCGAAACACCCCTGTTCTGTGCCCAAATTTTGCTCACCCAAATCACCCCTGATTCGGTTCGGATTTACCCGAATCCGAATTGATTCAGGTAATAAAAATGGGTCCTGGGGCCAAAAGAGTGGGGTGGGGTGGTAGTGCCCAATGGGTGGAGGCTACCACCCAAATTTCAGGGGGATTGGGCAAAGGGCTGATTTTTGGTTGTTTTTTGAAGTTTTAGTGTCTTTGGGGCAGATCGGGGGCAGAAAGTGGGATCTGGGCCAGAAGAAAAGTGCCAGCCTTGTCTTCTTCTTCCCCCTCCGTTTTCAGTTTGACGTCTCTTTGAATTTCCTGCCTTTTTGCCTCCATTGATTTCAATGCAGAAATTGCTTTCCTTTTACTTTAATTGAAAAGGTCCTGGGGGCAAATGAGTGGGGTGGGGTGGTAGTGCCTAATGGGTGGGGGCTACCACCCCAATTGCAGAGTGATCGGGCAGAGGGCTGATTTTTTTTTTTTTTAAAAAAATCAGTTTTTAAGGTTTTCCCCCATTAGGTAGAATGGGGAGTGTATCTCTTCACGTCGGTGGAAAAGGAGTGGCCTGGAGCGGTGTGGGGTTGGTGGTAGTGCTGGGTAGGGGCAAGGAAGAAGGGGGCAAGAATAGGGCCAAGGAAGCTACCTGATTTTTTTCAAAGGATTTGGGTAGAGGGCTGATTTTTGGTGAATTGTTGAAGTTCATGTCTTTAAGGTTTAGATTCTATGATAGCAAATTAGAGTGGATTCATGGTGTGTCATTGAAAATCTCATTTGCTACCATAGAATCCACACTCAGAATACCTCAGAAACAACAGAACCCTGTACGCCATGGGTTAGAAACCCATGGGGGTGGTTGGCACCCTATGTGCACTACACCACCACTTGCTCTGGGCCACCCCAGCACCCCCCAAGTGCACTTATGGGGCTGCTGAAAGCTCCATTCTATTATAACTTATGAGGAAAGACCTTAAAGACACGTAAACTTCAACAATTAACCAAAAATCAGCCCTCTGCCCAAATCCTTTGAAAAAATTCAGGTAGCTTCCTTGCCCCTACCCGGCACTACCACCAACCCCACACTGCTCTGGGCCACCCCTTTCCCCCCGACATGAAGCGATACACCCTCCATTATACTTAATGGGGGAAAACCTTAAAGATGTGTAAACTTCAGAAATTCACCAAAAATCAGCCCTCTGCCCAATCCCTCTGCAATTGGGGTGGTAGCCTCCACCCATTGGGCACTACCACCCCACCCCACTCTTTTGGCCCAGATCCCATGTTATGCCCTCTATCTGCCCCAAAGACACTAAAACTTCAGAAATTCACCAAAAATCAGCCCTTTGCCCAATCCCTCTGCAATTGGGGTGGTAACCTCCACCCATTGGGAACTACCACCCCACCCCACTCTTTTGCCCCCAGGACCTTTTCAATTAAAGTAAAAGGAAAGCAATTTCTGCATTGAAATCAATGGAGGCAAAAAGGTGGGAAATTCAAAGAGACGTCAAACTGAAAACGGAGGGGGAAGAAGAAGACAAGGCTGGCACTTTTCTAGGGCACAAAAAGGAGACCTGAAACACCCGAAAAATTCGGACCCGAAACCGGGGTGATTCAGCTCTGAATCACCTGACGGTTCAGCTCCGAATCACCTGAAATTGGTCGTTTCGGGCACAGATTGTTCTGTGCCTGAAACGTTTTGCACATCCCTACTTAACAGCCTCTTTGCTCAGTTAGCAGGGATTAACTCATGTTTAATTAATTAATTAATTAATTAACCAACCAACTAACTAACTATTTATATGCTGCCCTTCGTCCTAAGACCCCCCCAGGGCGGTTAACAACAAGATAAAAACAATTCAATAAAAACATAAACATAAAGAACAAACAGAACAAATACAGCTAATCATGTAAAAAGAGCAAGGGAGAGCTCATTGGATAAAAGCCTGGATAAAAAGGGCAGTTTTCATTTTCCTCCAAAAGGCTGGGAGAGAGGGTGCTGTGTGGATCTCGCCTGCGAGGGCATTCCACAGCCTGGGGGCAACCACTGAGAAGGCCCTGTTCCGCATGCTTGGCAAACGGGTCTCAGCAGCTGCTGGCACGCGGAGCAGAGCCCTCATAGCTGATCTAGTCAGGTGGGTAGATTCAGCTAGGAAGAGACAGCCCAAGCTGCTCAGGGCTTTAAATGTAATTATTTAATAATTTAATTTAGTAACCCCGCTGCCCATTGAGATAATCAGGAGAGGTCCATCTGCATTTGCCACCCGCTCATCTGGTGGCCACTCAGGGACGGGCCTTCTCCAAGGCTTTGGAATGCGCTCCCTAGTGAAATAAGAGCCTCCCCCTCTCTGACAGCTTTTAAAAGGTCTTTAAAGACACATCTGTTCACCCAGACTTTTAACTGATACTGTTTTGATTGTTTTTATTGTTGTTTTAGAATATTGTTTTAAACATTTTAAATTGTTGTGTTTTAAATTTCTTGTTTTTTTGTTTTTAACTAATGTTTTAATGTTGTTTTTATCTTCTTGTAAACTACCCAGAGATGTAAGTTTGGGGCAGTATAAAAATATGTAAAATAAAATAAAATAAAATAAATGTTTTAATTGTTTGGGTTTTTTTGTTTGTTTGTTTTTAAAGATTTTGATGGTGAGAAAAATGTTGAACACTCAGGCAGGCCCATACAGGTTGTGACCCAGCCAGTTGAACGCAACCCCTCAGATGTGTGGTGGCACAAGGGGGTGGAGTTGGGGGCTCAACAAAACCTGGCTTGGGCTGGTGGGCTGCAGGTAAGCTGTCCAGCAGTCTTCCCATGGTGAAGGCTGGTCGGTGGCAGCCATCTCTCGGGCTCACCTTTGATGCGGAGGAGGGTGCTTTTCTCCAGGCCCTCAGTGCTGCTGGGGTCACTCCGGGCTCTGCACTTGTACAGCCCAGCACGGTCCTGCGAGACGTTCTTAATGTCCAGGGTGAGGGAGATGGAGTAGTTGTCGACCTTCTGCTGCATCAAGCCCAGAGGGACCGCCTGGGAGAGGGGGTCATACCATGACAGGTGGTTGTAGATGTACTTGGACGCTTTGCAGGTCAGCTGGACGTTGCTTGCTACGATGGCGGTGACTTGTGGCTCGGTCTGGATGTAAACGACATCTGGGGAAAGGACACACACAGCTGTACTTGCACTGTAGCCAGGAAGAGCAACAGCTCCTTGTTTTCATTCAGGAGGACGACCTCTCAGAAACCAATGGACTGAGGGTAAACCATGCGAGAAACAGAAAAAGACCCATACCTGGGTTCATACACAACCAACCAAAATGCAAAAGAACCCACAATTCTAGATTTTCACATTATTTCAAATGATGGTTTACTAATTTATCGGTTGGACTGAGTTCTGTACTTGGTAGAGATGTTGCTTTTATTATTGTTTACCGGTTTATCTGTTGAACTGTTTCTCTCAACAGGTTTATTCTGCAAGGCAGAATCTGCAAGGCAATCGTGCTGGTCTGTGGCTAAATAGTCTCTTCAGCCCCCGAAAATCTGGTCTTAACCTTTCTAAGTACTCTGTCTAGAATGAGCTGGCAATTCTATTTCCAGTTGCTGAACTTAGATGGAGGCGTGCAGGGGCACAGCGAGCTTCCCTGGGGCCAAAGAGCAGGAAGCGGCCCCCTATCGTGCACTCAAAGCACGCCCCAGTGCCCCAAGCCACGCCCCCTGCACCTGAAGTCAGACGCAAGGGGGTGGGGCAACCTGCTTGCCTCTTCCTCCTCTCTGCTGTGATGTCCAGAGATGGGAAATCTAAGGGCGCTTTACAAAACAGTGCTTCCATTCAGAAGGGAGGAGGGGAACGCAGCCCTTACCAAGCCCCGCATGCTTGCCAGTGGAGCCGTTGCTTTGTGTCTTCCAAACAGAAAGTGACGCACCAACTTCTGGCGGCCCCCCTCCCTCCCTCCCCACCACTGCAGAAGAGAAAAGGAGTGGATGCATGTGTGCATTGTCCGGGCTCTATTTGTTTAGCTCTAATGTCAAAAATACCGGTGGGCAGCAGCAGAGGCAGCGGTGAGGCAGCAGCAGAGGCAGCAGCAGTGGCAGGGTGGCCGCCCAGATTACTGGGAGGAGCCCCCCCCCCAGGAAGCAGGATGCCTCTGCTTGTCGGCCTCCTGACCCTCCGGGCCCAGGGACATTTGCCCTCTCTTGTCCAATGGACCCTATGCCTATGGATGCATGGATCCTGCCAAGAGCTTCCTCCATAACCATCTCAGAATGGCAGGCTGGGTTTCCACAGTGCCCTCCACTGGAGACATATTTCTGGAAATGGCCATCGAGGTCTTCTGCTCAGTGCAGACAGCTGTCCAGTCTGCCTTTGTTTGGAGGCCTCAAGTGAAGGAGAGCCCCAACCACCGCATGAGTCAGGCTGTTCCACAGTTGAATAGCTCTTCCAGGTGGCAGCTCCTTCCGAATCGCTAGCCTAAAGCTGCTCCCTTGTCATCTGAAGGCATTGGCTCTAGCTTAGCCCTCTGGAACAAGAGAGAACAAACCAATTCCTTCTGTGTGGACTTGTTCTCTGTTACCTCCAATGGCTGGACTAGAGTCAATGGGATGAAATGACAAGAAACCCTTCAGAGATTTGAAGGTCACTATCAATATGATAGTGTTCTTTTTCTCCAGGCTAAACATATCCAGTTCACAATTAAACATTGCCGCTTTTCATGGGGAAGGGATGAACACAAAAGCACCTATTTCTCTTCATTTTTACTTTGCTTATACATTATAAAATTTTGCTTCAATAATCCTGCCATAAAATGCAATTAACTTCCTTGCTCTGAGCAGATGAAACCCCTTGTTTTTGAAAAAGATACCTCTATCGCAAGTATGTGCCACATGGCGTCTTCTCTTCTATCAGCAGGCCCCATGCATTTGTTTACTGTGTTTTAAAAATTACTGAGATTTCCCAACACAGATGGGGGAAATGTGCCACTGAGGAAAGGTAAACTCTCAGCATAAATCAAAAGGAAACTCTGGTTCCATTTGTGTTTACAAGGAATTAATTGGTTTTAATTTCCTGTTCTTAGCATAATAATCTGTATAATTTACAATCTGTATAATTTTGCAAGCGGCATGTCTGAGCTTGTAAGGTAAGAGTGGGTTCTTTGCAGTCAGAATGGAGGAGAGCCATCCATAAGAACAGTTCCGTGAGAACAGACCATCTAGTCCAGCATCCTGCTTCACACAGTGGCCCACCAGATGCCTCTGGGGAACCCACAGGCAAGAGGTATGTGCATGCCCTCTCTCCTCCTGCTGTTGCTGCCCTGCAACTGGGATTGAGAGGCATCGTGCCTCTGAGGCTGCCAAGTGGAAATGATGCAGGCCTTTTGTGTGTGTCTCATAAACATGTCCGGAATGACAAACTTGCCTGGGGCAACTGCTCACAGCTGCCCCCACTGGGGAATCTGGCGGTAAGTCTTATCTCTTGTCTGCAATCTAACCTTTAAAAGTTTTGCGTGAGGATATCCAGCAGTCCTCAGGAAGGGCACAGCCTGCAGGAGATTCTTCCACGCAAGTCTCGTTGAAATATATAAACACTGCACATGCTGAATTGTTCACAAGGCCTCTGAAGCACTAGATAAAGACTGAGAGGTGATTGTGTTGGTTGTTGAAATACCCCCCCCCCCAATTACCCATAAATGTTAGGGTTTGCAGTCAGCTACTCTAGTCGACCATGTCAAGTTGTGGAATATCCTTAGGAAAGAGGGCGTCCCAGAACATCTCATGGTTCTCATGAGAAACCTATACACAGGAGAGAAATCCACAGTCCAGATGGACCATGGTGAAACAGACTGGTTCCAGACTGGCAAAGGAGTAAGACAAGGCTGTATACTTTCTCTCTCTTTATTCAATTTATATGCTAAACATATACTGAGAAAAGCTGGATTGGAAGAAGATGAGTGTGGTTTTAAAGTTAGAGGAAGAAACATCAATAACCTGCACTACGCTGATGACACCACTCTGGTAGCTGAGAATGTGGATGATCTGCAAGCTCTAGTAATGAAAGTCAAGGAGCACAGTGAAAACGTGGGCCTACGACTGAATGTCAAGAAGACTAAACTAATGACAACTGGTACAGAAACCAGCCTCAGAACTGATAATGAAGACTTTGAAGTGGTGGAGAGCTCCTGCCTTTTAGGATCGACCGTCAAAGATCCAGCAGTCAAGAAATATGCTGCAGACTAGCAATTGGTAGGGTTGCAATGAAGGCCTTGGAAAGATATTTAGATGCCAGGATGTGTCTATACCTACAAAGATTAGAATCGTTTGGACACTGGTTTTTCCTGTGACTATGGATGCAAAAGCTGGACTTTGAAGAACTAAGATAGAAAAAGCATTGATGCTTTTGAACTTTGGTGCTGGAGTCTAGAGAAGACATTTGTGGATACCATGGACAGCCAGGAAAACAAACAAATGGATCATAGAACAAATCAATCCAGAATTTCCACTCAAGGCACAAATGACCAGGCTCAAACTATCATACTTTGGACACATTATGAAAGACCCAGCTCCCTTGAGAAGTCCATAATGCTGGGAAAAGTTGAAGGAAAGAGAAGAAGAGGATGACCAGCAGCAGAGTAGATGGGCTCTATTATGACAGCAACGAATGCCGCACTGAGACTGAGAGACCTTAAGGGCCAAGTGAAAGACAGATCATCCTGGTCTCAGAGAATCTATCTATGTGGTAGATAAGAGTTGACACTGACTTGACGGCACTTAATCAATCAAATCAATCACTCTAGTCACAGGCAGCATTCGCTGTAACAGGGATTCTCAGATGTTGACTACAACTCCCAACATCCTCAGCTGTAGTGGCCTTTGAATGGGGATTATGGGAGTTGTAGTCAACATCTGGGAATTCTTGTTACAGGGAATGCTGGACACGTATATATTTTGGGGAGGAAATCCCTGCTCTTTGTGCACAAGAGAGAACTAGGGATGATTCCTCAGTTCTAATCCATTGTTATTCTAAGATTTAAACTTCCTTTGGTTCTGCTCTGGCTGAATTCCAGCAGGATGTCCAGATTTTGGAATAATGGAATGCATTTTAGGGCACGTGCCCAACACTCAGAAGAAAACCAACCAATTTAACCATTCCCAGTTTTTAAAAGTGTATACTGTATCTCTAAAATGTGTCAATGAACCCTTTTGAAATTGTGAAAATAAAAACATGTTTCAAATGGGAGGAATTCATTTTTTAATTGACCTTGGTATGTTTTCCTACAAAAACACAGAAAAGGGAGCAGGAATCACCCCTCGCTTACCTTGCGAAATTACAGAAGCATACTTCTGGAACAATAACATATTCCAACACATTGAGTTCTGCTCTGTTAACATATAGTACAGTGGAACCTCAAAATTCCTGTTGGAATCTGGCAGAGGCTGATTCCTGCATACATCCCTAGAGAGAACCCCGGCTTGCTGCAGGGTCCGATAATGATACCCAATCACAAGTGAAGAGTCCTGCTGTTTCCAGGCACAGATGAAGAGTGTTACATTAAAGACTCCAGGTGGCATTTGGGGGGCATTGCACAATGCCACTGCCAAGGCATCAGGTTGGGGCAACAGCAAACACTAGAGAAGTCTCACTTTTCACTGAAATCCTGCATGCAGGTATGGAGCTGGGCAGAACTGGTGCATTAGAGCAGAAGAGGACAGTGAACACCCCTAGTGCCGTGGAAACTGGCAGGAGATCTTCCATGATCCTAGAGCAACTGGGGGGGGGGTCTACTCACTGTAGGTGCATCTGTACTTACAGAGTCACACCACTTCAGCTGTCAGCAGTGATGTAGTCGCAAATTCAGATACTACTGCTGCCCTGAGCAGTAGTGCACTGGAGGGGCGAGGGTATACATATTTCAAAGAAATAAACAAAATAGAAGTGCAGGCGTTCTCCAGGACAGGCCCCACAGCCACGCCCATCCCCCTGGATGTCTTTTCAGATGCCTGCCTGAAACCATGGAGAGCCGCTGCCAGTCAGTATAGACCAGGGATTCTCAACGTTGGGTCCCCACATGTTGTTGTCCTTCAACTCCCATAATCAGTCCCAGTGGCCTTTGGTTGGAGATTATGGGAGTTGAAGTCCAAAAACATCTGGGGACCCAACGTTAAAAATCCTTGGTGTAGAGACAATACTGAGCTAGATGGACCAAGGGTCTGACTCCGTATAAGGCAGCTTCCCATGTTGCTAAGACAGGAAGAAAGGCAAATGGTTGGAATAGCAAGGTAAGGACATGATTTCCATGGAGGATGCCAAAGGCTTTGTGTCCCAGCTGAGACCCTGGCGGGGGGAAGAAGTACCAGGACTGGCCGCTTCCTGTCTCTGCAGCACTACACCACTGGCTGTCATGGCATTCGCCCGAGGATTCTTGGCACTGCAGTCTGACTAGGTGCTGAGAATTCCCTCTTAGAAATCCCGGCACTCTCCCGCCTTAGCACTACAATCTCCAGATTTCCCCGGGACGTAGAAGCCTATACTGCAGATGATGCACTCTTAAAAGTCTGACAGCTCTCTGTTTATTTTCCCGCTAGATGGCGTTCTTATTTAGTTTCAGAGGAAATCATGGGCTCCCTCAGACCCAGGGGGGAAACATGCTTGGCTGGCAAGAAAACAAGAGGCAAGAGAGATAAGACAGCAAACTCAAAAACCATCAAACGTTTGTGGCACTTATATTGTGGGAGCAGCTTTTGTGGACCAGAGTCCACGTCCTCAAATGAAGGAAGGGTTGCTTTGGGTTGGCAAGTATATATACGTACATGGGCACAGAAGGGGAAAAACAACAACCCATGTATACATTAGGGTTGCACATTTATTTATGCATACACACACACCACCACAGACTTATGTTTCTGGGTGGCTTTCAACATAAAACAAATTAAATCAAACACTAAAACAATTTCAAGCCACTAGTTCTAGTGAAAAAGCGTGTGTGCGCAGAAAGGCCCGAGACAGGGCGATCGCTCTCATTTGGGAGGGAGGCGGGCTTGGGACAGGACCCTTCGCCGCCCTCTCCGCCTCATTGGCTATCGCTGCCCTGCTACTTGCCTGGTCTCTCTGCCATCCATTGCTCCTTTGCATTCTGCACGGCAGGCACCTGGTGCCGTGCCGTCAAGTGAAAACACACGCATTAAAAAATGTGTATATTTCTTTTTTAAAATGCCGCTGGGGGGATATTTGCCGCCCTAGGCAGCTGCCTCCACTGCCTCTCCCGTAATCCGCCTATGTGTCCAGGTCATGAGCAGTAATAGTCCCATTCTGTTCTGTGCTGGGCAGACCTCGCTTTGAATCTTGGCTTTGAATACATGCAGAGGAGTAGCCTACCAGCCCCAGGAAGATGTGCCCATGTGACAGAATTTCCCCACCACTGATGTGTCCATCCAGCCTTGGGGGCAACAGCAGCAGGGAATGAATTCTGAATCCACTCCATAACCTGTGAAGCTGCTTTCAGTGTCCTGCAGATGTCTTACCTGAGACAAAGAATTTGATGCTTCTTTCTTCATTGCCAAGCGTATTGGAAGCCACACAGAAGTAGATCCCCGAGACGTTGCTTGCCATAGTTGTGAGGGTGCTTATGATCTGTCAAGTGTGGAAAGAGAAGACAGGCTGTTGCTTAGAGCCTCCTGCTGAAGAAACTTCTCGTCTGTTCACAGAAGAGGAAATCACTGTGCTTGGTTTGAGAATAAAATAGACTTGGCAAAGGACATCCCAGAGCAGTCCTCTTTCATTCTACATCTCAAGCTTGCTTGAGCATTCTCCCCTTGTTGACTTGTTCCTAGACAAGAGAAGACTGCAGAACCTCTTTTAAAGTACCAAACATGAAATCTTCAGTGTGGTCAAAATGGGCCAAAAAGAAGATATATTACAGCTTGTGCCATGCAGTAGTACAAGTTGAAAGAAGAAGCAGCTACAATGGTTAATAGATTTAATTGCTAGATTAGTCAACTGAATCCATATCTGATTAATCTGCGCAGGCCAATTATATTTTGACAATCCTACCCATCCTAGCATGCAACATATAGAAAAGAGAGGAGGAGAGAAAGGGAGGGAGAGAAATCAAAGTAATTTTGCCCAGAATATATGGATATATCTGCCCAGAATATATGAATGGTGGCAGGTAGTATTCATAATGCCACATTTGCAAGAATGGTTGCCATATTTAAGTCAAATTTTCTTTCAGTTTGTTTCCTGCCATGGGCAACTTCCATTTGGGTGGCCATAAGCCCCTCTGTGAAGAAGTCTATGCTGGGAGTTATTTACACATAACTTTTAGACTTTTTTACCATCTCCTCTGAAATGGAGGGTGCGCATTCACATATCAACCAGATTTACCCCAAAGTCCTGGCAAGCTATCGGGGAGCATTTCACACACAGTTTGGGGCTTTCACTGTGTGTTAGAGTGCAGCTTGATTTATATCTGGGGTAAAAAAAACCCACTTTTTGCATGTTTTTTGGGGACAACTTTGAGTTTGCAGTACAGACACGCGGTGAAGCCTCCTGTGTGAAGGCAGCAAATCTTTATTTCCAGTTTTGCAGCACTATAGATTTAGACACCATTGTCACACTTAAAAACAGAACAGTCCTGCTGGATCAGGCCCAAAGCCTATCTAGTCCAGCATCCTCCTTCCCACAGTGGCCCACCAGATGCCTCTGAGAAGCCCACAGGCAAGAGCTGAGGGCATGCCCCCTCTCCTGCTGTGGCTGCCCTGCAGCTGGTATTGAGAGGCATCTTGCCTCTGAGGCTGGAGGTGGCCCACAGCCACCAGACTAGTAGACATTGTTAATAACTTGCAAACCATCATTTCTTTTCATTGGGCAACTGTAATTCAGTTCTTTTAAAGACAGACTAGAATGGTCTTGCACATCATAGGTCCAAAAAACTCTACTTTTAAATTAGATTTAGAAATGCCTTATTTCCTTTTGTGTTTTCCATTCAGATATCCTGATTCCCTAACAATAATCCTATTTTTATCTAGTGCATTAATGTGCCTATATTTTTGACCTGTGCCTTTTGCGGTACAAGATGGGAAGGTGGATTTAAAAACAACAACCTTTCCTAGAGCTCCCACTCAAGGAGCAAGCAGGGACACACCTCCCTATCTTCTAGGAAAGAAGACGACCATTGGGATAAGTATATTATCTTTGGTACCATGGGGAATAGGTAGCAGGGAAAATGTTAAGGAAGGGCAGGAGGAGAGCTTGTCCTACAGAAGGCAAATAATATCCTGTTCCAATGATGCCTTTACAGATTCCCAGATGTTTTCAGTGCAAATGCTGAAGGTCACAAGCAAGCTAAATCTATTCTACTTAAACACTGAAATGCAGGAAGCTAGTGCTGTAGACAAGCCCTAGGTTAAGGAAATGGCAAGGGTGAAAATGTCCAGATGTTTTTGACTTGAAAGAGGGAATTTTCAAAGATCCCAGCTGAGATTTGAGATCATTCTTTATCTTGTCTGGTTCCTCTATGACTCTCTGAGCCCTCCTCCACACCCACATTCCCACTTCCATAAAAACAAGGGTGGTTTGAATTATCAGCTAGCAAAGCACAAAAGCCGAGCTCGTCAGCTCGCCACTTTGCGCTCTCGGAGCCTAGTGCACGGTCTCCCTGTACAGACTACAGTCCCACAGTCCACACATGACCTGCACTCAGCCAGCTGGTTATTTTAAAACTCCTTTATACTATACGATGCAGATGTTTGCACAGATGTTTGATTAGAAAAAGCACCTCAGGTAGAACGAGCCTCACTGTGGCTGTCTTTGGTCATGAACTGCAGTTGGGGATTAGGGGGATTGTTCTCTTAAATCTCATCTGTTTGAGTTGAAAGGATCTTAAGACCCACATGTAAAATGTGCAGAGAAAGATGATCAAATAGAGAGACGAGTAGGATAAAAGCAAGCAAAACAAAAAGCAAAAGAGGAAGAGCAGCCCTGCTGGATTAGACCATCGGGTCCAGTATCTTGCTTCCCAGAGTGGTACATAGTAGCTGCCTTCTACCAAGTCAGACCCTTGGCCCATCTGGCTCAGTAGAGTCTACATGGACTCTCCAGAGCTTCAGGCAGGAGTCTCTTCCAGCCCTACTGGCCAGGGATTGAACCTGGCACCCTCTGCATGCAAGTCCTATGGCATCAGGTAGACTCTAGGGAAGGTACTAGAATGAATGACAGGGAGTGTCCACTGGAAGGCATTGGTTCCTTCAAAATCACCATGGAATGTACTGAATTTCTGAATGGCCAACAGCCATGCATTCCTAGGGCATTTCGATTGAAGGAACCAGCACATTTCAATGGGCATTCCCTGACATTCATTTTAGTACATTCCCTAGAGCCTACGTGTTGAGATGCATGGTGTCAGCCTAGTAGTCTAGGAACATAGGAAATTGCCTTATTCCAAGTCACACCCTTGGTCTATCTAGCTCAGTATTGTCTACACTAACTACAACCTGTCCCTGCTAACTTGGCAAAGAGGCTCCTTTTAACGTGGTGATTCTCTTTATTTAGTAGGGGGAGAGTAACTGGCCCTATCCATCCCCAGCACAGCATCCCTCCAGTGACTGTTGCTGGTGTCTATCTTGTGTTTCTTTTGAGAGAGAAGTGACTGGCCCAGAGTCACCCAGATAGTTTCATGGCTGTATGGGGATTTGAAATCAGGTCTCCCCGGTCCTAGTCCAGCACTCTAAACACTACACCACGCTGGCTCATAAACAGGGCCTATAAAGACAGTGAGTTTGGGTTGCCAGCAACAGATTTCTTTAGAGCCACTTTTGCTTCCAGCAGATGTTGTCTGAAAAATCTGCATCCCTGCAGGCCTCTCAGATGCTGAAATGCAAGGAGATGCTGCCCTAATGCTGGAGGCTAAGGAAATTCCTCCCTTCAGAAAGGTCCATGATATGATGCAAAGTCCTTGCTATGGTACAATGGACTCCAGGCATACAGGATAGATTATCCAATCTGAGCCAGTGCCAGCATCATAACACAGTCAATTAAAGCCAGACCATCAGTGTGTCTGACATTTTTATTGTTTCAACTGGCCAGCTGAACACCAATAAAATTACTTGCTAGGATATAGTGGGAAATGGATGGGTCTCTTTCCTGGAGGCTCTATTTCTGGTGGGAATTAGCATTGATAAAGAGAGGGAAAGACTAGAGGCTATGAGATTTTCATCTTGTGTTGTTCATAAAATTATATTCTATTATCTAAAAGCTTTGCTCAACGCAGACACCCACAGACTTCATTAGAGTGCTTGTGGAGGACTGTTTTTCACTAATGGCATTTGGCAAAGACAGTTCTGAAATCTGAGCCTCAGATAATTTACTTTTAGCAACAAAAGCAAATCTTCATTCCAGAGATGTGGTTTTCAAAAAGGACATTTTTAAGCTAACAGGCTAGGAAATAACCAAAAACTTAGGTTGTAAAATGGCGTAGTGCATGGCACCTATTTCTTACAGTTTAGTGAAGGAAGAGATGAGGGGAAATATCACAGTCATAAAAATGAGTCAAAACCTTTGGAGTAGAAATACTAACAACTCAGGTCTATCGCTACCATTTTGCAATGCTCCTATAAATCAGGAGCATTTTAATTGTAGACACTGATGATGTTGAATGTGTACTTGCAGTTCTGTTTTTCATCTGAGCCCTGAAATTTCTTGTTGGTGTAATTCTTTAGATCTGAGTAGGCAAGCTTAGCTTTATGGTTGTTGTTGAACTACAACTCCCATCATCTCCAGTCACAATAGATTTGGCTGGGAATGATGGGAGTGGTAGTTCACCAACAGCTGGAGAGCCAAAGTTTCCTAGCCCTGCCTTATTTTATTTATTTATTTATTTATTTTATTTATACACCACCTAATGGTGCAGCGGGGAAATGACTTGACAAGCAAGCCAGAGGTCGCTGGTTCGAATCTGGGCTGGTATGTTCCTCAGACTATGGGAAAAAACTATATCAGGCAGTAGTGATATGAGAAGATGCTGAAAGGCATCATCTCAGACTGCATGGGTGGAGGCATTGGTAAGTTGGTAACCCCCTCCTGTATTCTACCACATACAACCACAGGCCAGGAGTCAACACCGACTCGATAGCACACTTTATCTTTACCTTCCAAAAATGGCTCAGGGTGTTCTGCCTTAGACAAACAATGCAGGACTCCTGAACACTAGGTTGCAATTTTCTCTTCTCAGTCTTTTCTCTAACAAGGGAGTTTACTAAGCTTCGAAAAAGTTGTGGTGGGAATGGAAAAATTTTGTCCCTAGCCTAGTGGCAGCTGGTGGGCTACTGTGGGTAACAGAATGCTGGACTAGATCGGCCTTCGGCCTGATCCCATAGGGCTGTTCTTATGCTCTAGGTTTCTGCACCATCTGGGGATCGTGCCACTGAAAGAACAGTAAGAGTGGCTGGCTGGAATGTTATAATGGCTGCAGTGGGTTGGATGGGTTGGGGCCGGGGAGAGAAGAAAAAACCTTGTGAAGACAGCTGAGCCTTGAACTGAGATAAGAGAACCCATGAGTCGGATGCTCTTCGCAAGAATTCTCATGGC
The DNA here is from genome assembly GCF_027244095.1 of Hemicordylus capensis. Taxonomy (NCBI): domain Eukaryota; kingdom Metazoa; phylum Chordata; class Lepidosauria; order Squamata; family Cordylidae; genus Hemicordylus; species Hemicordylus capensis. Next base: position 3,918,651 of record NC_069667.1, read on the forward strand.
CGGAGCTCTCTGTGCACTTTCTCATACTTGAAACCCCAAGACCCTTTGAGTCATGCATATTTGGAAAGCTTTGAGAAAAGGATGGGTGACCTCATTACCAGAGACTCGCATTCCGATCAACAGAGGGGATTGGGGCATGATCCCAGAGTGGAAACATTCCAGGCACGCCAAAGATGTGGTGCTAAAAAGGAAGTGGGTGCTTGGGAAGCTCAAGAAGGAATCAGGTGGAGAGAGCCCAGCGAAGACCAACATTTCCAGAGACCTACCTTGAGTTTATCGTTGTGTTTTACGCTCCTAACCTGGATGCCCTTGATTGTATTGGTTCCAAATCTGGTTTCATTGCCAAAGGTTTTCTCCAGCTGAATTCTTTGCCCTTGTTGTCTGCACCTGAAAACCAAAAGAGACACCCAAATGGAAAACCTCTCAACTTTCTATATCTTGGCAATTCTGTTTGCTCAGCTGCAAAACTGTTGGCTCTGTGCTAAATTATGAAGGGATGTTGAATGATTGGATTTGTATCCTGCCTGCCTTCCATCATGTGGCTCCGGGTAGCCTGTGCGAAGGAGTTCCCAGCAGTTCCCCATCCAGCCAGTGACAAGACCAAGATTTGTATCTGCATCATGAACTACATGCAACCCAGTTTTTGATTGTGTGAGCTGCTTTAGCGTGTTGTTAGGGAAAGAAATATGGCTCCTTAGCTCTCGGGACTGGATGGTTTTGTTTTTTAAACTAGAAAGCTTAATGTAGATTTGCTCTAGTCATTTGCAGGCACTCAGAACTGTTGGTGAACTGGACAATGGGCATTTTAGTATAAGACTAATAAAGGCTATAGGGAAACATTATAACAACAAGTTGGGGTAAGCAGCGAGGTGGCCCAATTCACAGATGACATCAGACTGTTTAGGGTAGTGAAATCCACAACAGATTGTGAGGAGCTCCAAAAGGACCTCTCCAAACTGGGCGAGTGGGTGACAAAATGGCAAATGCAGTTTAATGCAAGCAAGTGTAAAGTGATGCACATTGGGGCAAAAAGTAAAAACCACAACTCCACATATACACTTATGAGGTCTGAGCTGTCAGTAACTGACAAGGACAGAGATCTTGGGGTTGTGGTGACAGCTCATTGAAAGTGTCAACCCAGTGTGTGGTAGCTGTGAAAAAGGCAAATTTCATGCAAGTGATCATTAGCAAGAGAACTGAAAAGTAAAAATGCTAATATTATAATGCCCTTATACAAAACTATGGTGCAGCCACATTTGGAGTACTGTGTATAGTTTGGGTCACCATAACATGAAAGGGACATTATAGAACTGGAGAAGGTGCAGAAGAGGGCAACCAAGATGATCAACGGCCTGAAGCACCTTCCTTACAAGGAAAAGCTACAACACTTGGGGCTTTTTAGTTTAGAAAGAGGATGACCGAGGGGACAACATCATAGAGGTCTATAACATTATGCATGGTATGGAGAGAGTGGCTAGAGAGAAATTTTTCTCCCTCTTGCAAAACACTAGAACCAGGGGTCATCCCATGAAACTGATTGCCTAGAAATTTAGGATAGACCAAAAGGAAGTACTTTTTCACACTGTGCATAATTAACCTACGGAATTCTCTGCCACAGGATATAGTGACAGCCACCAGCCTGGATGGCTTTTTAAAGGCTTTTAGATAAAGTCACAGAGGACATGTCTATCAATGGCTACTAGTCTGAGGGCTATAGGCCATCTCCAGCTTAAGAGGCAAGGTGCCTCTAAATACTTTACCATTTGCAGGGGAGCAACAGCAGGAGAGAAGGCATACCCTCCGCTCTTGCCTGTGGGCTTCTCGGAGGCATCTGGTGGGCCACTGTGTGAAACAGTATGCTGGACTAGATAGGCCTTGGGCCTGATCCAGCAGGGCTGCTTTTGTGTTCTTATTATGAGCTCTAATTGATTTCCCCCCAGTTACAAATGTCTTTCCCTTTCAGGAGAATCTGAACCGCTCTTGAGCGTGTGCACATTGATAACTAGCTTCCTTCAGTAACAATAGCATTTCAGGGGAGCCTGCAAAACGCAAAAGCATCACAGCACACAACCCAGGCTGCACAATGGTAGAAAAACAGGACATTAGGATGTAAAATTGAGGGCAGGGAGGGTATGAAATAGCCTCAGGAAATGCGGGAAAGGGCGTGTTCCCCACACAAAAAAACCCTTCATTCAGTTTCTGTAAGGAGAGATAAGGCCAACTTAGAGGTCAAGCTCAGGCATGCTGTTACTTTGCCATTGTGTTTAAACAGGTAGCATCCCAAAGTGGCTGTTATCAGGGAGGGTCTGGTTCATTTTGAACCCCGCCGGTCAGCAGAATATATTGCCATTTAGGCTGCAGTAGTTCTGTTGCCCGTTGAGCAAAGTGGGACTTCCTTCTGGGCAGGGGCTGAGCTAGGGGAGCGGGGCCCCGTGTCCGCCCCTCTCCCCAGTGGCCCCTCAAAGTGAGGGAGATAATGAAGAAAATCAGGAGGGGTGGAGCTGGGGGGCCCTCAGGAGCTGAAGGGCCGCTGGGTCCTTTGAACCCATCCGCCCAGTCATAGCTACATCCCTGCTTCTACAGAGCACTGGGCTGTGGGGAAAACCCTAAGTGCCTGTTCTTATTTATTTGCTGTTGCAATGGATATATGCCACCTTTTTATGGGGAGGGAAGCCGTGGACTGGCAGTTCTGTGTTCATTTGCACCTGAATGCACACTACTTGAGGCACCCAATTCCGTTCTAAGAATGCCTTTGGAGACCCTGGGAAGGGGACTGAAGCTTCAAAAACCCGCCTGGGTTCTCATTTTGAAAGGAAACCCTCAAATCAATCCTAAGGATAGAATAAGGACTAAACAGGGAGAGTGGCTTTTTACCAGGACAGGCCCCAGGAAACAGGGACTGTGCCAGAGATCCTTGGAGCAGGAGCGGCCAGGGTGGGCACCACCCGGGCGGCAGCAGGAGCGGGAGGCACCTGCTTCAAGCAGCAGGATAGCAATAGCAATAGCACTTACATTTATATACCGCTCTATAGCCGAAGCTCTCTAAGCGGTTTACAATGATTTAGCATATTGCCCCCCAACATTCTGGGTACTCATTTTACCGACCTCGGAAGGATGGAAGGCTGAGTCAACCTTGAGCCCCTGGTCAGGATCGAACTTGTAACCTTCTGGTTACAGGGCGGCAGTTTTACCACTGCGCCACCAGGGGCTCACCAGGATGCCACCCACAGCACTCCCTGCAGCAGGGATCAGAGACCACACCTGAACGGAGCGGAGGTAAGCACCTACTAATTTATGCTTGAAGGTGCCTCTCACTGTCCCCCCCCCTCCAATGGTGCCTGTACCGGCCACTACTGCCTTAGAGCACATGACAGAGGCAGAGAGTTCTATCATGTATCTGCACGACGCATGAAGAATGCGTGTCGGTTCCATCACATCTTTGCCGCAGTCCAGCCGTGGTTCTCAAGCCACAGGTTTGCTGGAGTCAATTAGGAAGAACGCATTGGCCAGAGGTCAGGGGCAGAGCCACCATTAAGTGGACGGGTTCAAAGAGCCTGGGCTGCTGCCTCTCAGGGGCCGTGCCTGCTGCCCCAGACACACACTCCCCCAGCATCTGATGTCAGATGTGGGGTGTGTGATTTAGCCCCCAGACGAGGCCATGAGGCCCCATTTGGGAGATAAGCCACGCCCCACACCTGTTAGATGTGGGGGCGTGGCCAAATGCTCCCTGTGTCATGTGTCAGATGAAGGGGCGGGGCTAGGGGGCTACGGCAGTGGCAGAACCCACAGCGGCGCTGGCCTCCCTCTGCCCCTAGCAGAGGCGTATTGAATTGTGTGCTGAGGTCGCCCATAAATGAACACTTTTTAGAGATGTGAAGTTCTGCTTTGCAGAATCCGGCGAAGAAGAAGGATGAGCTGGTGGGAATATTTGGGGTCAGCCTCTCTGAAAGGGGCTTTTCTAAAAAATAATTTTAAAAAAAATTAGGAGACTTTGATCTAGAAAGTGCTCCTGGATGCTCATCCGATGGACTATCCCCAGACATGACCCTGGACAACAAATTAAGCTGCAGTCTGAACTTCAAACATTTTCCACTGATGTTCTTCAGATGGCAGCAGACATCCCCCTCCAGAAAAACATCCCAATCCAAAAACAAAAAAACAGACCAAAGCAGCACATTTGCCTGCCCGGATTCCCACATCTGTCCTTTATTTTTAAGGATGGAAAACCTGACTCCGGCCTTCTCGCTGCAGAGAAGGGCGAAAGTGCAAGGGAGGTTGTTGCGCTTGGCTTCTAGACATCCTCACTCGTGCTCACCAAGGGAAGCGCTCTCCATTCAGGCCTGAGCCAAGACATCGCCCCGTGGGTTGTGCTGCTAACATCTCCACAGGAACAAAGGAAATTGTCTGTTTGTCTAAAGAAACCGCACTGAACAGCACCTCACGTATAACTCGCTTAATTCCCGTTTGGCAGATTTGGGGTCCCTCTGCCCCGGCAGCCCCAGCTGCTCATGAAGATACTAGTTGTGGGTTTCTTACCCCTCCTCCTCTTCTTCTTCTAGGCCAGGGGTTCTCAAACTTGGGTCCCCAGATGTTGCTGGATATGGTGGCCGGGGGTGAGGAGAGTTGTCGTTCGACAACATCTGGAAGCTTTTCACACGGGGCTTTAAAAGCCCTTTAACTCACATCTCCTGCAGAATGGAGGGGTTGCATTCACATATCCGCTAGATTTACCCCGAATTCCCTGTGAGCACTTTATACACAATTCAGGTTTTTCACTGCACGTTAGAGTGCAGCCCGATTTATCTCAGGGGTAAAAAAATCCACTCTTTGCGTTGGTTTTTCGGGACAACTTTGAATTCGCAGCAGTAAAGCCTCCCAATAAAGCCTGGGTGCTTTTCAGGTTAGACCCTGCAACGGGGTCACAACGAATCTCTGAAGTGTGCTTCCGCACTTCCTGTGTTGTGACACAACAGTTCCCACACTGACAGCAGGGTGCCATTCATAAATGCCTTGTTTCAAATTAAATCACTGCGATATAGTGCTATAACATCATATATCCCGCATAAAAAGTTTGCTGGGTTTTTTTGGGTTGTTAGTTTTTGCAAGACTGCTCCCTCTGCTTGGCACTTTGCTATTTATGTTTTGAATGCGATTTGCCTGAATGGAAGCATTTTGCTGCTGTTGAGCGGCTAATCTGGAAAGTGCCCTGCTGTGTATAAAAGTCCCTGGGGCCCCAAGTTTGAGAAGCCCTGTGGGAGGCAATATCGGGAGAGTCACCAGCCCAGGACAGGAAAGTGCTCTTTCTGTGTGTGCAGAGGAGACTCTGGGATCTGATGAGTTTGGTTTGTCTTCTTCATTGCAGTCTGTGATCCCAAGTTGGCATCTGGTAGCTCACCAGGAACTCAACCCTGTCTGTCCACAGTCACACCCATAAGCTCGGACTTTATATGGTACAAGATGCTAGCCTTGATTATTCCAGAGTTAAAAGGAACTTGGTAAGACTTGCTGGAGAAAAGCCTGACTTTGCTGAGGGCTTCTCTGCTTTTTGACCCTCCTTGATAGCTAGCTGAAGCAGCATTAAAGACACAAAGGAAGAAACACTCATTTTAAATATGGTGTTTCTTTTAAAAATAAGCTCATTGCTTCAGTTTAGTCACTAGCAGGCCTTTACAACCAAATTGAAAGAGCACAGTTTTGGTGGTGGGTCCATGTCTCTTAACATCTCCTCTCGGACGGACAAAAGCAGCAAAGCCACCTTGTTTTCGGTTCCGGCCTGAAGACCCCGCCATATGCATTCTGCGGAGCCTGTTTATTTGTTTCAGTGCAGCTGTTTCAATTGGAATTTCTGAAAACTTCAAAACTTCCCAGTGGGGTGTAGATGCCTTTTGGTAGCTGTTTATTTTGAAGATGTTGACTCTTAACCCCTTGGAGTCAAACAAGCAAAGGGGAAAGCTAGGAGGAGACCTGGGCTGGTGGTGGCAAGCATGACTTGTCCCCTTAGCTAAGCAGGGTCTGCTCTGGTTTGCATCTGAATGGGGGACTACATGCATGAGCACTGTATGATATTCCCCTCAGGGGATGGGGCCACTCTGGGAAGAGCCCCTGCCTGTTTGCATGCAGAAGGCTCCAAGTTCCCTCCCTGGCAGCATCTCCAAGACAGGGCTGAGAGAGACTCCTGCCTGCAACTTTGGAGAAGCCGCTGCCAGTCTGTGTAGACAATACTGAGCTAGATGGACCAAGGGTCTGACTGGGCAGAAGGTGGCTTCCTGTGTTCCTATGTTCTATGTAAGTTCTGCCAGAGATCTTCTGGTGTTTGGTTCCCTAATAACCACTCAGATGGGAGGCTTGTTAGTTCTCCTGAGACTCAGGTCCTGAATCTCAAGAGGTGGAGCTTAGGGACTCATGGGCAGAGCCTAGGGGAGAAGGGGTGGAGCCTGTCATCACTGACGACAACTTCCGTGTGGATGACCATCTTTTCTCTATGTGGCCAAAGTCCAGGGCGGCTGGGCATGATAAATGTTTTATTAAACTGCCTATTGAGAATGAGGCAATTATAGGCCTCTTTCCAACCTCCCAGGCTTGGGCAAGGTAATTGAGGGGATGGTGGCATCTCAGCTCCAGGCAGTCTTTGAAGAAGCAGATTATCTGGACCCATTTCAAACTGGCTTTTGGGCGGGCTATGGGGCTGAGATGGCCTTGATCTCCAATGAGGAACTGACACAGGGAGTGTAACTCTGTTGATCCTTTGGGACCTCTCGGCAACTTTCAACACCATCGACCAGGGTATCCTGCTGGAATGCCTGAAGGCATTGGGAGTGGGCTCCTACCTCTTGGGGTAGGTCCCAGATGGTGTTGCTTGGAGATGGTTGCTTTTCAAGGCAAAGTTGCATTGTCGAGTCAGTGTCGACTCCTGGCGCCCAGAGCCCTGCGGTTGTCTTTGGTGGAATACAGGAGGGGTTTACCATTGCCTCCTCCCATGGAGTATGAGATGATGCCTTTCAGCATCTTCCTTTATCGCTGCTGCCTGATATAGATGCTTCCTGTAGTGTTATGGGAAACATACCCACAGGATTCGAACCGGCAACCTTTTGCTCGCTAGGCAAGTTACTTCCTAGCTGCACCATTAGGTGGCTGGTGCTGCTTTTCAAACTGAGGGCTTTTGTATGGGGTCCCAAAAGGCTCCATTCTATCTCCACTGCTTTTTAACATCGACATGAAACCGCTGGGAGAGATCATCAGGGGGTTTGGTGCAGGGCGTTATCAACATGCTGATGACATCCAAATCTATTTCTCCATGTCAACTTCATCAGGAAATGGCTCATCTTCCCTAAATGGCTGCCTAGAGGTGGTAATGGGCTGGAGAACAATCTGAGGCGGAATCCAAGCAAGACGGGGATACTCAAGCAAGACGGGAGGTCAGAGCTTAGGAAGTGGTTTGATCTGCCTGTTCTGGATGGGGTTACACTCTCCCAGGAAGAGCAGGTACATAGTCTGGGAGTACTTCTGGACCTAAACCTCTCCCTGGAGTATCAGGCTGAGGGAGTGGCCAGGAGGAAGGCTTTCCATCAGCGTTGGCTGATATGCCGGCTACGTCCATTTCTGGAGATAAATGAACTTACAACAGTGGTGCAAATGCTGGTAACATCCAGACTTGACTACTGTAATGCACTCTACATTGGGCTGCCTTTGTACATAGTCTGGAAACTGCAGTTGGTGCAGAATGCCACAGTCAGGTTGGTCTCTGCAGTTACCCAAAGAGATCATATTACACCCACTTAAAAAGAACTACATTGGCTGACAATAAGTTTCCAGGTGAAATACAAGCTGCTGGTTATTACCTATAAAGCCCTGAACAGCTTGGGTCCAAAGTATTTAAGAAAAGGCCATCTTCTTCATGAACCCTGCCACCTTTCCAGATCATCTGGGGAGGTCCAGTTGCAGTTGCCACCGGCTTGGTTGGTGGCGACCCAAGACTGGGCCTTTTCTAGGGTTGCTCCGGGAGTTTGGAACACACTTTCTAACAAAATTAGAGTCTCTCCTTCTCTGGATATTTGTAAGAAGGACCTTATCGTTTTAAAGTTTAAAGTTTGAGTTTTTATCTGTATTTTAACCTGTTTTAATTGTGTTCATTCAGTTGTTGTGTTTTTAAATTGTGAACCAACCAGGGACTTGTGTATGGGGTGGTATAAAAATGTGTTACAGTCATCATCATCATCATAATTAAAAACATATACAAAAACTTAAAAACAATTTAACAATTTAAAAATAACCAGAAATTAATACCCAAAAATATTAGGAAGCTGAGAAAGCTTGGGCAAAAAGATGGGTTTTCAGGTGTTTTTTTGAAAATTGCCAGAGATGGGGAGGATCATATCTCATTTTTTACAAGGAATGACATGAAAATTTTATTTCTCTTTTTATATCAAAATTTTCAGAAGATTTTTATGTTTCTCTCCTATCGGACCAGAAACAAATTACTACTTACAAGGCTGCCAGATATTGTGCGGTAGCAAACAGAGCCTGTTGTGGGATTATTCAGAATTCTTGCTGAATCTAAATGCAACTGCAGTATAGGGGATATTTTTGCTTGTTTCTGTGAGTAATTAGGATAACATGGTCTCTCTTCTGTTCTGAACAGCTGTCATAACTATGTGAACAGGTATAAATGAATTTTCTTTTTGTCAGTTGATGACAGAAATAAAGTTTGAGCTGAGCTGGGGCGGTGTGTGTGTGTGTGTGTGTGTGTGTGTGTGTGGGCTGATAGGAGTTGCAATTCAACAACATCAGCACATGGCAAATCATGATTCATCCACCATCACAGCCACTTACAGGTCGTCTCCAGGGCTGCAAGGCATCCATTCCCAGCGAACGGTCGGCAGAGGCGTCCCACCTACTGTGCACTGGAGTTGATGTTCTTTCCCTTTGGTGACCAGCTCAGCCGGACAAAAATCAGTCTCCTTTTCATAGATTTTGGGCCTCTCTGAAGGGCAGGAGGGGAAAACAAAACAAAAAACCAACACCAAAAGCAACATGTGAAATCACGAGACCTCCTAGCACTTCACAAAGTAGTACACATTTGGATGCCCAGAACACCTCTAATTTGCACGTCAAGGATCAATGCCAGTAACCCCCTACCCACTCAACACAGGCACAAACTATTGCACATTGTTGCAGGTTCTTAACATAGAAAGCTGCCATATACCGAGTCAGACCCTTGGTCCATCTAGCTCAGCATTGTCTACCCTGACTGGCAGTGGCTTCTCCAAGGTTGCAGGCAGGACTCTCTCTCAGCCCTATCTGGAGAAGCTGCCAGGGAGAGAACCTAGAGCCTTCTGCGTGCAAGCCTGCAGGAGGGGTTTCAGACAGCAGGATCTAACCGCGCATTTACTGTGAGTTCAAAAAAACCGATGCAAAAAGTCAATTCTTTTTTGCCTCTGATATAAATTGGGCTACACTCTATTGTACAATGAAAAACCCGAATTGTGTGTGAAGTGCTCCCCGATAGTTTGCAGGGACTTTGGGGTAACTCTGGCCGATATGTGAGTGCACATTCTCCATTCCAAAGGAGATAGGAACTGAAAGCCAGGCATGAAAAACCTCCAGGTGCTCTTCCCGGAGCGGCCCCATCCTCTGAGCGGAATATCTTACAGTGCTCACACATGTAGTCTCCCTTTCAAATGCAAACCAGGGCAGACTCTGCTTAGCAAAGGGGACCATTCATGCTTGCTACCACCAGACCAGCTCTCCTGTCCTCTCTCCCTGTTCTTTCTTGACTTTACAACAACTTCCCCTGCTCTGGCTTCTGAAGTGGGGAGTTTGTCTAGGTAGTTATGGGAGGATGAAGGGAATGTCATTCATTGCCATTTCCATGTGTGGGTGCCAGAAACAAGGGGGTCGGGACGTTGCTCAGGGGCAGTGCCTCTGCTTTCCATGCAGAAGGTCCCAGGTTCGCTCCCTGGCAGCATTTCTAGTGTGAGCTGGAACAGACTCCTTGGAGAGCTGCTGCCAGTCAGTGCAGACAAAATTGAGCTAGATAGACCAAGGGTTTGACTCAGTAGGCGGCAGCTTCCTGTGTTCCTGAGGTTCACCACTCAAAGATTTAACTTCTGGAGTGTGGGTGGCCACAGCCTTTAGGATTGCAGGATCTACTTTGGGATGTTCTTTTTTGGCTAGAACTCTGAAATCTACCAGCTGGAGCAAGATGTGCTTATGAATAGTGGAAGACAAGACATATGTTTACAGTTAGGAACACAGGAAGCTGCCTTGCACTGAGCCAGACCCTTGCTCCATCTAGCTCCATATGGTCTACACTGACTAGCAGCAGCTTTCCAAAATTTCAGGTAGGGCTGGGAAAGACCTGGATGTTCTGGATGCAAAGAAGACGATCTGCCACTGAACTATGGCTGGCCTCATCCACTCCGACCCCACTTCCCTGAGCCAAGAGTTTCTGAGATGAGCCTTGTTCCAGGCATGGGACAAAGAAGCTGCAAAGGCTACAGATACCTACAATGTAGGTTTTTGAAGCAAGAGTGTGTGCAAGCCACATTTTCTACCCAAGTGCAGCATCACACGAATCGTGCCCCCTCCCATTACCCACAACCAGTCTACCAAAGTGATGCACACTGGGGCAAAAAATCCCAACTTCACATATATGCTGATGGGATCTGAGCTGTCAGTGACTGAGCAGGAGAGGGATCTTGGGGTCATGGTGGACAGCTCATTGAAAGTGTCATCTCAGTGCACAGAAGCTGCGAAAAAGGCTAATTCCATGCTAGGAATCATTACAAGGGGGAATGAAAATAAAACTGCTAATATTATCATGCCCTTATACAAATCTATTGTGCGACCACATCTGGAGTACTGTGTACAGATTTGGTCACTGTATCTTAAGAAGGATATTGTAGAACTGGAGAAGGTGCAGAAGAGGGCAACCAAGATGATCAGGGGCCTGGAGCACCTTCCTTATGAGGCTAGGCTACAGCATCTGGGGATCTTTACCATGGAAAAAAGGCAACTAAGGGGAGACATGATCAAGGTGTATAAAATTATGCATGGAGTGGAGAGGGTGGACAGAGAGAAATTTTTCTCCCTCTCTCACAACACTAGAACCAAGGGTCACCCCATGAAACTGAAGGTTGGGAAATTTAGGACCAACAAGATGAAGTACTTTTTCACACAGTGCATAATTAATCTATGGAATTATTTGCCATGGGATGTGGTGATGGCCACCAGCTTGGACAGCTTTAAAAGGGGCTTAGACAGATTCCTGAAGGACAGGTCTATCAATGGCTACTAGTCTGGTGGCTGTGGGCCACCTCCAGCCTCAGAGGCACGATGCCTCTCAATACCAGTTGCAGGGGAGCAACAGCAGCAGGAGAGAGGGCATGCATATACCTCTTGCCTGTGGGCTCCCCAGAGGCATCTGGTGGGCCACTGTGTGAAGCAGGATGCTGGACTAGATGGGCTTCCTTGGGCCTGATCCAGCAGGCCTTATGCACTTAAAATGCATTTATTGTGTTGGGTTAGGAACCCATTGCACAACATGTCCCAGGACTGTTACTTATTTTAAGGTAGCGTTGAAGGCAGTTCTGGATTCTCCTTGAAAGTACAGAATAAGCCACCCCTGATTAAGAGCCATGGGAGTTGAAACTTGAAATACTTGCAGTGAATTGCATGGGTGTTTTTTTCCTCTTCTGTCCCAGGATTGCTCATTGCCAGCAGAGTCAATTCTGTTGTTAAGAAAATTTGATCCTTTCTCATTCTGTTTCCCATAGAAACACCCTAATATATGAAATATCACTCACACACACACACACACACACACACACAGAGCGAAATTGAACTTTCTCTCACCCCAGAGAAGGGGGGGGGGCTGGTTTGGAGTCTGGGGTGAAGCATGTCATCTCTCATTTTGCACGGTGTTTTTCGGACCAGGCCAAGACATCGCTCTCAATTTGTGGCTCATAACAGGAAATCAAACAGATGCATTGTTTGGTGTCCACAGCTCAAACACCTCCATTCAGCTGATGGCAGCTGCCATACACTGAGTGATTTTGACAGCCTATGAAACACACAGTCGATTAGGTTTCTATATTTTGGTTTCACTTGGCCATCCCGCGCCTCCCACCCCCCCACCGCTCCTGTCAAGATGCCCCCTCCTCATTCATCTTGGACCTCTGCCCTGGAGTTTTCATCCTCCTAACTGAGCAAAGAGGCACCTTTCAAAGTGGTGATCTTCTCATATTTAACAGGAGAGGAGAGCTGGTCTTGTGGTAGCAAGCATGACTTGTCCCCTTAGCTACGCAGGGTCTACCCTGGTTGCATTTGAATGGGAGACTCCATGTGAGCACTATGAGATCTTCCCCTCAGGGGATGGAGCCGCTCTGAGAAGAGCAGAAGGTTCCCAGTTCCCTCCCTGGCAGCATCTCCAAAATAGGGCTGAGAGAGATTCCTGCCTGCAACCTTGGAGAAGCCGCTGCCAGTCTGTGAAGACAATACTGAGCTAGATAGATCGATGGTCTGACTCAGTATATGGCAGCTTCCTAGGTTCCTATGTAACTGGCCCTATCCAACCCCAGCACAGTGTCCCTCCAGTGGCTGTTGCTGGTGTCATTTTTCTTTCTTTCTTTATTGTGAGCCCTTTGAGTACAAGGAACCAGGAGCAGCTCATCCTAAGGAGCCGAGGCGGGGGCCCCAAAGGAGGCACAGCTGCCTCTCCTTTTTGGACCTCCATTTGCTCCTCTCTCCCCTATCCTGCTGCGGCGTTAATGAGAGCTGTGCTGCCTGCAGGCTGGCCATCCATCAGATAGAGCTGTGCAGTTAAGCACGCAGCTCTACCTGACACATTGACAGCCCGTAGGCAGCGTGGGACGGGAGACAGAGGCACCAACGGAGCTCAGAAAAGAGACAAAGCTAGGTCTCCTTTGCTGCCCCCTGCCACCGGACAAGCTGCTCCTGCAAGGAACCATGCTTTGCACACTTTTGTTGAACAGTGGTATATAAATATTTGCCATAGTTGACGTCTCCCTCTTGATTTGCGTGTCTTATTTAAGTTAAAGGCTAGTTTTCCAGTTGCTTCGTTGGTTTTAAATGGGTTTTAAATTGGATTTAAGGTTTTAATTTCTGTTTTAATTTGTTTATGTTGCTGCAAACTGCCCAGAGACAGATGTTTAGGGCGGTGTACAGATATAATAAATAAATAAAGTTCTAATTTGGAACTTCAAACTCCAGAAGAGAAATTTGGATGAAGAGAATTTGGGAAGCACGAGACTGAAACACACACAGACACACACACCTTCACTCACTAGAGGAGGAAAGAGCCAACCTTGCTGCCTCCATCCATCCATCTCAAGACTAGGGCTCACTAAAAAGTGCCTCCACAATCAGTCTTAAGGCATTCGGAGTAATTAATTGGAGGGTTCACTCCTTCAAATAACTTGGGCCCAAGTTTCCCGGGGCTTCCTGTCTGTGAGTATGAATCCATGCAAATGAATAGAACCTTCCTACTTTTGCTAAAAGCATGAACATTTTTATTTAAATCATCTTATTTTTAATCAGTATTTTCCCACTGCAGATCTAATTAAAAGCAACAACTTCCATGAGTGGCAAATTAATTGCCAGCCCTCCAATAGGTTTTTAAGTGCATGGTGCTATTAAACATTATTTGACACCTAAAATGAAGCAAATTAATACAGGGATAATTTCTGGGGAAATGAAAGAATAATTCTTTACCATAAGCTGCACGACGGGTCTGTTGAAAACAGTTGGGATTCATTATTTGTTTGGGGGTGGCTGATGGTTTCAACACAAACAGCAACAGTTGTTTTGTGTATGCATGTAACAATTACAAGGGGCTTGCCTCATAAATCCTCATAATTGTATGAGGATTAACAATTAGTGCTCCGAGTCTGGCATATTCAGTTCTGTTGTCTGTAATAGAGATGTGATGATCACTAGCAGCTTTATAAACCAAGGAGGAGTTACCATGGCAACTAAATCGTGGGGGCTGATGGCAGAACTACATGCTACAAGCCACACTGCGCTGCCACTGACAGCAGCCCCTTGGCCCTCGGACCCTGGAGCACTGAGTGAGCAAAGCCTGTTCTGATCAAAAGCTACCCCATCCTGAAAAGCACTAGAAAAATTATTTTCAAGATGCAATAATCTGGAGTGTTATTTATATGGAGGCATTTCTACAAGCCAAGAGGGCCCCCTTGAATTGGTCTTGTGGTAGCAAGCATGAATTGTCCCCTTTGCTAAGCAGGATTCACCCTGGCTTGTATTTGGATGGGTGACTCCATGTGAGCACTGTCCGCTGTGAGACATTCCCTTTAGGGGCTTGAGCTCAGTGGAAGAGCATCTGCACACTTGCATGCACAAGGCCCCAGATTCAATCTCTGGCAGCCTCTCCAGGTGAGGCTGGGGAAGACTGAGTTTTGCCTGAAACGTTGGAGAGCCGTTACCAGTCAGTGTCATCAATACTGAGCAAGATGGACCAATGGTTCGACTCCATAAAAGCAGCTTCCAGTGTGCCTGCGTTCCTATATTCCATGGGTGTGTGGGTGTGACGTCACGGCCCCAGCTCTCATCAGTCGCATGGTTGAGCAGTCAGATCTGAAGAGTCGGCCCCGGGCACCACCCGAACCCTGACACCATTCTGCAGCCGGAGCCTAATATCTGGGAGAACAACTGGAACGGGTGGCCTCAGAACTGGCATTCACTGAGTCTGAGCCCAAGCCCCCCAGTGAACTGGTCTCTTCCACACCAGGAGGGACTTGACTCAGTGGAGGAAAAGTGCGAGACTCCAGGCCAGAGGACAGCCACTTTAAACTTCTCTGCTGTCCAGGCAGGGAGGCGGAGCCTGGCAGTAGGTGGAGCCTGGAGATATTTAAGACCTCATTCCAGCTCTGGCACTTGCAGGAGCAAGTTGTTCACTGGGAGCTCTCCAAAGTGCTGCAGTCCTCACATTCTATTTATTTATTTTTATTTTACATTTTATATCCCGCTCTTCCTCCAAGGAGCCCACATGGGTTCCTGACAGCAGGACAGGGCCGTTTAACCCTTTGCTCACCATGCCAATGCTGCAACTTAAATCACCCACCCTTCCCCCAAGCGGTTATGAGTCGCGAAGGCAAAAACCTATGTCCATAACCTTCCCCCTCTGCAGCTAATAAGAACTTTGGGAAGTGGGGCAATTCCAATCCAGGCCACAGTGCAGGGGGAAAGGCTCAGACTCCCTGCATGCTATGACCAGTGTCCCCTGCAACAGGGAATCCCAGACGTTGTTGACTACAACAGCCAGCATCCCTACCTGTGTGGGATGGGGATGCTGGGAGTTGTAGACAACATCATCTGGGATTCCCTGCTACAAGCAACACTGCCTATGACCCTGAACCAGTATGTCCCACATGGCTGCTTCTTGAACAGGAAAAGGACATCGGGGTTTCCAAGCATGGAACTCCTATTTAACATGTAGTTTGGCTCTTCAGCAGGCATTGTTCCTTGCAACTGGCAGCCAGAGATGCACCTGGGTAATTTTGGAGCTCGGACCTAAAGGCCTTTGAAGCCCCCCTGCCCCGCCCGCCCGCTGCAAGTTAAGCATCCCCCTACACACACACACACACACACACACACACACACACACACACACACACACACACACCATGACACACTCACAAGAACAGCAACTGTACTCACAAGAATGTAAGAATATAAAACAGGTATACAGTTGTTCCTTGCCAACCACAAAGGTTCTGTTCCTGGAAACCCTCACTGTTGGCAAATTCACGGGTGGCAAGCCATTGGTTTCAATGGCAAACAGGGGGTTAGGGTACTGAAAACAAGGTAAAGAATTGAAGGAATTTAAAGAATGACCCCTGACCCCGGAAATGACCCCCTGACCTGGGAAATTACACCCCCCCCTTTTAAAAAAAAATTGCCAAACCACGGATACTCAGGTTGCGGTTGGCGAGGGCGACCACAATTCCCCAGTCACCGATACTCAAATCCATGATTGGGAAAATGTGATAGGCGAGGGACCACTGTATTTATGCAAATATGCATGAGCAGACACATTTCAAGATGCAACTTAACATACTCCCACCCCCCAGGTTTCTTTCCCCACTCCCCGCTTTGTCTCTACAGCAGAGGTCACGCTTGGCCACCCAGCACAGTGCAGCCCGGCGACCACACCACCCAGGATGGACTAAAGAGGATTTGGGGGGGGCAGAGTGTGTGGAGGCCTTGGACCTCAGCCCCGAAGTCCAGGGGTAAGAGCACCTCTGCTGGCAACGCCTCTCGTGGGTGGAGACGCCACACCAGAGACAGATCCTAGAATCTTCTGTCTGCAAAGCCGGTGCTCTACTCCTGAGCTCCCTTCTCCTCTGTGTGACACCCTATCCTGTGAGTAGGTTACCCCTGCCTGCCCCGCTGCCTGATGCTAAAAGAACAGGAGGCCTCTCATGCTTGAGAACTACCGGCAGTAGAGGCTGAGAGATTTCTGTCAAAGACATCTCTGGCTTGAGGAGCGCAAGCAGAACCATCCCACCCCGCAATCTTCCTTTCCAGTCTTTTCTCTCTTGCCTTCTGCATGTGTGCAGAACGGAACAAGATTTCTGAGCAGCTCTCGTCCATATGCATGTGCAAGGGCTGACGCGTAGTGACAACCCATTTCTAACAAATGCCAGAGTCTAAATATAAGCTTGAGTCACACTTTTAAGCCATGCATCTCAAACCAGATTTAATAAGACAAGGACTGTGAATAGAAGCTGTTTTTACAGAAAGAAAGATCCTCTTAAAAAAAAAATTAATTGGTGTGAATTTGGGGCTTACTAAAGTGAGACACTTGCTAAGCTGATGAGAGATGAACAGTCTTGTCAACTTCCTCTGGCACTGAAGTAACACCTCACTGCAAATAACCTGCTTATAAACACACACAAACACATGGACACACACACACACACGTTTTCAGCATCTGCTTTGGGTTTGCAGCACCAAGCACACAGGTTGGGCTAACTGTCAAGCAGCAGAGGGCCGTTTCAGATGATACGGCCACTCGTCCTCTCAAATGGATGTGAGAGAAGTATTGGGTCCACACCATTGGCTTTTAAAAAGCAAGTAAAATCATGGCTTTTAACCCAGGCTTTTACAGGAACATTTTCTTCTTCTTGTTGCTTCTGTGCTGTGTTTCATGGGTTTACTGTGTATATGTTTTTTAAAAAAACTTTTAAAATAGACTTATATTTATTCTTATATTCCAATTTAGTATTTGTATGGTTTTAACTGTTTAACAGTGTTGCATTTTTTTAAAAAATTGTGACCTCTACCTTGAGATTATTTTAAAGAAAAGGCTATATATAAATCTAACAACAAAACAAACAAGATTTCCCTCACTGGGTGCATTGCCCGGCTATTGCTGAATTGCATAAGGGAGCTCTCTGTGTGATCCAATGAACTGCCCCCCCGCCCCCCCCCAGCTGTTTTCCTCCTGGCCAGTTGCTGGCCCTGCCCTATCCCTGCCTTCATGCACACCCTCCCCACCACGAAGCTACCACCAGTGACCCACGCCCAAGGAGAAAGCCAACCTTCAGCGTTTGTCCCTGTTCAGCCTCATTGCAAATGCAGCCGGCTCAAACATACTTAACATGCAATGGAGAGCCTTTCCCTCCTCTCCAGAGTAAAGTGCTCAAGGATCTCAGTTCCCACCTTGATGAGAGAGGCAAATGCTGGCCTGAGAGCCGACCTGAAGCGCACCGGAACACCCATGGCTGCACCACAGAGAGCAATCAAGGCTGCTTCCCCACCTGCTCTCCCTTTCAGTTTGATTGGAGTTATGCAAATGGACCCCTCCCCTCCTGGGGTGCAGCTGGGCTGCTGCACTCAGGTCAAGCTGGACGTGACCAGAAATGCTTCGTCACATTTCCATCTCCCTCTTTGTTTCAGATGGCAGAACCATCTGGATTAGGAGTACAAGATGCCAGAGCCGGGGAGGTTCCCCCCATTTTAGATGGGGAGTACTTTTTATTTGTAAGCTATTTATTTGTAAGATATTCCCCTCAGGGGATGGAGCCGCTCTGAGGAGAGCAGAAGGTTCCAAGTCCCCTCCCTGGCAGCATCTCCAAGATCCTGCCTGCACCCTTGGAGAAGCTGCTGCCAGTCTGTGAAGACAATACTGAGCTGGATAGACCAATGGTCTGACTCAGTATGTGGCAGCTTCCTATGATCCTATATTTATTTTTGCTTTTAAATGTATGCTGGTCAAAGACCGAAATAAAGACTATGCTCTGCTCTGCTCTGCTTTTAAACTGCTTTGAGACCTTTCATTGAGAAGTGAGATACGAATGTTCTAAACCAGGGCTTCCGAACCTGTAACTCTCGTCACCCCCCAGCCTGTACAGTTGTAGTTCAGCACCATCTGGGGGACCACAGGCTGGGAGGCCCCTTCTAAGCCAGTGCTGTTCATTTCCAGGCCTGGGAGTCAGTGGTAGCCCCATCAACCCTCAGTGTGCTCCCTTGTCTATTGATCCTGTCTGAAACGGAAGCTGAATATTCTGCACAGAGCCCTTGGCACCATGTGGAGAAGGCCATGGCCATTTTCACCTTGCAGTCCTGCATTTTGTGCAGCTGGTGGGTGGGTGGGGAGGCACTCCTGTGAGGGGAAAGGGCCCACTTGAGCCCCTGCACCATCTTGGACAGATGCACTGAGCACTGGGAAGTGTAGTCCTTCCCGGCGCTTTCCTCCGAGAGCTCTGAGGAGAGGGCTCCGTCTCTCTTAAAGGGCCCTCCCAGCACTGAGAAAAGAGCAGTACTGTACAGAGGTCAGCACGGTGGGGGGGAATTTATCTATCTGTCTATCTATATTTGTATACCGCCCAAAATGCAAGTCTCTGGATGGTTTACAACAAAACAATAAAAACAACAAGTAAAAAGGTTAGAACATTACAACAATCTAAAACTTAAAACACTAGAACTATCAAAAACCATCAAACTATTCAAACAGTATCTAATTAAAAGCCTGGGTGGACAAATGTGTCTTGACTGCCTTTTTAAAAGTTGTAAGAGCTGGGGAGGCTCTTATTTCAGCTGGCTCTCACATTGGCTCTAATTTTTTCCATCTCTGTGCGGAATGAGTTTGGTTCTGGGCGGCAATATCAAGGCACTGTGTGTGTACATGCAGCCAGAGTGAGGCCTTCCTGGTTCAATCGGAGCGGGAGCTAAAATTAACTGAGCGGACATTAAAAAAAGATTGTGAGCATGCGCATGCGCATGCACATGCACACACGCCTTAGAGGGAACAGTGACTGGCTTTCACAACGAAGGGGTGTTTTGTTTTTGCCAAAATGGCAAAAAAGGTCCAGGTTACCTTAAAGAGCGCTTTCTTCTGCATGAGCCCCACCACACGTTGAGGTCGTTTGGAGAGGTCCATCTCCAGTTACCACCGGTACGTCTGGTGGCGACTCAGAGCCAGGCCTTCTCCGTAGCTGCTCCTGGCCTGTGACATGCACTCCCGGCAGAAATTCGTAGTCTGGGTTCATTGCTGGCCTTTAGGAGAGCCGTAAAAACTCATTTGTTTGGCCTGGCCTTCCAAGGTTTTAAAATTGTTCTTAAATTTCTCTAATTGGTTTTAATCTGTTTTTATATTGTTTTAAGCTGATTGTTTTAAATGGTGGTTTGTTTAGTTTTGTTATTGATTGTTGTATACTGCCCAGAGCCTTTGGATGGATAGAAAATAAATGAAAATAAATGAAAAGAAAGTGGCCCCTGCTTGCAAAATAGTGAAGAGCAGTGTTCTAAATCCAGCTACTAAACTAAACATCTAGCCTGGTCCTCAAACAAACCCCAACATTTTACTTCTGCAATCACTCCCAGAAGCTTCATTTTTAATTCTACCACAAAAACGCTTCTCTCGTACAGGGGGATCTAGAATCAGGGACAGAGGTGCTGGACGATTGAAGGCCAAGCCCTTTCTGCATTAATTTACAATCTTGTCATGGATAAGTTTGATTTTTGTGTGTTTACATTATTTTGTCACCGTTTCCCCTCTATTAGAGGTGCACACCGCCTCCTTCTTCCTTGTTCCCAGTTCACGTCCTCCTTTGAAATCCCTCCTGCCTCCAGGGCAGGCGGAGAACCACATGCCTCTTTCTGTAAACTTAGGGGGCACATGAGGGCTTGCAGCAGGCTGGTCCAGCAGGCTATGTAAACAGCCGAACATGCCACCTGACATCCTTCCCAGCTCTTGTTCTGTCTGAAAAAGCTGCTGTGTTTAAGACGATGTTGAAGTGTGTGTCTGGGATTGTTTGGCAGATTCTACCTCCCCCCCGCCCGCCCGCCCCCACTTCCACACAAACGCTCTGCCGCTTCCAAGAAAAGTGTTCTAATGACATTTTCAGGAAAGCCCCCCCGGGAGAGCACTAAGGGCTCAGTGGGTGATCGATCTGTGCTGCTCCAAAGATGTGGGGGACTCTAGACAGCCACTCTGTCTGAATGTCTTACTTGCACCTGAGCAGGCAACACACACCTTGGATGGCTGCTTTATTGGCTGTGTTTATCCTGCCCTAAAAAATATGGATTGGGGCCTCATTGATACCCTGTTTTCCTTATGTGGTGGCCCTGATTCAAAGAAGGTGCTTGAGCTAAGCTGAGTAGACCCATTAGAGGCCATGAGCAACCAAGCAAGCACTTTGCCTCTGGCACTGAATTTGGCCTGGGTATGGCTGGGGTCCCAGGCGTGAGGCAGGGGGCCCTGGGGACAGGACAGGACAGGACAGGACTGGAGCTTCACTGGGGAGTACAAGCAGAAGGTTCCAAGTTCCCTTCCTGGAAGCATCTCCAAGATAGGGCTGAGAGAAGATCCTGCCTGCAAGTTTGGAGAAACCGCTGCCGGTCTGGGTAGACAATACTGAGCTAGATGGACCAATGATCTGACTCAGTATATGGCAACTTCCTATGTTCCTAATGTCCCCAGAGCTCCTCCAAGGCATGACAAGCTCTGGCAGAGCTATGGGGCTTTTTTGGGGGGGGGGTAGAGATCCTGGCTGGGGCCCCCTCCATTGGGATCTCCAGAGGCCAGGTGGACTCCCTGAAGATCAACATTTCCCAGACTGGATAACTTTCAGAGGCTGTGTTGGTGGGGTGGGTGGGTGGGGAGAATGATTGTCTAGGCAGCTTGCTTACCACAGCAGCCAGAGGGGTCGAGGCAGTGCTGCGGGGTCTCCCCGGTGGTCTCGTGGTCTGCCCAGAAGCCACTCCAATAGAGACCAAGGAGACCCTGGCCGGCCACGACCCACCCAGGACCTCCATAGGTGAAGCACGGGAAGGAGCATCAGGGCCCTGAAATGTCAGGCTGAGCAACAGTGTAGCAAGGCCCAGAGACTGAGGGGAGGGCGGGCAGGGTGGAGGGACAGTCGCAAGTGGGGGGAATCACAGGCAAGAAGGCCACAAGGGGCCCACATCAAGGTTCAAAGGGGGCAGGAGGAAGGGGCAAGAACAGGATCTGAGGCTCGCTTTTCTTCCCTGTTTAAGGAAGCCATGACCAGGGACAAGGAGGACCAACCAGAGGGAGCCTCGGTCCTTTGGCGAGAGGCCAGGCGTAAGCTGCAGAAGGTAGTCCTAAGGGCAGAGAGAGGCCAGAGTGCTCAGAACGGCCTCATCCTTTTGCACAGGACAACCACAAGGCTGCATCCACTTCAAAGCGGGCAATTCATGTTGGCTTCCACAAGACTGGCTCTCCACGGCATTTTCATGGCTCCCACTGAAAACAGCAGCCACATATCTAGCACTCTCCACCCCGGTAATATCTCCCCATGTCCTGAAACCACAGTGTTCTGCATTTCTGCAGCTCCACCCCACACAATCAGCTGCCAGAGTCTGGGGTGGTGGTGGAGGAAATACCAAACACAAATAGGTTTTGCAACATGTTATGCAGAGAAGAGAAGAAATAGGCACATAACTTCCAATTTCAATAGCAACCAGATGGTCCACATCATGTAAGATCCGGCTTCCAGCCAGTCCTCTGTATGTAATGTAGTTGGATTAAATGTGTTTATTTTGTTTATATATGCTGTCTTTCTGGCACAGTTGGCATTCAAGGCAGCTTGTCCAAGTTTCATGAAGCCATCAGTATAATAAAACAGTAGTAAAATTGGAAAACATGCCATGATACTTAAAGACGACCAATAAAAGCAGCTGTTAGATCATTAGCCGCAATCAGACCAAACCACCAAACTAATTTACCCACCAAAAGCCAGAATAAACAGAGAAGACTGCCTGATAGAAGAAAGGATAGTTACGGAGATGCCAGGCGCATCTCCCTTGAAAGAGTATCCTACAACTGGGTGCACGGGAAATGCTTTGTCTCTGACAACCACTCACCTTCCTTTTGCGGGTGAGGGCATCAGGAGAATGCTCCCAACGATACTGTCAAGTGTTGACTGTTATATGTCCGATACTAGGACTGTTTTCATGATCCTCAGTAGGGTAGGACAAGTGTCCTGCCCAAGGTTGGTTGCTGTGTGTGCTCCCATTTTCTGCTTGTGTGTGAGTAAAAAGCAAGGCAGGGAGGAAGTGGTCATCCCATGAAACTGAATTCAAAGAGATTTCAGGACAACAAAAGGAAGTTCTTTTTCACACAGCCCACAATTAATCAATGGAATTCTATGCCACAGGATGTGGTGATGACCACCAGCTTGGATGGCTTTAAAAGGGGCTTAGACAAATTCATGGAGGACAAGTCCATCAGGGGCTACTAGTCTTAATGGCTGTAGGCTACTTCCAGGCTCAGAGGCAAGATGCCTCTCAATCCCAGCTGCAGGGGAGCAACAGCAGCAGGAGAGAGGGCACGCCCTCACCTCTTGCCTGTGGCCTCCCAGGGGCATCTGGTGGGCCACTGTGGGAAACAGGATGCTGGACTAGATGGGCCTTCTTGGGCCTGATTGGGCAGGGCTATTCTTACGTTCTGTGTGAGGCTTGGGCTGGGTATGAGGACTCTGTCCTACCCAGCAGCCTCACCCAGCTGTTGAATGAGGTTGGAGGGAAAACCCTCCTACCCAACGCATGCCTCACCAATGATCACTTCCTCCTACCTCCAGCCTTGCTTTTCACTCACACACAAGCAGAAAACGGGAACGGGCACAGATGCCAGACTCGGTTAGGAAGCATCTCCTACCCTATTTATCATCGTGCGATCCAGCCTACTGACTGCTACTGCGTGACAGCTATCTGAGACTAAAGTTATTTTTGCTATGGGGGTCAGAAGCTTCAGATGTCCAGTGCTGATGCTGCAAGGCCATTATATGCAGGCAACATCCACCATCCCAATTCACTGGGGAGGCTTTTCGTGGGAAGTTCATTTCAGCTGTGGTGACTGGTGAAAGAAGAGCCTCTTGCCCGTGAATGGCTCAAGCCATTTAGGGTTTCACAGCGCCCTGAGCTGTCGTGTGCCCAGAAGAAAGAAATGGGTGGCGCTCCATCACCCATTGCCGTA
The DNA here is from genome assembly GCF_027244095.1 of Hemicordylus capensis. Lineage (NCBI taxonomy): Eukaryota > Metazoa > Chordata > Lepidosauria > Squamata > Cordylidae > Hemicordylus > Hemicordylus capensis. Next base: position 3,942,133 of record NC_069667.1, read on the forward strand.
TTTGCACTGGCTTAGCCTTCCAAACTGTCTCCAAGGGCAGACCCATGATGCCGAGCATACTACAGTCCTCTGTGAAAAGATTCATGGCACGCCTGGACTCCAGCAATGACGATTCCCTCTCCCCCACCCCATCCCCACAGCCCTTCAAACATCATGATGGTGTCCCGTGTAGAGATTATTATGCTTTGGCCACCCATGCTCCCAAATCACCCTGGAAACACTTGGAATGTTAACTGGCAAGAGCCCCGCAGCCCTCCTGCTGGCTTTCCATGTAGGACTCTCACGTCTCTGGGGTGGGTTACTGTGTGCTTGTTTTGCTGGATTAAATTCTTGCCTAGAGTTAAAGCTCAAAGAAGAGACAAATGTCTCAAATTATTGGGGGTGCGGGAGAAGAGAGCAAAGGGTGATCTGAGCAAACAGCCGGCAGTTTCACATCCAGGCGAGCCAAGAATGAAAAACGTGGGAGAGACCCGTGATTCCGGGCGTGAGAACAAAGCAAGAGCCAGGAGGGGGTGATTAAGAACCACTTAGGGTCAAGCACAGGGGCATTTTTCATTCTCACCCTAGAACAAACAAGCTGCATCCATTGGGTCCCCTTAGAGGCTTTTATGCAACCCTGTTGTTGCCGTTGAAGCTAGCTGGCGACTCTGTTTAGCCAGCAGACAGACAGGAGCAAGCACACTGCAGCCAGGAGTCGACACTGACTCAGTGGCGCTCTCCTTGGAAATTCCATGCATTCTTATGGCCATTTGGAAGGAAGCACTGCATTTCAGTGGGCATTTTCTGTCATCCATTTTAGGATGACATAGGACTTGCATGCTGACGGTCCCAGGTTCAATCCCTGGCAGCATCTCCAGCCAGGGCTGAGAAAGACTCTTGCCTGGAACCTTGGAGAGCTGCTGCCAGTCAGTGTAGTAGACAATACAGAGTGAGATGGACCAAGAGTCCGACACGGTAGAAGGCAGCTTCCTACGTTCCATGTGCTTAGTGTCACACTGAGTTTGTCTCGAGGACAAAGCTGCTTAGATGCTCTCATATTAATAGCAAGACTCATCTCTTCATTTTTTGAAATTGAGGTCAGACAGATCATTTGGAAAGAAACAGATTCCTTGGCAGGTCATCTTTTGTGGGGAGTAATCTTCTGCTACCAAAAATGAAACACCTGCTGTTTATTTCGCTTCTGCTCCCCCTGTGGAGGAATATTTCTTCACTTTATGAATTATCAGCATTCTTTGAGCTGGTCTGCTTGAGATAAGCAACATATTTACAATAATTGCAATAATGATTCTCGATTAAGTCCTTATGCTGTGCTGATGCGTGACAAAGGAACAAGAGAGAGCATTTGTGCATGAAATTGTACACAAATACAGAGATGAAAAGCTTGCAGTCCTGTCTGGGGAGAGGAATTGGATGGGATGGGATCCAGCACACAAATCCTTCCGCTAGCTGCCCGTGAATTTTATGCCAACGATTTGTTGGTTTGTATCGCTATTTAGGAACAGTCTATCCTTTCATTCAGTACCCATTCAATTATGCAGAGATAGGCATTTGTGCGTGCACGAGAGAACCCATTAGCCAGAATCCAGGCAACAATAATAATCCCATGTGAATAACTGGTGGTATCAGCGTCTAAAGGGGCTTCTTATGCACAATCCCTGCCCTGGAAAACTATTAGCCTCGGATGAAAAAGTTTGCAGAGACGAGTTGGAAACACCTGCAAGTGATGTATCCTATGATGAGCCAAGAACTCACTGGTGTGAGCACACTGGTCTCACCTCTCTCGTGCACTGGGTTTATCTGTCTATGAAGGCATTAAACCCTCCCCCCTGCAAAAAAAAACCCAAACAAAAAACAAACACACACACACACACTACAGGCTGCTTTCCAGCAAAGGTTGCTAAAGTGGCATACAATAGGGGTGTGCACAAAACTGGTTTGCCCAGTTCGGTTCGAGTCCAAACCAGACTCGAACCAGACCGGGCATGTTCGGTTTGGGCACCCCAAACTAGAACCTGGGCTTGGCTCGAATTCAAGTCAGTTCAGGGTTCTACAGTGTAGCTTTCTTTCTTTCTTTTAAACTTACCAGCGGGCTTGGAGGCCTCCATGGGGTGCAGCTGTGGCCACGGGGTGTGTGTTTCCAGCAGTTCCCCCTCCCCCCGCTGGCCTCCTCCCAGTCTTGTATGGGCTGTTTCGGACCACAGAGGCCATTTTGGAGGCTGCAGTGCTTGTGCCCTGGCCATTTGTGTGGCCAGGTGACCTGGCCCCAGAGGCCGCCAAAGCTGACAGTAAGTTAAAGGATAATTTAAAAACCACTTTAGAACCCTGTGTCAGCCCTGAGGGTTCGGCTCAACCTTGATCCCTTGAGCCGGCCCGGTTCGATGGCGAACTGGCTTGACCTCGAGCCATTTCGCACATCCTTAGCATACAATGATGGTTTGAATATTCAACAGAAACAAATACAATACCACAAATACCAGATAAAAAACAATCATTCAGGGTTCAAATTAAGCCATCTGAAAGCCAACCAGACTAAGGCACCTTTAACTACCCTTCCCTCCTATCTGTAGAGTGCCCTATAGGTGTGTGAGCGCGCTCAACACTCTTATGGTCCACATCTCTTGTCAAAGAAAGCCCTCGGAGCACAAACCGTTTCAATTCTGTGTCTTCCTACAGAATCAAACACACTGTTGAAGCCGCGGCAGTGATAACAGCAGCACTATGGAGTCATAACTCAGGGGTGGAACTGTAGCTCAGTGGTAGAGGATCTGCTTTGCACAGGGAAAGTCCCAAGTTCAATTCCTGGCAGCATCTCCAGGCACGCTAGGAAAGCCTCTTGCCTGAAGCCCTGGAGAACCTCTGCCCGTCAGTACAGACAATAGCAAGCTGAATGGACTAAAGGTCTGACTCAGTAAAAGGCGGCTTCCTGTGTTCCTAATAGCATTATTCTTTCTGTTTATTTACTGTATGTCTGCACATCAATTAGACACGGAGCATGGCCCAAGGCTCCTCATTTTTCTGATTTCCCCTTGCAAATTAGAATGCAAATAGAACTTAGAAATAAGTTGGAGGTGATTAAACATCTGACTTACCAAACACAACTACCGGGATGGTGAGGTTCCCGGAGAGCCCGTGTTTAGTGTTGCTCAGAAATATGGTGTAGTTCCCAGCATGCCTTGGTCTCACATCCCTTATGACCAGCCTGTACTTCATCGGATCTGGTTCATAGCTGGTGTCATTCTTCATGATTGGCTTGCCATCTTTGTACCTGTTTTGAACACCAAGGAAAGGTGAATCAAAATCTGGTTATTTATTTATTTATATTTATTTATTAACATATTTTTATACTGCCCAAAACCTAAGTCTCTGGGTGGTTTACAACAAAATAAAAACAGAAAGTAAAACATTAGTTAAAATAAAAATGAAAAGTTTAAAACATTACAACAATTTAAAATTTCTTTAAAGAATATCTTAAAACAGCATTAAAACCATTCAAACAATATTAATTAAAAGCCTGGGTGAACAGATGCATCTTTAAAGGCTTTTAAAAAGCTGTCAGAGATGGGGCAGCTCTTATTACGGTTAGACAGTGTAGAGAATAAATAAATATTTGTAGGAGGAGGAGTAGATGTAGCATTTTAAGGGTGGGAGGATCAGGGTGAACACACATCCTGGAATATGTTTTCAGTTCCCAGAATGCGGGTTCAGGGCACAGAACATGCCTGCAAACCATTCTTCCTGTAACCTTGGAGAAGCCGCTGCCAGTCTGTGTCGACAATACTGAGCTAGGTAGACCAATGGTCTGACTCAGTAGATGGCAGCTTCCTAGGTCCACCACACTGGGATTCGTTACATAATCTTCGCTCTACTTTTGCACTTTCCTCATCAGTTTCAAGTGCCACTTTGGACCTTACCAGGTCACTCTGGGTGGGGGAAAAGCTTCAACCTTCCAAGCAAGTTTCAGCATCTTCTGCCCCGATACTGCCCTGATGATCTCAGGAGGAGGTTCCTTCTTATAGGGAAACCTGAGGAAAGCTCTCCCTTGGAAAAACAAGAAAAAGGGCCATTAGTCTTCGGAGTCTTCTGCAAAACAATCATTAAGCTACAAAATACAAGAGTCTTCGTACTAACCACCGGAATGAAGACAGAGACAACTGCAACAGAGGTGGCCGGGTTTTCCACCCTGCACACTGAATTGGCTCAGAAATAGCCCCCCCTCCCTCCCAAATAGGCTCCACTTCTTTCTGAGTCAATGTGAATGCAATCTCAGTAAGCTCTTGGGAAAGCCCGCTGGGGCCTTAAGAACATTAAAAGGGCTCTGCTGGATCAGACCAAAATGTGGTGCATCTAGTCCAGAATCCTAAGTGGCCAACCAGATGCCTCCAGCAGCCTCAAAACAGAACCTTTGAGCTGATAGAGGAGAGCTGGTCTTGTGGTAGCAAGCATGAATTGTCCCCTTTGCTAAGCAGGGTCTGCCCTGGTTTGCATTTGAATGGGAGACTACATGTGAGCGCACTGTGAGATACTTCCCTTAGGGAACAGGGCCACTCTGGGAAGAGCATGTGCCTGTTTGCATGCTGGCATCTCCAGATAGGGCAGAGAGAGACTCCTGCTTGCAACCTTGGAGAAGCTGCTGCCAGTCTGTGCTGACAATACTGAGCTAGATGGACCAATGGTCTGACTCAGTATAAGGCAACTTCCTATGTACCTATATTCCTAGTCTTGCTTGTAGGCTTCCCAAAGCATCTAGATCAGTGGCGGCCAACCTGAGGGTTTTGAGTTGTTGTTGGACAATTTATTATGGCTGGGGATTATGGGAGTTGTAGTCCAGTGACATTTGGACAGCTTTAGGTTGGCCACCCCTAAAGACAGTCAGCAAGACAGTCACTGTAGGGTGGCTGGACGAGGTCGGTCTTTGGGCTGATCAAGCTGAGTCCTTCTTACTCTATTTATTTATTTGCACGCTGCCTTTCAGGCCAAGGCCTTACATGGAATGTTAAAAAAAGAAAAAGAAAAAAAAGGACCCCCCCTGAGCAATCAGGTTTCTTGCTGCATCTGCTGGTGGTTCTTAAAGCTGCAGCAGGACCGATACAAATAACCCCCAAGAAGTGGCCACCAGGATGACTCTGGTACCAGGTGACAGGTGGCAGAGCCTGGGGCCTCTCCTCCATTGGGCCACCAGTGGAAGAGTCCCTCTGGCCCATCTCTTCTCAGCAGCATCTGACCCCAAGCAGCAGCAGCAAAGGCTGAGAGGACAGCTAGCAGTCCTTGCCTCCGTCCAGGTGTTTAGTGGCAGCTATTGCTTTACATTTTTCTCATGTGAAGAATCCCCAAGGCAATGGCCACAACCTTTACAATGCTGGTACGTTTGTTTGTTTGTTTGTTTGTTTGTTTGTTTGATTTATATACTGCCTGGCTCCAGGGGCTCCAGGCGGTTCACAAAAACAAATACGAACAAGACCAGCTATTAACACAAGAATGGACACAAATCTAAACACATTCAGAAATTACAGCAATTAAAAATTTAAAACTCAGAAATTACCAAAAGCCTGGCTTAAAAAAAGCACGTCTTAAGGGCTCTTTGGAAGGCTGGTAAAGATTTTAAACCACGAATGTCTATAAGGAGCACCTCACACAGCCTAGGAGCCACCACAGAGATGGGTATGAGCCTCTGCCAGACGAGCTGGCGGGATAGGGAGACAGACTTCTCTCTCTCTCGATGATCTTAATGTGCGGTGAGGATCATGCAGGAGGAGGCGCTCTCCCAGGTCAACTGGTCCTAAGCCATTTAGGGCTTTAAAGGTCATTACCAGGACTTCATATTTAGTCTGGAAACCTATTGGCAGCCAATGCAATTGCTTTAAAACTGGCATAATATGGTCTCTCCGAGACACCCCAGAGACCAGTCTAGCTGCTGCATTTTGAACCAATGGAAATTTCCAAACTACATATAAAAGCTGCCCCACGTAAAGCGGCTATGACATAGCTGGACTTCTCCTGTCCTGCAAACTGAGGACATGCTTGCATTCTTTGTGCATGCAGAAGGCTCCAAATTCCCTCCCTGGCAGAATCTCCAAGATAGGGCTAAGAGAGATTCCTGCCGGCAACCTTGGAGAAGCCGCTGCCAGTCTGTACAGACAATACTGAGCTAGATGGATCAATGGTCTGACTCAGTATAAGGCAGCTTCCTATGTCCCCAGGATCCTATGATAGGAGCAGGCAGGTGTGCCGTGTCTCTGGTGCCTGCGCATAAGGCATTTGGTGCCCATTGCTGCTTTCCAGCCAGGTTCTCTCGTCATGCTTAGAAGTTAGTCTTACTGTAGATGGTGACTGTGACGTTCTTCAATACTATTACTGTTGCATTGTCCACAGTGCCTAGGCATATATACGTTCCTCTGTCTCCCATGGTAACATTCTGGATCGTCACATTACTGGTGCCTTTATACACTGGCTTACTTTTGTCCAAAGACTTTGTAGGTATATATTCCTAAAGGGGCCCCAAAAGACACAGAGCATAGAGTCAAATATGAGATGAGCAAAGTTCAAATTCATTTAGGAATGCATCTAGTCCAGAACCATACAGCTCAAAGCTAAGGGTTGGTAGCAAGCATGAATTGCCCCCTTTACGAAGCAAGGTCTGCCCTGGTTTGCATGTGAATGGGAGACTGTAAGATACTCCCCTGTATTTGAATGTGAGCACTGTAAAATAGGGCTGCTCTGGGAAGAGCACCCTCATACTTGCATGCAGAAGGTTCCATGTTCCCTCCCTGTCATCTCCAGATAGGGCTGAGAGAGACTCCTGCCTGCAACCTTGGAGAAGCCACTGCCAGTCTGTGTAGACAATACTGAGCTAGATGGGCCAATGTTCTGACTCAGTATATGGCAGCTTCCTATGTTCCTAACATTCAGCTCTTCCCTCATACAAGGCCATGGAGTCCAGCGACATCTAAGGCTAAACCAAAGCAAATCCCCTCTCAGGTAAACGTTCAGTTCAGAAACTTGTGGATCAATAAGCCCCGCCCTCCTGCAACATCAGTAGCAATCCTGCCTTCCCCGGGTGAGAATTGTGTTGCAAATGTTCCTAATAGCAGTGTTCTTTCAGTCACACTCTACTCCTAAAAACTGGCTTGGTGCCAGACTCTTCCAATGACAGCACAATTAGGGATGAAGTGCTTAGACCAGAATTGGGTAGGGACCGTTTGTTCCAACTGGAGAGTGGCCTTTGGGGGATGAACCCGGGACCTCCCATTTTCTGAGGGTTTATGGGCCAGTTGTGCAAAGAGTGCAGGAGGTGGGTGCCATGGGGCCTCTCACTGCACCAGATGTTTTAGAGTTGGGAGGTGTCTAGAACCATGGCGGCATCCGTGGCATCTCCTTGCCATGTTGGAGGACTCAGAGCATATGAGGCAAGACCTGGCAGTGCCTAGCGACTGCTCTGGGCCATTCTAGGCCTTGTCATGGTTACCCACAAGTTCTGGTATGGCAGCCAGTGGCAAAATCAACGGCTCCCTTTATGTGCCGGGTTTTTGGAACAGTCATGCACTAGGCCTTGTATTCTGTGCTTTGAGGCACCCACGGAAAGGAAGTAGTACCATCACCATCACTTCTTCTTGCTAAGTGCCTCAGGAGGACAGACATAAGGAGGCTTAGCTGATCTTGGCTCTTCTGTGCACACCCAGAATATTCTGTGGAATGCATTCCCTCTGTTCCACACACCCTCGTCCCTCTAAGTGGGTCTGTGCACCCCGCTATTATCCCCGCCCCCCAGAAAGCAGGGGCATTGCAGAACATTCGGTGGAGCTGATGTGATCATTCCCGTTGCTGCCCAAGGTTTCTGGAGTGCGACAAAGTATTTCTGCTCATCTTTAATCATGGTATCTCTGCACTGGTGCCATGAAGAGAGAGCTTAGCCCTCCTAGGTCAACTGCTAGCAACTGAACACTTGCTGAGAAAATGCTATGATCATGTCATAGAGCAGATCTTGATGATATTCTGAAGAGCAGAAGCTGCAAATCACCAAGAAGCACACTGCAAGGATGCAAACTTCTGCCTTCATCCAAAGGATGGATTTGAGCAACTCACTTTCTTTCCGGGAAATTTCCATGCAAATGAAATCCGCCCATTAAAAAATGTCTCAGCAGTGCATTCCAAATGGAGGGTTTCTCCAACCAACAGCCTTTTGGGTGTTGCTTTCACAGCCAAATTCTGTATCCTTCTCTCTGAAAAAATAAAAATCCAATATCCAATCAAGAACACAAAACAGCTACTGATATTGCATGCAGATATCAAACACTTAGCAAATATTTGGCAAGTATCAGAGGATCCACCACCTAATGATGCAGAGGGGAAATTACTTGCTGCTTTGAATCCCCGCTGGTATGTTTCTCAGACTATGGGAAACACTTATATTGGGCAGCAGAGACAGAGGAAGATGCTGAAAGGCATCATCTCATACTGCAGGAGAGATGGCAATGGTCACCCCATCCTGTATTCTACAGAAAAAAACCCCAGGGCTCTGTGGACGCCAGGAGTCGACACTGACTTGACGGCACAACTTTACTATCAGGGAATTCAGAGAATGCTTGACATCAGCATTTGCAGGGGAGGGACTGCTGAAGAGCCATCATGGGTGCAAATGGATTTCATCTCGAACAGGAATTAAGCAAGGAATAAGCTTCAGTGGTGGAAATCAAGATATGAGTCAGGTGCTGGTCTCCAGCCTGCGTAGTGAGGGCCAGTCACTCACCCACTTTGTGTGTAATGTATAAGGAGGCGATTCTCTCTCCACCAACCGAAGCCACACACTGGAGCATGCCACTGAAGAATTCAAAGGAGGGCGAAATGACATGGAATCCTCTCTTGGGGTCCCAGTCCATCTTCTTGCAGCTGAATGCTTTAATGGAAGGAGTCTAAGCAAGAAATGACAAGGGCTGAAATTACAAGGCAGCAGATTTAGGTTAGAGGTTAGGAAGAACTTCTTAAGAGCGGTTCAGCCATGGAACTGTAGAACTCGCTGCCACTGGATGTGGCGATGGCCACCACTCTAGATGGTTTTAAAAGGAGATTTAGAGAAATTCATGGAGGGTAGGGCTTTCGAGGGCTATTAGCCTTGGTAGCTGTGGTGACATGTCCTTGCTGTTTCTCCCACTTGTAAGTGCATCTGGTGGGCCACTGTGGGAGGCAGCATGCTGGACTGGATAGGCCTTGGCCTGATCCAGCAAGGCTGTCCATATGTCCTTAAGGAATAGTTGGTTTCATGCAGTGCTGGGCTCGCTTTCCCTGGAGGTTTTCAAGACAAAGCCTGGGTAGCCATCTGTGAGGGATGCTGTAATGACTTACAGTGAGCAGACCTCCAAGCCAAGGTCCCTTCTAACTCTAATGTTCTAAGAGAAGAGAGATGCTGCAGTTCCCTCAGCTTAGGAACATAGGAAGCTGCCTTCTACCGAGTCAGACTATTGGTCCAGCTAGCTCAGTATTGTCTTCACAGACTGGCAGCAGCTTCTCCAAGGTTGCTGGCAGGAGTCTCTCTCAGCCCTGTCTCGGAGAAGCTAACAGGGAGGGAATTCAGAGCCTTCTGCATGCAAGCAGGCAGATGCTCTTCCTAAGCCCATCCCCTAAGGGGAATGACTTAACAGTGCTCACACATGCAGTCTCTCATTAAAATGCAAAGCAGGGCAGACCCTGCTTAGCAAAGGGGACAATTCATGTTTGCCACCTCAAGACCAGGAACACAGGAAGCTGCCTTACACCAAGTGAGACCATTGGTTCAGCTAGATTGGTATTGTCTACCCAGACTGGCAGCGGCTTCTCCAAGGTTGCAGGCAGGAGTCTCTCCCAGCCCTATCTTGGAGATGCTGCCAGGGAGGGAACTTGGAGCTTTTTGCATGCAAGCAGGCAGGTGCTCCTCCCAGAGCGGACCTATCCCCTAAAGAAGAAATCCTACAGTGTTCAGCTTGAAGGAATGTCCTTAACTGAAAGCAAAACCCATGGGTATGCCACAGTATTTGCTTGTTCTGATGCCCTGTCAACCTCAACTCTCTTCTTTCCACACTTCCCCTTGGTTTTGAGTGTCATTTATTTAACTCATATATGCCGTTTTCCAAAACAACCCTTTAAGAAAAACCAGGACTGAACTTCACGTGATGCTTACACCATTATTAGCCCTTAGCTTTTCCTTAATCAATTGCAGTTGGATCAGCCTCCCTCCTACACCCCCTCAGATTAGGAGAGTGCCAAAGGCATAGGTTTAAAGTCCTCTTACTGTACTTCCTAGAGAAAACTCTCCCCCGTCTCAGAACACTAGAACCAGGGGTCATCTCATGAAACCGGTGGCCTGGAAATTTAGGACCAATCAAAAGAAGTACTTTTTCACACAGCACATAATTAATCTGTGGAATTCTATGCCACAGGATGTGCTGATGGCCAATAGCCTGGATGGCTTTAAAAGGGGCTTAGACAACTTCACGGAGGACAACTCTATTAAAGGCTATGAGTTTTGATCCCCTTCTTGGTGAACAATTCAGCCTCCCAAGAGACTTATTCCTCCCTCCACTTTCCTCCATGTTAATTTTATATTAGGGGGAACTTCCAGCCCTGGGCACTATTCTGATTCAGCTTGGCATGCGGAGTGAGGATCTTTTTAGTATTAACAATCCGTACTTCCCCCCATAAATATTTAAAAGATATGGAGTGCAGTCATTTTAAAGTATAATGGAAACCTAAGAAATGTAATTTATGAGAGAAGAGTACATTTGCTACAGGAATAATAAAATTGAATAAAGTTGAATATTATGGCTTTATGGATGAGCATCCCCTGATGGTCAGAAAAAAACCCAGGAAAAAAATTTCTTTTAGAAGGGCTCACAGATTAAAGTTCTTCATATAATATTTAAATACATCTGTACTTTAAAAAGAAAAAGGCACAAATCTATCCATGACTTGAAAAGACCTTGTGGTATTTTTCCTCTTTGCGGCAGTTTTATCACTGATTGGTGATTACTGTTGGAAGAGGATGTTCTAAATTTGTCTTATGGCTGACTCCTTCCTTCCCTGCTCCCTCAACTTCCTCTGAGCACAGGAAGCAGCCAGGATGGCTCCATATATTTCCAGACAATGCCAAAACAACAAATAGTATTTCCTTAAATGGGAACAGAACGACAGGCTCCCAAGGTAAACACACACCTAACCAGGAGGTTCTTCCTCTTTGCTGGAGACATCTCTCTTGCCAAGAGGCACCTTCCGTTTGGCATATAAATTCTGTCCCCACCCCATCCGTCTCCTTCAAAGGAGGAAGAAATGAAACTTTGGCCCAGATTTCATAGTGGCTCAAAATGGAAACATCCTTCCACCCATCTGAAGGGCAAAGTAGCAGGGAGGACGTCCTTCAGTGAAGAAACAGGACATGGTGACCGTCAAGGGGTTTGGCACAATGCCAGGTGGGGAAGGGTGAAGGCCCGGGACCAAAGGTCTGTCTATCGCAGCACACAATAAAGGGCCAACATTTTTCCAGTTGGTCAATGCACCTCGAGGGCTGGTTCCAAGTGAATATCTCCCATAAGAAGACCATTGAAGATATTCCCTGTAGAGGCACCTTTGGATATTCCCTGTAGAGGCTGCCCTTGGAACGTGCTGTGAATACACAACCTTGTTGGTTGACAAAGTGGACAACCTTGTCATGGACAACCTTGTGAGAAGAGCCAGATCTGATCAGGCCACACTACTGAAGGGAGCATGGGTCACGTCTGGTACATGGCAAACGGCACAGAACAGGGCTGCACAACTTCACCCCTCCTGCAGCTGCTGGACTACAAATCCCATCATCCCTGACTACTGGCCACAGTGACAGGGGGATTATGGGAGTTATAGTCCCAAAGTTGTACAGCTCTGGTATAGAACCTTGCCTCTAGAATTTGAAAAGGGGTGCTCACCACTAGTTGCAGCTCTGGTTTGACATCTGGGGAGGTGACCCGGCACGGAACGATAACATCTGTCGCATTCTCTACGTAGATCACATCGGGAGTGGTTTGGTGGGTTAGGACGAAAGGCTTCTTTTCATCTGCAAAACACAGAAACCTTGTTATCTGCTCTGCTCCTGAACTGCTCAAGGGGGTGGGACTGATTCTCAGGGAGGGCTCGCTCATTGGCCTCTCTGCCACTGCTGAGGCAGAGGACATCAGCAGAAGGCACTCGACCACACAAGGATCCTCCTGAGCAGACATTAGGTATAGCGGGAGGGAGTTCTTTGAGTTTGTGCACAGAACTGAACTCATTTATTTACGGTCAACGACCAAATAAACACCACTGCAAAGAGCAATACAGTACAATACAATGACATAAGTAAAAATTTAAAAACCAGTTTGCAGACACCTTGTTTTACATGCCTCCAAACAAAAACAAGCAATCTTATGAGTAACTTCTTCATGCCTATCTCCTAAAAAATAAACAATAAAATGTTCCTCAGACCAATCCAAATGTTTCTTTTGATAGGGGGCGATCTGAATGGAACGGGCGATATCATAGAAAGGGCAGTTAAACAAAGTATGTGTTAATGTTTCCACCTTAGCAGCTCCACATGGGCACAAACATTCCTCCAAGGGGCTCCCTCGAAATCTGCCCTCCAACACAGCTGAAGGGAGGACATTAAAACGGGCCTGAGAGAAGACCCTTCTCAGCCTGGGTGTAGGCAAATGTGTAAGGTATGCGGCTGGCCTCAGGTAATTTGAAAAGCTGAGATAGTTTGTTCTAGATGGAAGAATGACATGCCAAAACCCACCCCCACTGAGACAGGGAATATGTTGGGTTCAGAAGCTGCCTTGAAAAGGGGATTCTCTTACAGTGCTCACACACACAGCCTCCCATTCAAATGCAAACCAGGGTGGACCCTGCTTAGCAAAGGGGACCATTCATACTTGCTGCCACAAGGCCAGCTCCCCTCCTGTCAGTTGGATAAAATCAAATATGAAAAAACAAGGATTTGAAGGTGGGGTCAGTGCTTTAGAGCAGAGGTTCCCAACCAGGGCTCCTCCAGATGTTGCTGCACTACAACTGCATTATAAACAAACAGGCCCCTTCCTGACTACATGAACTTTGTAGACATGGAGAACAGCCAGTCAGCATGCTATTGGCTGAGCTGGAGGGCAGGGTCCAGATTCCTCCTCACATGTTCATTGGACATGTTGCCAGGGGGAGTTTCGTCTCCATAGTCCTGTTGGGTTGGTGTGTGGCTGATGTGCTCTGTCCTAAACGCCTCTCTTCTAGTACTGCATCTCAACACAGCAGGCTGTCTGACATTTAGGCAGCACTGAAATTGCCATTTTTAAAAGCATTTATTATTCTTTCATTACTTTCCAAAGAGAGGGGGCTATAGCTCATTGATAGAGCATCAGCTTTGCAGGCAGAAAGCCCCAGGTTCAATCCCTGGCAGCATCTCTAGGCAGGGTGGAGAAAGACTCTGGCCTGAAAACTTGGAGAGATGCTGCCAGCCAGTGTAGACAATACTCAGCTAGATGGACCGATGGTCTGACTTGGTATAAGGCAGCTTCCTACATTCCTATCTATTTATTTGCCCCACTGCTATCCTGCCTTATTCTGTCTGGAACTCTAGGCATGCAGGATTCCCCAGGTGGTCTCCCATCTGGCTGCTGGCTATACTCAGACCTGTTTAACTTAAGCTAAGTGGCCATACCATGTGCCTTCATAGTATGTCCTGGGATTTTAATGGTCATTGTGTTTAAGAAGTTCCTCCACATACGAAAATACGAAGCTGCTTTATACTGAATCAGATCATTGGTCCTTCTAGTCCAGCATTATTCACACTGACTGACAGCAATCTCTGGGCTCTCAGGCAGAGATCTCTCTTCATCATCTATCTAGTTCTTTTTTCCAAGGGATGCCGGCGACCTTTTGCATGCAGAGCACGTGTTCTACCACTGCACTATGGCCCCTCTCCAAAGGGGAATTAAGGGAAGCATCTATCTCATATAAATTCAATAATTTACTTTCTGCAAGATTGCTTATTGTGAATCTTTTAACAGCAGCCAAGATTGTTCTGGCCTGACACTGGAAATCGGCAGTTCTGCCAACCATCAAAGATGGGAAGCACCAAGGTTCTGGAAGCTGCCGAGATGGATAAGCTTACAGACAAGATCTGACAAAAACAAAAAACAAAAACCCACAAAACCCTGCAAATTGCAATCGCCAGATTCAAGGACAGAGAAACTTGACTCTATTCCAATTATATTAGAATGCACATCGTACATTTACCACACTGGAAACAAATAGCTTTTTCTAATATTGTTCATAGTTTCACAGTCCTAAAGAGCGCCTTCTGGGCCCTGAAGGCAGAAGGCCTGCCTCAAGCTCATAAATACAGTTCACAAGTAAGTTTGAAGGCCAGATTTCTAGAGCTTCTCCCTGCCTTTGAGTAAAATAGGCATTCGCCTATGCAGAAAAGAGCCAGCAGTCCACATGAGTTGGGCTGGCACATTCTCTTTGCCCTCTATTTTCCAGAATGGGGCATTGAGTTATTTGTTTCAGGAGGTCTTCTGCTGGACAGCTCCCCAAGGCAAGACTCATGGCAGCCCCACCTGCCAATTTCAGAGGTGGCTTTCCTTAGATCTTCTGACAGAGCCCATCTCTTGAGCCTGGACACTTCCCATAATAGACATCTCTCATGTCTCTGTGTCATCAGATGCATGATGCCACTTTTTCATCTAATGCCTCAGATTCTAGACATTTGTTTTCCAATCCCACTCCCTGCCATCTCTCTGCAGGTGGAATGCTCTTTATTATTTGGCTTCCCGGGACATAATTACACCATCTGAGCCTTGAGATGAAGCTAAAGCTACTAGCGAAGAGAAGTGAGTCATCAAGTCTGATCTGGTCTCCTAAATACTAGTTCTCACCACACGAGGGTGCAGTTACAGAGACTTTGTTATCACACCCAAAAGAAACAGAGGCCTCAGAATTTCCCTTGCTTGCTTGACTCTGTCCAGAATTTTTCATTTTATCATTCTTTCAAATTCAGGCATTCGGGGGAGAAAAGTGAAGATGTGAGGCATAGACAAGTGGGGACAACTTCCCTCAGCCCTATGGTGAACAGCAGTGTGTGTTCTCTCTACCCCTTTTATTCAGTAAAATGTATTCCAAAAATGCTGCATCCACACAACCCAAATTGTTTCATGAAAAGCTGAACTAACATAAGAACATAGGAAGCTGCCTTCTACTGAGTCAGACCATTGGTCCATCTAGCTCAGTATTGTCTGCACAGACTAGCAGTGATTTCTCCAAGATTACAAGCAAGTCTCTCTCAGTCCTTTCTGGAGATGCCAGAGAGGGGACTTGGTACCTTCTAAGCGCAAGCAGGTAGATGCTCTTCCCAGAGCAGCCCTGTCCCCTAAGGGGAATATCTTACAGTGATCACATATAGTCTCCCATTCAAATGCAAACCAGGGCAGGCCCTGCTTAGCAAAGGGGACATGCTTGCTACCACAAGAGCAGCTCTCCTGCCCCAATTCTGCAGCCACCATGATTTATTGATTGATTATTTAATAAGTGCTATTCACCTGACATCCCTAAAGCAACGTAGAGTAGAACATAAATTATACAAAACAGTTTAGAAGCAAAGTGGCAACAAACTCAGCAGACTAATGAATAAAGGGATGAATTAGACAGGAGAAGAGTGATCTGGATTTTTCCTCTTGCTGAAGAGAGGGGTGTGAAATGGAGGGTTTTCAGGCATTTACACAAACTGAGCAATTGTCCATTGTGCTTGCAATGTTGATTATATTGCCGGAATTACTCTCACTCATCACAGAGAGGGGCAAGGAGCTATTCTGGGCACCCGTTCCATCACTGCCATCTTTCTTAACTACCTCTATGGCTTCCAGGATTCCTGAAAGCACTGACCACATCAGTGCAACCTTGGAGAAGCCGCTGTCAGTCTGTGAAGACAATACTGAGCTAGCTAGACCAATGGTCTGACTCAGTATATGGCAGCTTCCTATATTCCTATGACTCTTGAAATGTTATTTAAGTGGGGTTCCCTTTGTGAGGGAGTATGGAAACTATAATTGGTATAGTATTCAGCTGCCAGAGTTCTGGTAGCAGTGCAGCAACAGGGAAACATCACATAGTCCCAACAGTATTCGATGCTTTTTCATATCCTGGATCAGTCTAAGTTTGGTGACATCAACTGTTCCAGCCCTTATTGGCCAGGGACCATGTTACCTTCAGGACTGTCCCTGCCCAGATTTATTCTTTACATCTATAGTCCACTTTTCCTCCAAGGAGCCGAGAGCAGTGTACCTGGTTATATTCATCCCCACAACAACCCTGCGAGGTAGGTTCAGCTGA
The DNA here is from genome assembly GCF_027244095.1 of Hemicordylus capensis. Classification (NCBI taxonomy): domain Eukaryota; kingdom Metazoa; phylum Chordata; class Lepidosauria; order Squamata; family Cordylidae; genus Hemicordylus; species Hemicordylus capensis. The sequence goes on from NC_069667.1 coordinate 3,958,483, forward strand.
GAGATAAGTGCCTGACACAGAGTCACCCAGTGAGGCTGTAGGGGGATGTGAACTCAGGTCTCCCACTCCTAATTCAGCACTCTAACTGCTGTACCACACTGGCACATATAAATAATAAACCATAATCATAATAAATAATAAATAAAGAAATAATAATAATCAAAACTTTGTTAGCCTTGCCCCATAACAAATTGTTCTCTGGGTGGTTTACAACACAACATATGAACTTACTCAACCCTAAGATGGGTTTTGGAAGTTATCTGGCTCATCTTTATTGGACATTTGATTGGCAGGTACCAGGGATAGGATCTTCTCAGTGGTTGCACCACAGCTACGGAATTCGCTTCCTGTGAAGATCTGACAAGCTTCCTCTTTTAAGATGGGCTTTGAAACTTATTTTTTCCTCTCAACAGGCATTTGGTGTATGGTTTCTGCCATTTCAAAGCATTTTCTGTTGTGTTTCTTCTGCTGCTAATAATTTTTACTGTTCTGTTTTATAGCGTTTTCCACTGTGTGCCATATTATTTTCATGATGTGTGTGCAAACTACTTTGATTACCTTATAGGAGCAGAGATATATAAATGAACACCACCAAACTGAAATAAAATGGACTGCACTGTTTTAAGCAGTTATTAATGGTGTAAGATCTTTTTTCTTAGCTTGGGGGAAAAACTGAGTGTTTACGCCCTTGCTGCCAAGAAGACATCCAATATATTCCTCCTGGCCATATTTATCAGACCCAGAAGCTTTTTCTCTCCTGTCACTGCATTAAAAATAAATCTACAGCCAGTATAAGAATCACAATGGAAAAGATGCTTGACCTTTGACTTTTCTTTTACAAACTCCAGGTGACAAAAGAAAATAGACACTTTCTTGTATTTCTCACCTGCTTTGGGGGTTTTCTAGTCACATACCTGAGTATTCATTTGAGATGAGAGTTCACTTTTTTTTTTTGACAGGTGTTACAGCTTTTCCCTAGGAGAATAGCCGTGCAAAATGCAAATACTGCTGTTCAAATGGGTTTAGGAAAAAAGCAGCCAGGAATCTGTTCGTCTGCTCAGAAGTTCAACTTTCCAAAGAGGACATGCATGTCTGATCTGTGTACAGTGTATGCCCACATGCAGTTCCATATGCATGCACAGTTATAGTCAATGCTCATAGAGTAGTACACTTCCTATCTGTACCTTGCATTTGAGGGAAAGGAAAGGTTACCCAGGTTTTCCTCCCACACAATCACATCTACCCAGATTTTCTTCCTACCTTGTTTCCACGCAACCGAAAACTGGGAGCACATACAGCTCCCAAACCCAGGCAGAACACAGTTTTTGACTGTGTGAATGACCTTACAGTGTAGTATCAGGATAGGGGGGTCGGGCTTCAGAGTAAACAAGATCAGATTTTGAAAAGCAGGCATCCCCACACCCCTTCACCTATCTATAGCAATGGCCTCCTTGATGGGTTGGAGCATAGCATCCTGTTGCAAGCTGAGCCAAGGTCCCCACAAGTGCATCAGGCCACGTCCACTTCCAAGTGCCAGAGCCAGAACCTCCGTCACAGCCAAGCAGAACAAACAGGGTTGGAAAACACAACATAGGGTGCTCTAGCAAGTTCTAGCAGCAGACTGCCGGTCCTTCTAGTTGCTGTCTAGGTTGGGCAAATGGGCCCTGCCCCTTTCCTTGGAAGGCCTCTGTTGAGAATGAAGGCAGGACCGTGTTCTTGGGTCAACATGGAGGCGCTGACGATGTGGGCCCCCGTGGCAAACAATCAGCGGGGTCTGGGTCCTAGATTGTTCCCAGTCTGCCTCATCCCCTGAACTCGCCATCTTGTCCTTCTAATGGCATAGAGTCCTGAGTCAAGGCACATGGGCAATTCAGGAGGAAGTGTAAGAAAATAGGGTTGGGGAAAAGAACTGGAACTCTTGAATACTTCCCCCTTTCTTTAAACCTTAGAGGTATCTAGCTAGTTTTCAAAGGAAAAGGCAGTTCATCATCTCTAGCTTTTAAGCAGATGAAGAAATACTTCCAAGCTTCTTTGCCTGAACGCAAAACTGTTCCATCACAGTTGCTTTTCTGCATCTGGAAAGGTCAGAGGTATACAGATAATGCTTTATGAAAGGGCATTGGGACTCAAAAGTGCAAAGACAAGGGAAGCACTTAAGGAGCAACCACATGTGGCTGGCCTGAATTAAGTTGGAGACCTGTGCACATGCCCTTCCCTTGAAGGGCATGCACACAGTGAACTAATCCAGTGAGAACCTAAGCAAAAAGCCAGAATACTGAAGAACACATCCTTTGGGGTGCTCAGAGCAAGAATAGGGCTTTGCTTTTCCTGCCAAAGCTGGGGAATCAGGGATGCATTATCAATGGTTTGGAGAATATGGTGGGCATCTCAATAAGGTGGCCACAGGGATGGGTGACATCCGAATGGATGAAGGGATAGAGGCAGCCAACAGACATGGAGAGAGAGACAGACAGAGCAGAAATGAAGAGAGAGAAAAATGAAGCAAAGCAGGAAAGCAAGCAAGCTGGGATGGAAAGATGGTCTTGCCATAGCGAGCATGAATTATCCCATTTGTTAAGCACAGTCTGTCCCTGTTTGCATTTGGATAGGTGACTACATGTGAGTGCTGTAAGATGTTCCTCTTAGGGGGTGGGGCCATAGCTCAGTGGTAGAGCATCTACTCCACATGCAGAAGGTCGCAGGTTCCATCCCTGGCAGCATCTCCAGATAGGGTTAGGAAAAACTCCTGCCTGAAACCTCAGAGAGCTGCTGCCAGTCAGTGTGGACAATACTGAGCTAGATGGAGCAAGGGTCTGACTCAGTGGCTGCATTCGCACGTAATGTGAAACCAGAGGTGAAGGGGCCTCCGGTTTCCATTTCCAAACATCCGTATGTGAGCAACTGCAGTTAAGAAAGAAAACGGACCCATGGTTTCCCTCCCTGGACAGTGATTTGTACCTTCGGTTTGTAGTGAGGTTTGCCACCTGGACTTCCGGTTCTGCGGTGCCAGCGTTACATCTGAACACTGGCACTGCAGTCTGGTTGCTTTGCAACCAGAGTCAAGGGAGGAAGCTCTTCCCTCTCTCAGGCCACAATACAAATACAACAAATATTTTATTTTATGTATTTATATCCATGTACACTGCTTTGGGAACTTTTGTTGGAAAGCAGTATATAAATATTAGTTGTTATTTCGCCAAAGGGCTCACAATCCGAAAAAGAAACACAAGAGAGACACCAGCAACAGCCACTGGAGGGATGCTGTGCTGGGGATGGACAAGGACGGTTGCTCCCCCTCAGCTAAACAAAAAAGAATCACCACTTTAAAGAGGTGCCTCTTGCCTCAGTTAGCTGTTGGCTGCCAGGGCTGTCCTTCAGTAAAGAAGGGAGCCAGTTTCCTCCCCTCTCTGTATTCAGCAAGACTGCAGAGAGGGAGCTCTCCTGAATGTGTGAATTTGGACAGGAGAGCGAGGGGAAGCTTCCTATGTCACACCCACCTTTGTGGGTCCATTCCCACCATCTTTCCACTCTGTTGTGGGACACGTCTCATATTCTTGACTCCGTTAGTGCTGGACTGCTCCTTTCCCTACAATGCATTAACACCTCACACAGACATACAAGGCCATTCTGACCTGGCTGCGCATGTCCTTTTCACATGCCCACAAACACCCTGTCCTTGGATTTAATAGCTACAGTAAAAATAAAAAGGCACTGAATCATTCTCAATTGGCACCCAGAATGAAAGCATCGGCCGAGTTCTATTTATTTATTTATTTATTATAATAGCAGGCTCCACCTGAATGGCCATTTTTACACAGCCATCTAGCCAGAATGAAATCATCTCTGGCGATAAAAGCCAACACAACCCGGGGGCTGAGCCGCAACCCTGCAAAATGACAACTGTTTCAAATCTGTAATTGCCTCCGTTGTCTCTACAGCAGAACAACGGCAAGTGACCTTGGCAAGAGATGCCTTTAAGCTTTTAGTGACTAGCTGAGATAAATGGATGATTTGTGACAGGATCTTTATGCTAGTTTTACTTGGAAATGAAGATGGTTCCTCTGTCTTGGCAAAAGAGGAGGCCAGCCAAATGTCTGGGGCATTTTCAAGGGTGGAAGCAGAGCCTGGGCTGAAAGGAAGGACCCCAGCCTTGTAGTTGCCCACCCCTTTCCATTCCCATCACCCCACATTCTTCACTTTGTCTCTATGGTGTAGTGGCTAGAATGGCAGACTAGGATTGGGAAGGCCTGGGTTCAAATCCCCACTCAGCCATATAGCTTACTGGGTGACTCTGAGCCAGCCAACACCTCTCAACCTGGCCTACCTCGGGGGACTGTTGTGAGAGGGAACCATATACACTACCCTGAGCTCCTTGGTAGGATAAAAATATAGGTAAAACAATTTCCCTCTCTGGAAGTATGTTTATCCCTCAGCTCTCTCTTGCCCGTCACCTCACAATATTTATTTATTTATTATTTATTTGTTTGTTTGTTTGATTTCTAGACCACCCTTATGGAATAGCTCAGGGCGGTTCACAAATATCATAAAACAGTTAAAATCAATCAATGATCGGGAATGAAAATTCTAAAATACAATAAAGCAGCTAAAAAATTAAAACAATTCAAACAATTCAATTCAAATTATAAAAACCCGATACATGAAAAACCCTTGAAAACAATTTAAAAACCCTGGAAGGCCAGGCCGAACAGGTAGGTCTTTAGGGCTCTCCTAAATGCCAATAAAGAATTCAAATTACAGATTTCTTCTGGGAGCGCATTCCACAATCTAGGAGTGACTACAGAGAAGGCCCGCCTCTGGGTCACTACCAGATGAGCCGGTGGCAACTGGAGACGGACCTCCTCAGATGATCTTAGTGTGCGGTGCAGATCAGACTGAAGAAGGCGCTAAAGTAACCTGGACCTAAGCCGTTCAGGGCTTTAAAGGTAATAACCAGCACTTTGTATTTTGCCTGGAAACATATCGGCAGCCAGTGTAACTGTTTCAAAACAGGCATCATATGGTCTCTCCAAGTTGCCCCAGAGACCAGCCTGGCTGCTGCATTTTGAACTAGCGGAAATTTCTGAACTACGTACAAAGGCAGCCCCATGTAGAGCGCATTACAGTAGTCAAGCCTGGAGGTTACCAGCTGGTGCACCACAATATAACTCTGGGCTCTGAAACACACCTCCAACTGAAATCAGAACCTTCCAATCTCTGGCAGTTTTTAAGCAGATCTTGGAAAAGCACCTGTTTTATCAGGCTTTTAGTTTATAATGTTTTAAAGTTTTATTGATGCCTATTTTAATTTGTATAATATGACTTAAGGTTTTAAATGTTGCATTTTAATTTGTAAACTCCCCAGAGATTGTATACGGTAGAGATGTGCATCAGATGAATTTTTCAATTTGTTCCGAATTCAAACGAATTCAGGAAATTTGTTTCAAATTAGAATCAGATTCAAATTTGGTCCAAAAATTCAATTTGAATTGATCTGACCCTGTTTTAGTGCCCTTTTTAACCAATCAGGGGGCCTGAATGGTTTTTAAAAGGTGCCAAACAGCTCTCCAATTGAATTTTGAAAATTTGTTTCAAATTTGAATCAAATTGCCCTTTTAAGTGGTAATTTGATTTGAATTTGAATCACTCAAATTTGAGTCAAATCTATTCAAATATGAATCAATTTGCACATCCCTAGTATATGGGGCAGTATATAAATGTGACAGACAAACAAACAAACAAACAAACATTTATCAAGGTTTATCAAGCTAAAATTCTAGCCCAGATGCTCTATGGAATACAGATTTATTTGACAGGAAACCTACAGTCACTTGAACGGGTTCAAATGAGATTTCTACGAGATATTTTCCAATTCCCTCATTGTGTCTCGAATGCGTCACTTCGTTTAGAGGCAGGCATTATCAGGATAGTAGCCCAGGCTTGGTTACGTTTAATTAATTACTGGCACAAAATTAACTCTAATGGGTTGGGCTTGGTTCCTTTGGTTCTAATGGACGAATATCAGTCTATTTGGAAGAAAAATGTACAGGTCATACTAAAAAAAAATTGTGGGTTTTCTGAGCAATTCATATGCCCCTTAGGCCCAGATTTAGTAAAAAAAAAAAAAAAAAAAAAGTCTTAAAACAGAGAATTTGGGACCTGGAGGAACAAAGGGACCTGAGTAGGGTCTCTATTATAATGATTATTTATCAAGTTACCCATTTCCGGCAATGTATCTTATGTACTTGTCTGCTCTGACCCAAAGGAGAACATTCTCCCAGGATTGATTTAATGTCTTACCATCTATGGTTTTGGAGGAAAGGTATAAGGGAAGTACACCTTCCCTTATAAGGATCGACTATGTCCCTGTGGTGCAGAAGTGGTTGTAACAACTGTGCATGTGCTCTTACACTGTACCTTTTACAAAACCATCCGCACCTCCTGGCTCGAACCTTATTTGTGCAAATTTTTGGGACATCAGGATGAGTTCTATGTTGAGCTCTTCCTGTCACGTCAGCACAAGGGAATTGCCTTGGCCACAGCCAGATTTTGTGCAGCTGCTATAAAAATCAGAAATGTTTTAACAAATTTTAATTGATATGCTTTATGCGTTATTCTCTCTCATTCTTATGCCTTTTCTTCTTCTGATAATTATTAGGGATGTGCATGAATGGTCTTTGGCACCGGTGGGGGTAGTACTTTAAGGGTGGGGGAGGGTGTACTCACCCCCCTGCCGGCACTCTGTAAATTTCAAGCCCCTCGGGGTGGCAGTGTTCCTCCCTTGCGCGTGCGCCCGCAACGTCCGGCCACTTCCGGCTGACGGGGGGAATGGGGCGGCAGGGAGGAACGCTGCCACCCCGAGGGGCTTGAAATTTACAGAGCGCTGGCGGGGGAAATGAGGCGGGGGTGGTGGTGAGTACACCTTCCCCTGCCCTTAAAGTCCCTGCCGGTGCCGAAACACCGAATACCGCCCCAGCGCCGAAACGTTTCGGAGGCCTTTACAATGGCCTCCGAAACATTTCGGGCACATGCCTAATAATTATATTATTGCTACTTGTTGTATTTATGTTATGTTTGGTCTTGTACCGTAAACACACACACACACACACACACACACACACACACACTAACACAGCCTAATCAAGGTGGCATCTGGTGGGCCACTGTATGAAACAGGATGCTGGACTACATAGCTCTTGGGCCTGATCTAGCAGGGCTGTTCTTATGTTCTTAAGGTGCATGTTGCTTTACAGAGCAGAAAGAGCACAGGTCTCTGCCTGGAAGTGCTTGCAATCTAAAACTCAAAAAAGGGGAAGACTGCAGAGGGAGGGACCATTGGAGGGAGCACCCTTGGACATAGGGCAGGGGGATTGAGGAACTGGATGTGGAAAGGTCACAGACAAGGCTGCATTTGGGAATCAAGGAGTGGAGAGCCAAGTAGTGGCAAGAGCAGGGGTTCAAAAACTTGGGTCCCCAGAAGTTGCGGGAGCTCAACACCCCTCCTCCTCAGCCACAATGGTCCATCAACATTTGGGGACCCAAGCATTGAGAACCCCTGGAGGGGAATATTTCCCTGGCATTCTCCTCTGCCCCTTTAATGGATGGCCCTGGCATGAGCTTATTACATTGCATCATGAGTCAACCCTCTGATAAGGACGAACACCGACTGCTGCAGCACGTCAGGCCTCCGATAATGTCAAACGTTGACTCAGCACATGGCAGCCACCAGTATATGGGCAAATTCTGCATTCTTAAGTGTCTAAGAGCAGAAATGCCAGACAGGAGGCATGCAGTCTTCACGCTTGGAAGGTGACGCATGGCCTCCCATTTATTTAACACCCTTGAAGCCACCCACAGCTCCTTCCAGGCAAGAAATTACTGCGAGCTGCAGAGCACGTCCTCTGTGGAGGCAGACTCATGCTGCAGAATGTGAGCGGCTTATCAGCTGTCAGGGAAGGCCAAGGAGATGGAAGCAGCTTCATTTTGTGGGTCCCGCAGACAGGCTGTCTGGCTCCGCAGGTCAGCGGAAGTTTGCAGGAAGGCACACGGGGCGGGGCGCCCACAACTGATACCCAACGCAGCAGAAGGAGGCTCGGGAACAAAGCAGTCGAAGAAACAGTAATGGTGAGTGGTGGGGGAGAAAAGGGAGGCTATATCCAAGATCAATAAGCAGAGATTTGCTGGAAAGAAGAAGCCCTGCTAATCTGGTATTCAGAAGTAGACACTCCCAATCTGCTCTGTTTTCCTATCAAAGCTAAGCACATGAGAACAGCCCTCATGGGCCAGAACAAAGACTTTTCAAGTCCAGCACTCTGCTCCCCACAGTGGCCAACTAGGTGCTTCTAGGAAGCCACCAGCAGGACAAGACGACAGCCCTGCATTCCTGCTCTAGCTCCCAGCATCCAGCACTTTTACAGTTGCAGCCTCTCCTACCCTCCCAACCGGAGCTTGCTCAGACTTTGAACGGGCAACCACAGCACTGAAAGGTGCTTCCCCAAGTGCCTCTGAGGTGACAGCAAAATGAAGCCAAGGGCGGTGGCAGGCTCTGAGGTTCTTAGGAGAAGAAGATGGTGGCATCGTGAGTTCACACAGGCCACAATCAATCAAACTCTTAAGGCTGATTCACACTCTACAGTTTGAACTCTGGCACAAAATAGGTGGCGGTGCTGTCAGTGGTGAATGGCTCTCCGTGCATTAAAATGAAACAAACAGGTCCCATTTCTCTCTTCCACAATGCTTCTGTGTTTATTGTGGGGATATCCGGCCATTCCAAAGTGTGTGCTCCAGGGCGGGCCCAAGGATTTGCATGGCAGGGGGAGGAGGAAAGGCCAGCTGCTCCCCACCCCACCAGTGTTCCCTGTAAGAGATTCTTGGGTGCTGTGGACTACAACAACCAAGCCGGTTCGGCACCCTCTCTGGGAAGCACCGAACTGGCTTGGGTGCTGGTGTTCAAACTGGTTCTGCAGCTGCCTGAGCCATCTGTGCACACCCCTAACTACAACTCCCATCATCCCCAGCTGCAATGGCCTTTGGCTGGGGATTATGGGAGCTGTAGTCTACAGGATCTGGTAGCCTGTTACAGAGACTGGCAATCTTCAGGGTTGGAGGCAGGAGTCTCTCTCAGCCATATCTTGGAGATGCCCGGGAAGGAAACTGGGACCTTTTGCATGTAAGCAAGCAGGCAGGGGCTCTTCCCAGAGTGGCTCCATCCCCTCAGGGGAATCTCTTACAGTGCTCACACATGTGGTATCCCATTCAAATGCAAACCAGGGCAGACCTTGCTTAGCAAATTCATGCTTGCTACCGCAAGACCAGCTCTCTGTCCCCATTCATGGCCTATGTGCTCCTTCCTCCTCCTGTTTCTCTCGCTACTTTCTTTCTTGCTCATTCTAGGCTAGGGCCTGAGCATCAGCAGCAACAGAAGCATCAGCAGTTGAAGCGTGTGGTTTGGCAGAGGTTTCTGGTGGCAAGGGACGAAGGGGAAGGAAAATAGTGACTTGAAGGTCCCTCTGCACCAGGGAAAGAGGCTGCTGACACTCTGCAGGCAACATGCTAGTGCGATCTCTGAGCTGTAGATCCAGGCCAAATGGCTGCAATCATGGCTTATTGTGGGGTGGTTTTTTTAAATGCATGACTGAGAGAGGAAAATAAATCCACTTAGAACTCGATGGATGCCTTAACATTCAGATTATTTGAACCTTAAGCTAACAGTCTCATCAGTAAAAGCAAAGGAAACATACTGACTCACTCGGTGGCCTGCCACCAAAGCCAGCTGGCTCATTTTTAAAACAAAAGGGTCCATTTGTCTAACAGATGTTCCTGTCATGCTTGGGGTGGGGCTGAGCCAGAACTGTACGTCTCACGGAGTGCTCATTTTCATAAGTGACAAAAGCACTTCCCATTTCTGGCAACTTTTGGCACTCCTTGCCTGGGTTGTTCGCATGCTGCTCTCTCTCTCGTGAAGTTTTCCTTGCCCTCAAGCTCCTTGGCCTCATTTGTCCACACTGTTGTTTATTTCTATTGGCTGTGACAACCCACATGGTTTTGTCCAGCAGCATCTGGGGACCTAAGGTTTGAATGCTCAACATGTGAGCACTGTAAGATATTCCCCTTGGGGGATGGAGCCACTCTGGGAAGAACATCTGCATGCTTGCATGCAGAAGGATCCAAGTTCCTGGCATCTCCAGGGAGGGCTGAGAGAGACTCCTGCCTGCAACCTTGGAGAAGTCGCTGCCGGTCTTTGTAGACAATACTGAGCTAGATGGACCCAGGGTCTGACTCAGTAGAAGGCAGCTTCCTAAGCGCCTGAATAGGAACCCCCTTTCCTGCACTTCAACTCAGTGCACATCACTTGGTACTGAATAGTCACATTGACTGAACTACCATCTGTCTGATGTTATGCAAAGTTACAGATCCCTTGGAGTTGAGCTGACAAATGCCATATAGAAGTCATGTTTGGTTACAGTGAAGACACTCACATCAAGAGAAGGGCTGTAGCTCAGTGGCAGAACATTCGCTTTGCGTGCAGGTTCAGCATCCCCAGGTAGGGCTGGGAAAGACCCCAGAGAGCTGCTGCCAGTCGGTGCTGACAATACCAAGTCAAATGGACATCTGGCCTGACTCAGTCTGAGGCAGCTTCCTATGCTGCTCCTCCTATCTCTCTACTGATTTTTTAAACCCAATTATTTCCAGCAACAATCTGAGACTCTAAGGTGAAATCACCAAAACAATCAGTCCAAACCAGAGACTCGCCCGTCAGAAGGCAGGATATGGTTTCCCAACAAGGTTGCTGCGGAGGATTCTTCAGCTGGGCCACCTGAGTGGTCTCGAGGTCCCCATTCAACTGAGGGCACCCTGCCACATGCCAAGATGCAAACACTTTATGAGTGAGGTTGAAGAAACAAAGGCAAGGTCAGGAAACAGGAGCGGAGAAGCAAGGCTTCCGTTTAAAGAATGCTCTGGGATTTCAGCACCGAGCAAGGAATAATGGGGGAAAAACAACCATTCTTTCTTCTTCCTCAGCAGGAATGGCCTTGTGCTCTCATACAATTTCCTTAAAAGGTCTCTCACCTCACCTGCCTGTGGCCCATAAATAACAGCAACAGTTATGCCCCATCTCCTCCCAGCAAACACCGATCCAGAAACGCATTATGGAATCGAAGGCTTCGCTCTTGGTGTGTCAACACTGAACTTAAACACCACTGGAAGGCACAAAATGACCACACGTGAACTCTAAGGGCACCTTTGGGTGTCACGGGGAACCTGAGGCAAGCTCACCTCCCCACCCCTCATGCGTGATGTCCAAATGATCAGAACTGTGGATCCTGGATCCAACTGTGTTTCTGATTCTTCCCCAAACCTGGGAATGAACTCTTGGTTGGAATTAAGTTACACTCACCAAACCGAGGGTCTAACAAATGGAAGTTGAATCCAAATAAGATGGAGGTACTGACTATGGGGGGTTGTGACCCGAGATCAGGTACGAAGCTTGGGAGTGCTCCTGGACCCAAAGCTCTCCCTGGTTCTCAGGTTAGGCGGTGGCCAGGAGCTTTTTTTTATCAGCTTCGGCTGATACGTCAGCTACATCCATTTCTGGAGCTAAATGACCTTAAAACGGTGGTACATATCCTGGTAACCTCCAGGCTTGACTACTGTAATGCACTCTACATGGGGTTGTCTTTGTACATAGTCCAGAAACTACAATTGGTACAGAATGTGGCAGCCAGATTGGTCTCTGGGACAATACAAAGTGACCACATAACACCGGTTTTGAAAGAAGTGCACTGGCTGCTGATATGTTTCTGGGTAAAATACAAAGTGCTGGTTATTACCTATAAAGCCCTTAATGGCTTGGGTCCAGGCGATTTAAGAGAGCGTCTCCTTTGCCATGAACCCTGCTGCTTGTTACGATCTTCTGGAGAGGTCCAGTTATGTATGCCACCAGCTTCTTTGGGGGCGACCCAGGATCATGCTTTCTCTGTGGCTGCCCTGGGACTTTGGAATATGCTCCCTGCTGAGATAAGAGCATCTCCTTCTCTGTCTGTTTTCAGGAAGACCCTCAAGACTCTCCGGTTCTCGCAAGTTTTTAATTAGAATTCATTTTAGTAATTTTAATTGTTTTAATAACTGTTTTATACTATTGTTTTTTATTGTGTCTCAAGTATTTTAATCTGTGTTGACTTTTAAATATTATTTTAAATTTTGTACACTGCCTAGAGATGTACATATCAGGCAGTATAAAATATGATGAATACATAAATGATAAATATTAGCAAATAGGTCATATTTTGCAAAGAGATCTGATTTTCACTGCCTTTTTCTGTACTTGGGACTGATGGTATGCAAACATCCTTGCTATGCAAATCTTAACTTTTTTAAAATTGGGAGACTGTTGTAACATATGGGGCTCACTGAAATGCAAGATTGATTTCACAGCCTACACTGAGTGGCTAAAAGAGTTAAAGCCCAGACTGAAGCTTTTCTAGATATAATCAGTGCTTGGTTTCCTCCCAATATGGGGAAGGTTTTCCAAACACTGGACTGTGCTTGCTTTCTTTTCTTTTAAAGGAGAGCTTTTGTGCAGTCCCACATGGGTTTCAAAGCCCATGTGGAGGTAACCACAGTGAAAGTGGCTCAGGTCAAAGAGGTCTGTGATTCACTATAGTTCCCCACATGTGGTCAAGGAACTGAATCCTCAATGTCCTGCTTCCTCTGGCAGGTCAAGATGCAGGCAATCCAAGCAGTAATGTAATGGGAAAAGGAAATCGCTTAGGCCTGCAATCCAGGCAGATCAAGACAGCATGAGAACCATATCACAGAGAAGGAATTCCTACCTTCACTGGCAGGAAAGCAGAAGAGGGAAAAAGCAAACAAGTAACTAAAGCCCCTGGGTGGAGTTTTAACAAACCAAGCTGTAGCAAGGGTCTACCAAATAATAATGCAAATTATTCGAGAGCTGGTGTCTTGCCTTAGCTTAGAGGCCCAAAGTGGTAATCATATTATTAAAATGGGCATCCATGTAACAAAGTAATAGAGGCCCTTGGAGGGAAAAATAGCAGAAAGCAATGGGTGATGGAGATTTTGGAAGAAGGGAAGGAGTGCAGGAGCTAACAGCACATGTTTGCCAGCCAGAAATCCCACCCCTGTTAAACTCTCACCCAAGCCAAGCAGGTGCCGTTAGCTGTGGATCACTGTTTCCCGCAGCTCCTGCAGTTGACAAATTCTTCTGACCTACCTCACAGAGCTGTTGCAAGGATTCCCAAGAAGCCTCTGGAACATTCAAGCAGCATATAGAAATGCCAAGTGGTATTGTTGCTTTGCCAAAACAAACCTCCCAAGCTTGGGTCCTCGGTTTATGATGGACTACAGTGCCCATCATCCCCTGCCATGATGGCCATGCTAGTGTGGCAGGGGGTGATGGGAGTTGCAATCCGACATCTGGGGACCCAGGGTTGGGAAGGAACCTCTATAGCTAGTCCAGCTGGCATCGCGTTACAAAGCTACCACTCAAGTCCAGCGACCTTCCTAGAATCCTGAAGAAGAAGCCTCTCAAGCATGACGCTTCTCTGCCCTCTCCAAGGGGGCTGTGCAGGCTCCGGCTCATGTTCAGGGGCTAGAGTTTCCTGTCAATCATCTGTCCCCCGTTTGCACTGCTGCTGCCTGCAATGGCCCTCATTTTGGAGTCCTCCATGCTCCTCCTCAAACCAAATTGGGTCCTACTGCCACTTCCAGCCACACTGGCGCCCCCTGCCTTGAACCCCTCTTCTTCAGCCTTCCAGTTGCCTGAACTGAGGGGTCGGGTGCTTGTCAGTGAAGCCCGTGGAGTCGTGTGTTGCCCTGAAGGCCCCCTCCCCTGCTTTTAATAGCTCCTCTTCTCAGTGAATCCTTCAACAAAGTGCTAATAACTTCAAGCGGAACTGCAGGGATCAGTCTGTGAGACTCAGCACCACAGGAGAGTTGAGCCACTTCAAAAACCTGCACAGGACTAAATCCACACCTGCCTTCTCGTGGTACAGCTGCCTCCCTTGGCCTGCTGGGCACCCACCTGTCCTTGGCTCTTGCCCGTGCTTCACACAGCGGTGCTAATCGTTTCAGAAGAAAACAAAAGTGTCTTACCTTTGACAAACACGTATATCTTGGCCTTGAGTTCTTCATTCGAAGGGAGGTGGCTGTAAAGACACGTGAAATAGCCTGTGTCTTCAATGACTGTCCGGGCAACCATCAGCTTGCTGCAGGTCTGCCGAGGCCTGTCTGAGCACTTGTGTTCATCTACCTGCCACCGGCTGCCATCTTTGTGCTGGCCATTTCCCCAATGCCATGTCAAGCCAGATGAGCCTCTGTCAAAACAAACAAACAAACAAACCCACTAATGAAAACTTTATTATTGTATCTGGTCTTTGACCAAAATAAAGCACCACCACCACCATCACACACTACACACCACACAGAGCATCCTTTCTGGCATAGCTAATGGGGAGGCATTTAAATTATCTTTCAGCCGTCCTCCTAGTGTGTGTATGGGTGGGGCAAGTAAGAAGCAGAGATCATACAAAATGATGACTGGATGGCCACCAAGTTCTACCCGCCAGGACAGCAGGGGCCTTCCGACAGTTCTGACTGATGGAGACTTCTTGCTGTTGTGGCAGAACACCCTCCTACAATGCCCCACGGAGAGCACGTTGGCCTGACATATCTGTTGGGCTGACATGACTGCACAGCCCTCATAACCTTTAGGGATATTCACCTGATAGGTACTTGGGAAGGAGAACATAAGGACAGCCCTGCTGGATCAGGCCCAGGGCCTATCTAGTCCAGCATCCTGTTTCCCACAGTGGCCAACCAGATGCCTCTAGGAAGCCCACAGGCAAGAGGTGAGGACATGCCCTCTCTCCTGATGTTGCTCCCCTGCAACTGGTATTTAGTGCCATCTTGCCTCTGAGGCTGGAGGTAGTCTATAGCCACCAGAGTGGTAGCCATCGATAGACCTTTCCTGCATTAACTTGTCTAAGTCCCTTTTAAATCCATCTAGGCTGGTGGCCATCACCGCATCCCATAGCCGAGAATTCCATCAATTAATTATGCATGGTGTGAAAAAGTACTTCTTTCTGTCGGTCTTACATAGCAGTCAGTTCCAGGGGGATGACCCCTGTTTCTGGCGTTGAGAGGGTATGTGTGTGGGAGAAACATTTCTCTCTGCCCACTTTCTCCACACCATGCACAGACAGCCAAGTTCAGAAGCGGTGTACTCCATCATTTACCAACTGCGTGTGAGTAAAAAAACAAGGTGGAGGGAGGAGTGATAGTATGCCATGTGACAGCTGGGCAGGAGAGCTTTTTGTCCTGAAAACAAGGTGGAAGGGAGAATGATCGGCTGCTAAGTGCCAACAGGACGGAGCCCTCCAACCCAGCGGACACTTAGTGCATGATCACTCCCCCTTTCTTCTTTACTCACACACGTTTGGCAAATGGGAACGGGCACAGCTCCTGAATTTGGGTAGGACATCTATCAATTGTGTGAACTGCCCTTCTAACAAAAAGGGCTGCCACCTCTTTATTAGTTTTTGTCAAGGCAAAACTTCTTAAATGTAAGAGACCTGCATCCTAGATAAAGGTTAAGTGTGCCGTCGAGTCACTGTCGACTCCTGGCGACCATAGAGTCCTGTGGTTGTAGAATACAGGAGAGGTTGACCATTGCCTCCTTCCATGCAGTGTGAGATGATGCCTTTCAGCATCTTCCTATAACCCTAACCCGATATAGGAGTTTCCCATAGCCTGGGGTTCGAACCAGCAACCTCTTGCTCCATAGGCAAGTTACTTCTCCAGCATTCTAGATATTGGTATGTTTTTAAAGCAATTGCTTTTGCTTTGCTTGTGTTTTAAGACTATTTCTTGGAGGTTTTGTAAGGGTTAACAGCTAATGCAATAAAAACATATCCAATTGTAACTTGTTTTTAGAACCTTTGCAGACTATGCATACATTGCAGTAGGTGATTGATTTTGTTGTGCAGTTGTCTAAAAATACTCAAAGTGGTAGACGGTGGTACAATCACCAGAGTAGAAAAGTAGCTAATAAGCACTCTCTCTATTTCCTGGAACAGACACCTTGTCACACACCATATTGTGTGGTTCCATTTCCTTTAAATAAAGGTACTGTTTACTTGTGAATGCTAAAGTTGCTCTGGGAGACACATTGAAGTTTTCAGGACTTCTGGGTGGTGAAGGCTACATTGTTCCACCATTCTGTTATGACATATATGATGGCTCTCAAGCAAGGTGGTAAAGCAACACAATATCGATTTGGGAGGAAAGGTATGATTATATTCCATTTCAGAAGAACAAATAATGCCTGCTTCGAGTAGATGAAAATGTTGCTTCAAACACGTACAGAGATGCTAGCAGAAAGCGCACACTATAGATTTCTTCCAAGTTAAATTGAAATCTATTTGTTTCTATCTGTTCAAGGTAGAGAGGAGGAGAGAAGATGGTCAAATTGAAGGGACTGGATGCCAGCAATTTCTTCCCCTCTGTGGCTAACAGCAGCTTTGGCCAGGGTTGGGGAGAAGGCAGAGGGGAAGAGATATGAAGAACATGTGATCATTTCCTCTTGGAAACATGAATAATAGAAGGGGACTGAAGAGAAGTGTAGAGTGGATAGGAGGAACCCTCTATCTGAGAGACAAGTACCGAGCCTTTGAAGCTTTAAGCTTTAAACAGTTTTGGATGCAAAAGAGGTAGACCTGAAGTCTTTGCATAAGCCCCTAAGCAGGTTTTAATTAATGAGCTCAAAGTCTTGGAGTGTGGTATCCCAGACAAGTGTTCCATGCCTGAAAATAGATCTGGGCCTTTTCCCAGCATCTTCATGGAGAAGTGGCCTGGGGCTCAGACCCCCTTCAAGAGTGGCAGCTGCTCAGGAGTGGAGACAAAATAGTCCACCATTAAGGAGGTCTGTCCGCCCCCACCAACGTGCTACAGTGGACCATGGGGGCAAATGCTGGAAATATAGGGGTGCCCTGCCCAGAGCGCCCCCCTGTGGTCAGCAATGGACAAGAGGAGCTTCCTTACAACCACAGTCTCCCAAACCAAATGTTTGTGGCAAACAGGGTGGGCCAGGGAGCCTGCCTCTTAATGCTTTGACAGATAAGGTCAAGGAAGAAATAGATGCGCATGTGATTTTGAGGGTTACTCGATCACAAGTGCTTTTAGAAGGCCAACAAGACCACCACCAACAACAACAACAACAAGAGAGATTAATAGCATAAAGGGGAACGGGAAATGTCCACTGTCCACTGTCCACAAAGGGGATCCTGGGACATCATCACCACACACACACACACACACACACACACACACACACACACACACCTGCTTTTTGGCACAGAAAAAGACACTAGGGCGCTTTCCAGAGTAGACCCTACAACAGGACGAATCTCGGAAGTGTGCTTCCACACTTCCTGTGTCGTGACACCGCTGTCCCTACGTGGACATGTTCACATTTCCAATCCCTTGTTGTGAATTTAACCGTTGCGATATAGAGCAAGGACGCCGTATATCCCATTTGAAAAAGTTGCTGTTTTCCCAGGTTGTTAGTTGCTGTGAGACTGCACCCCCTGCTGTTTACATTCTGAATGCGACTTGCCCGAAAAGAGGCATTTTGCTGCTGTTGAGCAGCTAGTCTGGAAAGCGCCCAGGAAAGCAGATCACTGCTCATACGCATCTAATTCATCCCTAAATTCCTGGACTCAGAAACCCCAAGCAGGCAGTAAGGCTTAGGAGATGAGATGAACTCAGGGGTGTGCCAAATTTCCTTTTATACTTTTTATTCAATTTTCACAACACAAAAGAACAAACACAAATAATACAAACACTCGCAAACACACAGAATAAAGACTTCCATCTCATCAATGGAACAAGTGTTGTTAACAATAACCGGATCTTGCCTATAGATTAAACATTCTCTCCCCAAGGGTGTGCCAAATTTCCAGTGGGTTAGCTTTGCTCAGCAAAAGATTCTTTGTGCGAGAGAGGGCACAAAATAGTTGGCACTTTCAATAAGAACATTTTCTTCTCTGCTTGTGTGTGTCCGCCCGCCGCCCTGCCACAATGCAATTTTCTTCCTACGTGTGATTTTGCTGATAATCATCCAGCTACTGCACTCTGAACTAGCCACCATTACTCATCGCTGGGTGAAGCTGAGAGCTCCGCACTGGTTTTTGCCTGTCTTGAGGGGGAGAAAAAGACTGCAGAGACACTCATAGCTGGCAAACTGAGTCTTACTTCCTCATGCCATAGAGTGCCAGGGTTCCAGCTGCTCGGGTCACTTGCCAATCAAGTCAGACTGCTTTTTTTAAAAAAAAGCGGCATTGAGATTTTTCAGATCTTTCTCCCCATACAAGCAAAGTTCTAGACAGCAACAAAACTGGCCACAGATGATCTTATTATATGCAAGGCTTTAATGGGATGGGGAAAAAACCATCCCAGGAGTAATGACCAACAGTGGGACTGTCCCTGCTAGGGTTGCCATATCCAACCTTCCCAAATCCGGGTGACCTCATTTGCATATTATGCAAATTATGTGGCAACTATTTATTTATTCATTCATTCATTCAAAATATTTCTATACCGCCCAAAACTTGCATCTCTGGATGGCTTACAACTAATCTGCATTTTATTTATTTATTTGACAGATCTGTATACTTTCCCCACCTTCTCTGCCCTCCTATGTGATCGGATCCAGAGTAAAATCCGGGCAATCCGGGCAGCACATTTGAAATCCGTGTAAATCTGGGTGGAATTTAGCAGCCGGGTGGAAGAGCAAAAATCCAGGAGCTACCCTAAATTCCGGGGGACATGGCAACCCTAGTCCCTGCTAACTGGGCCTTTATATCTAGTGACAGGGTGGGGGGTGGATGGGGGAGCAACTGGCCTTCTCCATCCCCAGCCCAGTATCTCTCCAGCGGTGGTTGCTGGGGTCTCCCTTATGCTTCTTTTTTAGATTGTGAGCCCTTTGGGGACTGGGGACCATCTTCTCATCGTTCTTTTCCAGTGTAAACCACTTTGAAAACATTTGGTTGAAAAGCGGTATATAAATATTTATTTATTGATCACATTTCAATACTGCCTGATATGTGCATCTCTAGGCGGCATACAGAATTAAAACCCGACAAATATAAAACAGATCAAAAGCAGTTAGAATTTCACAAGATAAATAAAAGCAACCTCATAAGAGAAAAACAAATTAAACAGTTTAAAATTAATTTCAGTTAGAAGCCTGAGAAAACAGGTGTGTCTTCAGGGTCTTCCTAAAAGCAAGCAGAGATGGAGATGCTCTTATGTTGGCAGAGAGGGTATTCCAGAGCCCCGGGGCAGCCACAGAGAAGGCTTGGCCCCGGGTCACCACCAAATGAGTCGACAGCAACTGTAACTGGACCTCTCCAAATGATCTTAAAAGGTGACAGGGTTCATGACAAAGAAGGCACTCTCTTACGTACCCTGGAGCCAAGCCATTGCGGTCCATAGTAATAGTTGTCATCAGTTCAGTAATACTACAATAGTCAGAGAATATTTTATCCAACTAGCCCTTCTTGTGTGATAAGAGCATGGAACAGAGGGAGCTGCCTTATACCAAGTAAGACCCTTGGTCCATCTAGTTCAGTATTGTCTTCACAGACTGGCAGCAGCTTCTCTAAGGTGGCAGGCAGGAGTCTCTCTCAGCCCTGTCTTGGAGATGCCGCCAGGGAGGGAACGGGGAACCTTCTGCTCTTCCCAGAGTGGCTCCATCCCCTCAGGGGAATATCTGTTGCAAGCCAGCTCAAGTTTTAGAGAAGTAGGATACAAATATTTTAAAAATGTATTTATTAGGGATATTTAT
Source organism: Hemicordylus capensis (assembly GCF_027244095.1). Taxonomy (NCBI): domain Eukaryota; kingdom Metazoa; phylum Chordata; class Lepidosauria; order Squamata; family Cordylidae; genus Hemicordylus; species Hemicordylus capensis. Next base: position 3,978,347 of record NC_069667.1, read on the forward strand.
GTCCTCTTGTTCTAGTCCAAAGCTGCACTCAAGGCTGCTAACATCAACAGAAACATAAAACCACATTTTTAAAAAATAGTTTAAAAAGCCAACAAAAGAGCAAAAGATAAAATTACAACCAAAAGGGTTAGTCTCAGCCAAACGTTAGCTAATATGCAGTCCAAATCTTGCCCGAACAAAAGTGTTGGAAAGAGGCAGTAAAAAGCCACCAGAGAGGAGGTCAAATGGAACTCATGAGTGTGGGAGTTCCACAGAGTGAGTGCCATAACTGATAAAGCTCCCACGTGTTCCTGCGAACTGCATCTCAGGATAAGAGGAGGATGTGTCAGGGAGCTTCTCCTGATTATCTTAGTGGCTGGGCAAGCTCATACAGGAGGTGATGGGTCTTCAGACATTATTAAAAATATTTAAGCACGACTTTTCAGCAAAGCAGTACTACTTTTACATAGCATAAGAACCTAAGAACAGCCCTTCTGGATCAGGCTCAAGGTCCATCTAGTCCAGCATCCTGCTTCACACAGTGACCCACCAGATGCCGCTGGAAGCCTGTGTTGAGGGCATTCTCTTTCTCTCTCTTGCTGTTACTGGTATTCAGAGGTGTCCTGATTCTGAGGCTGGAGGTGGCCTATAGCTCTCAGCAGGAAGAATGAGAAGGCACTTACCTGTCCCAAAGCGACTCACAGTCTAGACACACAAGGGAGACCCCGCCAGCCACAGCCACTGGCAAGGAAGCGGTCCTGGGCCAAACAGAGGCAATGTTCTGCCCCAGCGAAATGGAAGAGAGCCGCCATTTTGAAAAGGGGCCCCTTGGCCCAGCCAGAAGCAGGTGCTTAACGAGGCCGACCCTGGCCGGAGGGGGCCGCTCATTCATTATTCATGGCGCAGCTGTCCGCTCCGCTTCCCCGCCAAAAAAGTTCCCGAGGCCGTTTTCATAGCAGAAGGGATGAGAAGATGGTTCTCTGCCCCAAGGAGCTGGCACTCCAAAAAATTAACAGAATCGAGGCACTAGCAGCCACTGCCGCTGGGAGGGATGCTGTGCTCTGCTGAATAGGGACAGTGGCTCTTTCTCTGCTAAACAGAAGCCAATCACTGGGAAGGTGCTTCTTGGCCCAGTTCGTCCCTGAGCAAAGAGGCACCATGCAAAGTGGTGATTCTCTGCTGTTTAGCAGGAAAGAGCAACTGGCCCTCTCCAACCCCAGCACAGCATCCCTCCAGTGGCTGCTGCTGGTATGTTTGTTTTTAGACTGTGAGCCCTTTGGGGACAAGGGACCATCTTTTAATGTATGGTTCATTTTTTCTGTGTAAACTGCTTTGAGAACTTTGGTTGAAGAGTGGCCTATAACTATTAGTAGTAGTCATCGTCTGGAAGGCTATGGTAGAAGCCAAACCAAAATGCGAGTGGTGTGTGCAGAGCTACTTGCTGGCACTTCAAATACCTTTATCTATCTATCTATCTATCTATCTATCTATCTGATTTGTACATCGCCCCAAACTTTCGTCTCTGGGTGGTTAACAATAGCATAAAACAAGTTAAAAACATATACAAAAACTATAAACAATTTACCAATTTTTTAAAAAACCAGAAATTAAAACCTAAACATTTAGGAAGCTCTTTAGGAAATTTAGGAAAAAATTTAAGCCAAGGCTTCTCAAACTTGAGTCCCTAGAGGTTGCAAGACTACAAGTCCCATCGTGCCCAGCCCCAATAGCCCCTTATGGGAGGAGAGCTGGTCTTGTGGTAGCAAGCATGAATTGTCCCCTTTGCTAAGCAGGGTCCACACTGGTTTGCATGTGAAAGGGAGACATGTGAGCACATGGTATGATCTTTCCCTTAGGGGATGGGGCTGCTCTGGGAAGAGCACCTGCCCACTTGTAGGCAGAAGGTTTCCAGTTCCCTCCCTGACAACATCTCCAAGATCGGGCTGAGAGAGACTCCTGCCTGCAACCTTGGAACATAAGAACATAAGAACAGCCCGGCTGGATCAGGCCCAAGGCCCATCTAGTCCAGCATCCTGTTTCGCACAGTGGCCCACCAGATGCCGCTGGAAGCCTCAGACAGGAGTTGAGGCCATGCCCTCTCTCCTGCCCTTACTCCCCCGCAACTGGTACTCAGAGGCACCCCGCCCCCGAGCCTGGAGGTGGCCCAGGAGAAGCTGCTGCCAGTCTGTGTGGACAATACTGAGCTAGATGGACCAAAGGTCTGACTCAGTATAAGGCAGCTTCCTATGTTCCTTTGTAAGCAATGCTCTGTTATGTCTCATAGCCCTGGCACTTAATGAAGTGCACCTTCATGAATCCCAGTCCAAGCCCTGTCCGGGATTATTCCCAAGCCATCACTTACCTGCAAGTTATGGTGAAACGGTCCCCAGCATCAACTGTAACATGTTCCCTGGCAAAGCTCAACTCTGGTTTCATCAATCTTTCTCCCTTTGCAAGACCTGAGTGAAAACAAAACACAAGAAGATGTCTTAATGTGTGAAGTCTCTACAGTGCAAATCTCTTTTCCTTCAAGACACTGGAGCCACTGAGAGATGCTTGAATGTTAACAGCTTAGAAGCAAACGCTTTCCACTTTCATCCATCCAGCTCCTACAAAGGAAGGGTTAGGGAGAAGGCTACAAAGTCAAAGCTGGATAGGAGGACAAAATGAACAAGAGGATATAACCTGGGGCTCACTGGATTTATCCCATGACCATTGTTCCCTCTGACAGAGATTCCCAGATGTTGTTGACTACAAATTCCATCATCCCCAATAGCTGCCCTTTGGCTGGGGATTATGGGAGTTGTAGTCAACATCTGGGGATCCCTGTTACAGGGGACACTGCCCCTGACTATAAACAAGAAAGCTCTTTCCCCATTTCCTTCACATCCCTCTGTCATTTAAGCCAAGTTAACGAAATCATTGCATTCTCATTCCATTCTGTTCCACTAATTGGAAATGCGAAATTTCTAATCTGGTGATTTGAATTTTTGCATGCTATTTCGGATCTGAAGTTTCCCCCTGGTGTCCAGTCTTTGTGGGGGGGCAGTAGGAGAAGGAGATCTGACATCCCCCTTTGGTTTCTCTTGATTGTTTTAACTGTCCAAAAAAAAAAGTCAGAAAAAGTAAACCAAATATACAAAACACCATTTCAAATCAGCTATCACAGCCTTGTTGCATTCGGGTTTAACAATAAATCAGAGAACGCTTAAAGTTTTAAAGGGCCGGAGTCATGATGGTTCAATCAAAGATGTGTCACACAAAGGGCACAACCTTCTTCGTTCCTTTCTTCAAAACATTTTAAAAAGAAAACAAGGTCCTGGGGCAGGGAATTCTTGTGGCTGGGGATGATGGGAGTTGTAGTTCAACAGCAGCTGGAGGGCCAGGTTTGCTCACCCCTGTTCTAGGGCATGGTCTGAAAACAGATGATAGAGTCACTTTCCTGAAACAAAGCAGGTTTAAGTCTGGTCAGTGCCCGGGGTGGGGTACTATCCATCTCTCGATCCATCGATCCATCTATCTATCCATCCATCCACCTATCCATCCATCTCATTTCTATACCCTACACACAAATGGTCCATGGTGCTTTACATGTGTTAGGTTGTATGTATTAGGTTGGGGTTAAAAGATGGATCCCAGTTTGAAGACTATCAGTACAGATATTTGGTGAATATTCACAATTGAAATCTGTAGTGGAGAAAAGTGCTGGAGAAGTTTCTTTCATTTGTGCACCAGATGGACCTGTGCCTTTGGGAGACACGAAGTAGGCAAGCCGATAACATTCGACTGGATGACTGTTGTGTGCCGAGAGTCAAGCAGGAAAGGTCTGCTGTGCAGCCAGGGGAGTCAATTAGCACGGTGAGTAACATTTTAAACCTTAAAAGTGGCTCATAAACCTCTTATAACAATAAAGTTCCAGGTTGTGTTCCTAGTAAAGTTCAAATGCATTTCCAAAAGGTTTGGCTGACCCTGAAATGTTTGTATCCTCAGTCAGTTCAGGCTGAGAATGGATGATAAGTTTTCTCCAGAGAGTTGAAGGCGGATAGAAAGGGGGATCATTGTTTGTGGAGTGCACCACTCATCTTTTTTAAAAAATTTATTTTGCTTCTCTCAAAACGGGTCTTTTTGTTGCTTAACTCTTCTGGTGCCTCTCTGTGATGTTTTTGGTTAATCCGTTCCGTGATCCTCGCCAGCTTTTGAATGGAGCTTTAGTTACCTGTATTCCGGGGCAGCGAGAGCACTGAAAAGCAGTCTGCACTTGACTCTCTGTGCGTAACAGCTGTTTCATTAAACTATTGATATTCCTATTCCTGATTCCAATCCATTGCCTTGCCCTTGCATACCACAACTCCTTCCCTTCCTGCACTCCGCTCCTGTTGGGCTAACCTTGATAAATTTATATCCTGCTTTTCATTATAGAGTTATAGAAAGCAGCTAACAAGAGAGACATTACAAAACCACATGAAGAATGCAAGCAAGGACAGGAACATAAAATTCTGCCTTCTACCGAATCAGAACCTTGTTCCATCTAGCTCAGTATTGTCTACACTGACTGGCAGCCACCTACCAGGGTTTCAGGCTCAGGGGTCTTTCTCAGCCCTACCTGGAGATCCTGCCAGGGACTGAACCTGGGACCTTTTGCATGCAGCTCTACCTCTGAGCTACGAACCCATCCCCTAAGGGGAATATCTTGCAGCACTTACAGGGAGTCTCCCATGCAAATGCAAATCAAAAGCAGACCCTGCTTAGCAAAGAGGACAATTCATGCTTGCTATGCAGCAGGGAAGTGCTTGACTAACAAGCAGAAGGTTGCCGGTTCAAATCCCTGCTGGTGCTATATTGGGCAGCAGCAATATAGATGCTGAAAGGCATCATACTGCACAGGAGGAGGCAATGGTCAACCCCTCCTATATTCTACCAAAGAAAACCACAGGGCTCTGTGGGCACCAGGAGTCGAAATCAACTTGACGGCACACTTTACCTTTACCTTACCCCAAGACCAGCTTTGCTTTTCAGCTGGGGAGCTGCTGAACCAAAGCCCAGAATATACCATCACCTGGCACTAGCAAGATACTCAAACACTTTTTGAAAAAGCAAGGTTTTCACCTGCTCCCTAAAGACATGCAGCATCATCGTTTGGTGGGCCTCCATGAGGAAGGAATTCCACTAGGCTGGTGCCATTATAAAAATACCCTGCTGGGAAAGGATGCTTGCTCAAGCATCACTCAGCAGCATCCAGAGGAAATCCTCAGAAGTTGAAAAGAGCACAAGTTGTGACGTATATGGAGGCACTGCCATTCATCTGCTAAGCTAAGTAGGTTGGCATTTGCTCTGTAGTGCAGGGCTTTGGGCACACCCTTGGCTGGGAAACCCGGCTTATTCAGAGCCGCACCAAGTTCTCCTCCAAAGTGATTGCACAAGAGGCAAAAGGAACAGTTCTTCCGCCCTCCGCTATAATATTTCTATCATTGTCTCCAAAAGTTTGCTTTGGCTTCTTAATGCTGAGGAAAAATTGATACCCAGCGCTGACTTCAGAAGCTGCCTCTCCTTGTCCTGCAGCATAGCGCAAGAGCAGGCGACAGAATTTACCACACACAGATACCACTTTGGACTGTGGGTTGGCTGCTCTAAATAGGCAGCGCATGCTGTCTTGCTTGCGCATTCATTATGTTCCCATTATTAATCCGATTTATTTCTCCAGAGAGTTTAAAAGCCTCGGGTGTTGTTTATTGTTCTGCAGGAAGAAGAATCAAAACACGGCCATCCCTTTGCATTATAACTCTCTTTATAAAGAACTTGCTGGTCAGGTAAGCATGTGTGGACTGGGCCAAAGAACATTCATCTCAGCCACTGTCAGCTGAACACACAACACTTTCCAAACAGACCACCTCCAGCCTCAGAGGCAAGAGGCCTCTGAATCCCAGTTGCAGGGGAGCAACAGTGGGAGAGAGAGAAAGCCCTCCCCTCTTGCCTGTGGGCTTCTCAGAGGCATCTGGTGGACCACTGTGGGAAACAGGATGCTGGACAAGATGGGCCTTCTTGGGCCTGATCCAGCAGGGCTGTTCTTATAGTTGTAATTCACACATGCAAATACATCATCAAGTCTTGGTTCACACATGCAAATACATGCACACAATTCCTCTACTCCAGGGCTGCTGCTGGAGGACCGAAGCTATGCAGCCCTACCCTACACTAACCTGGATTCTTGTTGAGTAGCAGCAGCAGCAGGTGTGGATGGACCAGATCAAGGTACTGGATAGGAGGCAACTGAATTCTTGGGCTTGCCAACATTTTATAAGGAGTGCATGCTCTCTTAACATCCCTTCACAACGTTGAAAACCCTGCAGGCTCATGAAATGAAGAGAGCATGGATGACTCGCAGAAAATAAATAAAGGGAAGATGGTGCATTGTCTGCCTGTATGTGTATTTCAAATTCTCTCAGCAAGAACAGTTAAGGGCATTGTTTGTAATGCAGGCAGAAGATTGTTACTTTGAATCCTGGATGCTTTTGTTGAAAATCTTGACAGTTCCCCATTATGCAGCCCGGTGCAGGGATAGCTACACAGACAGACAGAACCGGGCTGAAAGGAAGACGCACATAGCAGTGATTGGTGTGAGCCTGATTGTTGAAGGTGAGCATCTATGGAGCAGAGAGACAGCTAATGTCATCGTGACATCCTTGTAAAGGCCTACACATCCTTTTGATGTTCAGGAAGAAAGGAAGGCAAGCAGCAGAAGACACAAGGGGATGTTAAGCCACAGGGGGCAGGTACAGAACAAGAGATGAGCAGACCTGCCTTGATGAAAAAAAAGCACCTCTGCTAGACTTTTCAAAACTCATTTCGCTCCCCAAGGAATTGAATGTTTTGTCCAAGAGGAGCATCTGAAACTCAAGGATGCTCTGAACAAATGTCAACCTCAATGCAAGCAATGGAGCCTCAGAGTTCTGCTTTGGATTAAACTGGGCTGAGCTAGACCAGACGATGCAGATCCATGGTCTGATCTCTTTGAATTCCAGCAAAAAGCAGCTGTGCAGGTGTGGGCTGGTTTGGATCAGGACTGTGTTGTTGAAGGAGGGGGGGATGTTTAACCATTTCATCACGTGTGGTTCTCCCATAACCCCCCACCCCACCCCACCTTGGAGCTTACTTTTGGCTCTGTGCCAGTGTTCCCTCTAACAGGAATTCCCAGATGTTGAATCTGAATCTGACTACAATTCCCATAATGCCCAGTCAAAGTCCACTCCATTGCAGCTGGGGATGCTGGGAGTTGTAGTGAGCAATATCTGGGAATCCCTGTTAGACAGAACACTGCTCTGCCCACATTCACATTTTCTCTAGTGTGGCAAATAATAGCTTTGCAGGAGGGGACCAGTTACGCCCCCTCCCCCATTGCCATGGTACCACTTTTTTGGTCAAAATTTAAAGAGAATTTTAATTTTCGGGAGCAGCATGAGGAAGGTTAAAACTTGAGATGTTTCTTTTGCCTTTTCAAACTTATTTGCTTCCTTTGAACCTCCTCCGATGAGGCTTGTTCAGTTTGGAAACGGCGCTTTGGATAATGATCTTCATGTATAAGGGCAACATTTAATGATGTGGGAAATATGTATAAGAGGCACACATACTTTTTGAAGGATGTTTCCATTTTCTGTATTACTGAAACGGGGATGGCTTAGATGGCTTTTCTTTTTAACAAGCAGCAGTAGCACTGTTTATTAAACTGCAAGCCTTCTCCCATACACATTTTTTAATATCATTTTTTAAAAGTGTCTGTGTTGGTGTTTGGGCAAAATGCACATTTAAATGTACAGTAATTGGTTCAAAAGGCAGATATCAATCAGCTAAAGTTCTTATCAGTTGGCAACCCTAGGATTGGTCTTCTCCCATGGTCAATCCTGGAAGAAAAATGGCAGGAGGGTTTGGTTCTTTTTCTCTTACTTCCTGGGGGCGGGGGCAACACAGGAAGTTCTACTTGCACAGAGTGCCACTCCAAATCTGTGGCTGCCATCTTACACACTGTGTCGGGTGCAGTGTCCATAACCCATGACCACACCACTCCATAAGGGACACAGTCTTCTCCAGAAAGCGGGGTTAATTTGGATATCACTGGGACTAATCCAGTTACTTCAACTTCCACTTTGAGACCGACCCACTGAAGTAACACAGAGCAGGATCGGCTATGCATTCCTCACTCCGCAAAAACCACAGGCTGCTTCTTTATATAGCTGAAGATAGCTGCTTGAAGAGTGAGGGCCTCAGACATCAAGGGAATGACCTCGAGGGACTGCTGAGAAGCCAGAAGCTGAGGGTAGCTTCACACGTTACATGACAAAGATGACTGCTGTGTGTGTACTTCAGCTATGCTGGTGTTTCCACAGAGAGTATGAATACAAATGCATCCATGTACATGGCTGGGAATCTGATTGGGCCTTCCTATATGTGTGTATGCTGGTATATCTATGTGGCATGTGGCTATAATACAGGAGTAGTCATCCTTGGCTGTCAGGAACCTAGGAAGCTGCCATATACTGAGTCAGACCCTTGGTCCATCTAGCTCAGCACTGTCTACACAGATTGGCAGTGGCTTCTCCAAGGTTGCAGACATGAATCTCTCTCAGCCCTATCTTGGAGAAGCCAGGGAGGGAACTTGGAACCTTCTGCTTTTCCCAGAGTGGCTCCATCCCCTGAGGGGAATATCTTACAGTGCTCAGCAGTTGTTGAACCACAACTCCCCAACAACCAGAGACTGAAGGTTGCCTACCCCTGCTAAACCAGAACCAGTGTACACGTGCCTTTAAAGTTTAAACACCAATGTAACACATTTGCTCTATGGAATTTCCTTTAGATGACATTAGGAACAAATACATCTTGTAACACTCTTTTCCAGTTTAATGGTTCCATGGCAGGGCCTTTCCACGTACACTGTGACTTTATAACCATTTGCGCCACCCCGCTGCCCTATTTAAACAAAGCAGGTCTTTAAAAGACACTGGATGGCACCGAAATACGTTTTGCTCCCTAAATGGCCACCCAAGTACCATTCTGGGGAATGTAAAGATAATTTCACACATTATGCCAGGCTGGAATGATTATCGCCAGTAATAAAAGCTCAGCAGTAAAAACTCAGGGAATAATTCTGTTGGCAAGAACCAGCTTGGCCACGAACAGTGCATGGCCTTCAGGGGACCAGGGGAGGAGAGCAGTGGAGGCAACTGAATTCATCAGGAGTGGAGCTGGTACAAATTCCGCTCCACTGTGATGAGATTGTAGATCACTTCTGCACTGATCTTCAACAAGTCTTCAAAAGCTGTGACTCATGTCTAGATCTCACACTGCCCATGTTATAGGCTAAGGCATTCCCCATCATTCTGCCTTCACTATGGAATCCTTCCTTCAAATGTCCCATGTCTTTTTTCCAATATATTCTAACTAAAGACCAGCTCTCTTGTTCTAATTTAATCTACTCCCTTCTGTGGTGTTTTTAGGAGCCCTCTCTGCCATTTTCCTCCCAAATTTTGAAATTTCACCAGGGCCTCCAGAAATGCCATTTCAGAGTCTAAGACAAGCTATGGACCATCTTGGACAGACATGGATTCAACAATCGAAATGTGTAGTACATCATCCTAATTAAAATGCATATGGAAACGAATCAACCCGCCCCATTGTGTCAAACAGAAAAACAGCAGCTAATGAAACTAATTCAACGGGACACTTAATTCAGTAAAGAAATTCCAAAGTTGTTAAGCAGCTGCCAAGAATACTGCCTCATAAGCCCTCCCTGTCCAAGTAGAGTAATCAAGATGCTAGAAAGAATTACAAACCCACTTCCTATTCTGTAATTATGAGCTGTCACAGATCCACATCAACACCACAAGAAGCTATTAAGGCATCATGTGTTAAAACGCCCTTACTTCACAGGAACATAGGAAACTGCCATATATTGAGTCAGACCATTTGGTCTATCTAGCTCAATAATGTCTTCACAGACTGGCAGCGGCTTCTCCAAGGTTGTAGGCAGGAATCTCTCTCTCAGGCCTATCTTGAAAATGGTGCCAGGGAGGGAACTTGAAACCTTCTGCTCTTCCCAGAGCAGCTCCATCTCCTGAGGGGAATATCTTCCAGTGCTGACACTTCTGGTCTCCCATTCATATGCAACCAGGGCGGACCATGCTTAGCTAAGGGGACAAGTCATGCTTGCTACCACAAGACCAGCTCTCCTCTCCATCATGACTGAATCCTTCCCTCACTATGTATGTGTCAGTGCAACTAGTTAGCTGATTTTTAACCAGCTAATATATGTTAATATATTTCCATAAAATATATTTTCCATAAAAGTTTATTAAAATCAACATTTTTAAAACTCACCCCAAAAAATCAATAAAATGACATACATAATGTCATTATGTATGATGACATTATGTAGTTTCTTTTGAATGTTACTCCAAGCTTGGAGTAGCATTCAAAAGAAACTAGCTACACAGTTCAAATGTGGCAACAGATTAAAAAAAACTCACTGAAACTGGTGAGTCTTAAGTGTCCCTTGAACAGAGAAAGAGAAGGAGCCACACAGACCTCTCCAGAGAGAGACTAATGCAGAGGAGGGGGCATTTGTTATGCAAATGAGCATTCTTGCCAGTTGTATATTATTTCATATTTCCTTTACAAACTAGCTGAAGCCAAAGCTGCTCTAAGCTTCATTTTTAAGCCCTACAAATCTATTCTCTGAATTGCAGCGGCTTCTCAAAGTCTGTTTCTTGCGTTGATTGGGGAAGTCATGCAAGCTGATTTCACAGCACCTTCCAAAATGACCCAAGCCCATCAGTTATTGAGCACAATCTACTCATGCACTGCATAAGTCTCTGTAAATTCTTCCATTGTTTGGTGCAGCCAAGACAGCTCTGGGACAAAATCCGAGCAGATGCACAAATCCCCTACATTTTTTGCTTAAGCCCGGCAATTGTAACGGCTATGCCTCTGCACCGAAGCTATTCCCCTCGCAAACCAGGCTCGGCATTCATCCAACGCTGCATCCAAGCACAAGATTTGGGGAGAGAAGAGAAGAGAAGAGAAGAGAAGAGACTGATGTAACAATGAAACAAAGACGTCTCTTCTGAGTGCCTTTCAGCAGTAACCTGCCAAGCATCAGCGCAGAGAGGCAATATTCCCAGCACATTAGTTTCTTCAACACTCAGGTTGACCACAAGTTTAAACAGCCACCGGGTGCCAAACACAACACAAGCCAGGCAGATATTTATCGACTCCAAATGCCTCCCCACCAAAAAAAAAATTGCTTGGCTGCTGTGAGTGAGAGGTTTGCAAGGGGAAATGGCTGATAAATGCAGACTGTGGAAAAACCATAACAGACAAAGAGTGGAGTATCAGGGCAGGGTAAGATTATCAGGGGCTGAGCCAGGAGCCACAAGGCCCAGGTCTGGGGGCCTATCCCAGAGGGTGACTTCGGATGGAGCGTGGCCAGAATGCAGGCCCGGGAAATGTGTGAGGCATTATTATTATTATTCATTATTATTATTATTTTGCATTTATATCCCTCTCTTCCTCCAAGGAGCTCAGAGCGGTGTACCACATACTTAGGTTTCTCCTCACAACAACCCTGTGAAGTAGGCTAGGCTGAGAGATAAGTGACTGGCCCAGAGTCACCCAGCTAGTATCATGGTTGAATGGGGATTTGAACTCGGGTCTCCCCGGTCCTAGTCCAGCACTCTAACCACTACACCATGCTGGCTCTCCATCAGCAGCTGTAGCAGGCGAGAGGATGAAGTCCCGGGCTCAGCCTGGCCTCAATAGCAGGAGGGTGGGGGGTGTCATTTCCCTCCACATAATTCACGCTTGTTTGTTCTTGATTCATCCAATATTCCCATTTGTCAGTTTAATTCATTTTTGTTTTTGATCCATGCTGCCAATCCGATTTTTTTTAATGCTAAGAACTTTTCAGTCCTGGCCAAGATTTAAAAGTTTTGTTGTTGTTGTTGTTCAAGTGCTGTCTTATTGTAAACCACCCAGAGACACGCGTTTTGGGTGGCATACAAATATGTTGAATAAAATAAAATAAAATAAAATAAAATAAAAATATAATAAAATAAAAGTGCTTCCCAAACTGGTACCATGAGGAGGTTGTGCTGTGATCACAAAGTCTCTCCAGAAAGTATTCTATTGACATATTCCAGTGATATGCACTATTCTTGGGCCACTTTGGCAAAAAAACCCAAAACCACCCTTCAGTGCGAGAGCCATTTCCCCACCGTACTGACCTCTGCACAGGACTGCACTTCCCTCAGTGTGCGCGGAGGGTGGGTGGGTTAAGAGAGACGGAGCCCTCTCTAAAGTGCTCTATGGGTAAAGTGCTGGGAGGGCCATACTTCCCAGCATTCTGTGCAGACCTTCCAAGATGGCACAGGGGCTCAAGAGGCCTTGTTTCCCTTAAAAGAACACACACACCCCCAGTGCTGGTCATCTCTGCATGGTGCATGGTGCAGAGCACTCAGCTGCACTCAACAAACCATTAGTCAGGGAGCCACACTTAGGGTTGGTGGGGGCTGCCACTGGTCCCCGTGCCTTACAGTGAAGAACACTGACATATTTCGGTGTGATCTGGAAGTCCAATGCGGGCCCCGTGCCACTACCACACCATTGCCATGTACCATCTACGGTGCTCTTCCATTGCTCCCCTGAACTTCAGTGGGGCTTGCTAAGGAGGCTGTCTAGGCACATTGTATCCAGTTCCTCTAATGTGCACACGATTGGCTGGTCTGGACTGCCGCTAAAGAGAGGATGAGGATGTGTTGGATGCTTCCCCTGGATACCACTTGTGTGGCTCTATCTATGAGAAACAGGCCAAGCTCTTCTCGCCCATTAATTTAGTTTGCCTTGTACAAACAGAAAGTTCGTAAAAATATTGGAGCTGGGAGTGAGAACTCATCAAGTGACATCATAAATAACCTTCCCCACCCCAGCCCCAAGTGGACAGCACATCTACCATATCACTCTCCAAACAATGGCTAAGGAAGGCCAAGGCTTGCAGATAAGATACCAGAGCTCCCCTCAGGGTTTTTCCCTCTTAAGTTCCTGCTGCACAGCCTTCCCCATGCTGGACCCAGAGGAACAGGCCTTTTCCTGTCACACCACCATGGGGTCACACTAGCTTCCTCCCATAATCAGCAACCCCTTTCATAATGGCCACTCAATTGCCTTCACATGCTCTTCGGAAACTCCCCGTTAATTACTGGGGCTCCTTCAACGCCAGAACTGTTCTGCAAGAGGTCATTTTGTACCTCCTGCATGGTTACTTTGGACATTTCTGGATGGCAGATGAAGCAGTGCTTTTCAAGACCAACTCACCAAGCTAGGGAACAAAAATCAGCTCAGGCAACCTATGAACTTCAAACCCTTCTTCCCACAGCCCTAAATGTTGTGTTCACTCACATATCATGTGGATTAAACTTGGCACGTCTTCCTCTCTTGCTCTCAGACCCATTTGTTTTGTTTTGTACAGCTGCAAACAAACGAAAGCAATTGCTGCACGGAGGCCAGGCCAGAAAGCCCGCTCCAACCTGTTAGCACGCACCGAAAAGAACCATTTATTACCCAAGTCTATCCTGATACAAAGCGAGGTTCACGTGTCACAAGAGAAGCAACCTCTTTGTATCTGCCAGCGGAATGATTAGTTAGCTGTTCCCACCTCATTTTTAAAAACATATCTGTTGGACTTTTAACCTTAAAATAGTCACCCAGCTTCAAGCTGACGGTTTTATCAACATTTACAGCTGTTTCTCCAAAGGTGCCTGTGTGGCGGTGGGGGGGGGGGGTCTCACTCAGGGAGCTTCCTAGGATGAACACTTTTCTAGAATCATTACAGGGAAGTTCTGCTTTCCTAGCTTTGCTCTGACTGAAGAGAGAAATTCATCATGTTTTGAAATAAAGGCAATAAGGGTCTCCCACACCACTACCAAATTACAGATACTGCTGGGTACAGACTCTTTTTTCCTTCAGTGGGGCTATTCCCATGATCAGGCAAAATCGGGCTAGGGGAGCCTAGCCCAATTGTGCCTGATCGTGGGAGCCACCAGGCTCACAGGCAAGCCCGGTGGCTCCCAGGCGGTTAACCCGCCTAAGTGCCCCTCCCCTAAAACTGGGTTTGCGGAGCGAGTGCTCCGCAAACCCAGTTTTCAAAATCATGAGTAGCTGCGGTGCGGCTCTGCGCCATGGCTACTCACAAGTAGACCCCTGAAGGGGAGGCAAAAAGCTGCCTCCCGGCTCCAGGGGTCTCTCCAGCATGCCCTGTGTGCTCACGCAGGGCATGCTGGAGCTTCCGGGGGCTGATCGGCCCCTGCTCCCCTCAGCCCCCTGCCAGCTCAGTCACGGAGCCGGCAATCGTGTGGGAGGCCGATCCTCCCTCTCACTCCGCTCTTCCCGCTCAGTCTCACAAACCGGGTCTCACTGATCGTGAAACCTGGCTCACTGTCTTATCCTTTCTCTGCCTTTTTAAACTGTTGCATCACTGTGTGCTGCTGTTTAATTTAACTTCAGCAGTACTGTTGATTTAATTCCAAACGCCATGCTTCCCCATGATGCACACCTGTTTGCACAGCGGTGAGAGGAATGGAGTAGAACTTCACCTTTTTTTACATGCAAGAATTATTATTATTTATTTACACAGTCAGACGGGTGTTATTGACTGGTTTGTTTTATCCAGACATTGAGTCCTTCCCAAGGACCGATCTAGGATGGCTGAATTTTATGGTCAATGTTGTTGCTGTTGTTATATCGTCGCAGAATATAGGCTGTTCCCAGGAAAGCGGCTTTTTGTGATTGGCTGATGGTGATTTCTGTGGCCCCGATGGTGTTGAGGTGCTCTTCAAGGTCTTTTGGAAATGCACCCAGGGCGCCAATTACCACTGGGATGATGATGATGATGATGATGATGATGATGATGATGATGATGATGCAGTCAGAAATTGTAACCCCTGATTCTGCTGCATGGGTCCAGGTTGGTTGTGGCAACATTGTTCCCAATCACTTTCTTTGCTCCCCGCCGCCCCGTAGCAGGGCTGCACAACTTAGGTCCTCCAGCTGTTTTTGGACTACAACACCTACCATCCTCAGCTACAGTGACCCACTGAGTCAGGGATGATGGGAGTTGTAGTCCAAGTTGTGTAGCCCTGTCCTATAGGAATGTGTCACAGCTAAATGGGAGTAAAGGGGTGTTCTTGGGCATGGTACCCTGCCCTGCTAATTCCAGAATGAATTGGAAGACTACTCTGTGAAGAGCAGACACAGCTGAGGAAGTGAGCAAGCTTTTGTAAACATCTAGCCTTCCCCCCTTCAAACTAACTAACAGGAAGAGGGGGGATTTTCAGGGGCTGGTTTCTCTTTAAGGGATAATTCTTAGTTTCTGTGTGAGTGAGTGAGTGAGAGAGAGAGAGAGAGAGAGTCCCCTTACTCTCAAGGCAACCCTATAAGGCAGGGGTTCTCAAAGTGTACATCCCCAGAGTTTGTTCAGCTATAGCTTCCATCATTGGCTGTTTGGCTGGGGAGGATCCGAGTTCTAGTTCACCAACTTCTGGGGACCTGAGTCTGAGAACCGTGCTGTAAGGAAAGCTGAGCTGGCCACTCTCTCTTGGGCCAAGATCACAGATCTCCATGCCCAAGTTGCGGTTTGAAGCCACATCTCTCCCCACTCATAACCACTACCACACTGGCTCCACACCACCCTACATGACACTCTTGACCACCAAATTTGACCACCAAGTTTCACAGAACTACTTTGGAAATTTTTGATGCCTGCTCAGTTAATTTTAGATCCCACTCAGGCTGAATCAAGACGGTCCCATTCCAAATGCACATGCGCACACACTACCTTGAAACTGCCGCTCAGAACAAAACTCATTCCGCGCACAGATGAAAGAAAATTAGACGGAATACTGGTGGAGAGCGGGGTCTGTGTTCTTCTCTACATGGTGGATTTTAAAAATGGTATTTAGAGAAGGTCAGCCCAGGAGTCTGGCTTGCAGTCTTGGATCCAACGGTCTGGCTGCAACAGAGACCATCCCCTTCAGCTGAATCCCTGCGCTTGCTTTATGATCTTGCTCTTTGGTTTGGAGAAGCAACAGTGCAGCAGTGGGGACCTTCACAATCTGGAAATCAAATTACATTCCTGCTCTCCATAATGGCCCAGATGCGCCCACAATTAGCTTTGGAACTCAGTAGTTATGATTCTTCTGAGAGTTAGAAAAACAGAAGCAAAGGAGCCAAGCCGTTCAAAGATCAGCACAACAACTGAGTTCCTTCTCTGAATTTAAACTCATTTTCTTTGAACTGTGCAGATTAAATGTGTTGGAACTGAAGAACTGCTTGCTGACAGAAACTTTGTATGATGAGTAAGAACATAAGAACAGCCCTGCTGGCTGGATCAGACCCAAGAAAGCCCATCTAGTCCAGCATCCTGTTTCGCACAGTGGCCCACCAGATGCCGCTGGAAGCCACAGACAGGAGTTGAGGGCATGCCCTCTCTCCTGCTGTCACTCCCCTGCAACTGGTACTCAGAGGCATCCTGCCTTTGAGGCTGGAGGTGGCCTGTAGCCCTCCGACTAGTAGCTGTTGATAGACCTCTCCTCCATGAAGGCAGATTCCTATGTAAGTAACAGGATGTCACTAAGCTGGAGTGGGCCCTGGGACAAAATGTGAAGAAGGGACCCTACCCGCACCACAGCTGTATGGGGACCCTGCCCGCCCCCATACAGCGTTCTTCAGAGAGGTGCAAGGGGGGAGAGTAAAGAGCAGACTATCACCCCTTCAGCAGGCCCCCTTCTTTCAGGGGCCCAGGGACATTCATCCCCCCGGGGCGCAGCGAGGTTCCCAGCGGCTGAGGGACAAAGTTTAGCCAGGGGGCCTCCGTCGTGTGCGTGATCTGCAAACATGCCCCAGAGCCCTAAGCCATGCCCCCTGCATCTGACATCAGACACAAGGGGGTGGGGCAACCTAACCCCACCAATGGATGCTACACCCATTACTTGAACTCACCGTTCAGTGAGCCTTTCGGTGTGGGAGAGTGGCCAGCAACAGCGCCGGCTCAACGGAACGGAGCCGGACCAGGTGCAGGGCCACCGGGGGTTGCCGTCCTCTACCGAGGGCGGTGGCGGATTGGGGCTGGGCAGCCCTTCCTCCGGCAGCTCTGCATGGCGGCCAGGGGGCAGAGCAGTGGCGAAGGGCGGTCTGCTGGGAGGAGGAAGCGTGGGGGAGAAAGGAAGCCCCAGCGCGCTTCTGCGCAAAGCGGCACACGCTCCAGCTGCAGGGCCCCAGGGCCCGGCGCGGAAAAGGCAGTGGCGGCAGGGCACACCCCAAGCCTTGTGGGCCCCTTGTAGGTCTGCTGACCCTCCAGGGCTGGGGACATCTGTCACTCCTTGTCCAATGAACGCTACGCCCATGTGTGCCCCCTTATTCAATTGTAGCTACAGGCCTGGACAGCAACCAGGGTTTCTTAAGACACAGTCAGAACATGGCTTTCCCCAGATGTCCCTGGAAGCTGGACCAACCGGCAAGGGGGCTGAGAAATCTCCCTTCTTCTCAGTGAGCCAGAATCGTTCAGAAGCAGGAATGGCGATTAAAACCTGATTAAGTGCATAGAATAGATGGTGCCCCTTTAAAAGGTGCTGGCTTGCTGCTTTAGCTCTACTTCCCAATGGGCAGGTTGTTTTCTGCGTTTGCTGTTCCTTGAATTCCTCCTGGGGCAGTTCAGTAGAACTGCACCCAAACGCCCCAGTCAGGCTCGGAAAACCAAGTTCAGGGGCAAATTCCGTCTCCCCGCCCAGCTGCGACATTCCCCTCGCTCGACCCCCACCTTCCCTCCTGTTTGACTTCTCCGCAGCTGTGACATAACTGGTGTGATGACAGGCTCTGGAAGAATTCTGCTTGTGGCGAGGCTGTGCAGAATCTGCTTTGCATTAGCACTCCACATATTTATCCAGTCTTTGTGCACAAACAACAAATCACCTTCTCTTCACCGCTTCTACTGCTCTCCTAAAGCAGTGTTCCTAAGCAGAAGGTGCCAAGTTTCATGCAAATCACTGCGTCGGAGCAGATCTACAAATTATGCACAAGCAGCTGGGGGAGTTTTGCAGTGTGCTATTCCTACTACAAGGATGTGTGTCTTGTGTGGTGGCGGTGGTTTTTTTAAACAACAACAACACTGCTCCATATAAAAAAGGCTCCTTGCATGTTAACTAGCACATGGGGTGGGCAAACCTGGCCCTCCTGTTGTTGAACTACAACTCCCATCATCCAGAACCACAGTTTATTGTAGCTGCGTATAATGGGAGTTGTAGTTCAGGAACAGCTGCAGGGGCAATTTCTTCCATCTCTACATAAAGGTAGTGTGCCGTCAAGTCGGTGTCAACTCCTGGTGCCCACAGAGCCCTGTGGTTGTCTTTGGTAGAATACAGGAGGGGTTGACTATTGCCATCTCCTGGACAGTATGAGATGATGCCTTTCAGCATCTTCCTATATCACTGCTACCCAATACAGGTGTTTCCCATAGTCTAGGAAGCATACCAGTGGAGGATTTGAACCAGCAACCTCTGTCTCGCTAATCAAGTCATTTCCCTACTGTGTCATTAGGTGGATAGTCTAATCCTAACCAGAACACACTTGGAGGAAAGGCAGGCACACTATTGTGGGATGCCTTACAGAATGGCAGATATATTTCAAAGGCAGGTCAGTCGGCATGATCCAAAGGGTGTAAGTGGGCAGGCTGAGGTTCTCCAGCTCTTATTGGACTACAACACCTATCACCCCCAGCCACAATAAGTTCTCAATCGGTTGCTGTGGCCACCTCTCTCCTCAGTTTTTCCAATCTTAGAAGCCTGCCAAGGATGATGAAAAATGGCTCGAGCAAGAGATGGAGAGAGATGAGGGTTTCTCTCCCCTCTTCTATACGTTACGTTTCTTCTTGAGGAAATGGGAGCATAGCTGAGTGGAAGAGCATCCGCTGTGCATGCGGAAGGTTCCAGGTTTAATCCCTGGTAGCATCTCGAAGAGAGGGCTGAGAGAGACTCCTGCCTGAAACCTTGGAGAGTAGCCGCCGGTCAGGGTAGGCAATACTGAGCTAGATGGACCCATGGTCTGACTCAGTATACGGCATCCTCATTTTAGAGAATGGACTCATAACTCAGTGGTAGAGCAGCTGCGTGGCATGCAGAATATCCCAGGTTCACTCTCTGGCAGCATCTCTAGGTAGCATCGGGAGAGACTCCTGCCTGAAACCTTGGAGAGCCTCTGCCAGTCCATGTAGACCATAGAGCTAGATGGAGCAATGGTGTGACTCAGTATAAGGCAGCTTCCTATATTCCTAAGTATCCTATCGCTTACTTTCTGCAAGAACCAGGATGGACAGGTGAAAAGAAACATGACCACCCAAGTTATGCCATGTCTGGTGCTTTCCAAGACCAGGTGGGAAGTCTGATTACTGCCATTATCATTCATCCCGTGATTAAAGCTGCGCTATGAATATTTCACTGTACAGGGAACCAACAAAACTCCCAGAGGAACAGCCTGATTGTTTGGGCAGCACAAAGCCTTGATGAGATCTTCAGCTGTTTCCTCCTCTGCATGGACAAGGAGAAGCAGTTAGCCCCAAGCAAGAACTCAGAAAAAGAGGACTGGATGCAGTGAAGCACAGGAGAAGTTTCATCCCGCTTCTTCTCTGATAAAATCCTGAACCTTGCAGATCCCGTCAGATAGGCTGCAGGAGATCAACAGGGAAAAGAATGCACCTCCCAGGGCTGTTTCTGCCACAAACGTTGCCTCTGAGCTTTGGCAGGTTTTCAGATGTCTTTGATGGGATGGGTTATATGTGTGTTGTTATTATAATTAAAAGAATATATTACATCCCGCCTCTCCAGCACAATACTGCTCTGAGGGGCTCACCGCAGTAAAATAAGATAAAATTTAACATAACAAGCACAATGTAGAAGAATTAAAACAAACGCAATTAAGATTAAAAAGCTATCGGGCTGAGATGTGTAGCCATAGATCCACTTAGATAACCAGCTGCCCAAATCATCATATTACTTACTTCGGTAAGCCAGGGAGCCCTTTGCATAAGGCCATGGTGGAAGTGGAGGGGTGGCACGTGTGTAGTCCACTCACCAGGGAGTAGAGGAGTTCTCCAACTTGGGTCCCTAGATGTTGACAAGTTCCATGACCCTCAACCACAATGGCCAAAGGCATCAAGTCCCAGGAGCTCTGGGGCTCTTCCAAGAGGGCTGAGGATCCAGGGGGCTTGGCTGGGGCTGAGGGCCTCTTCCTCCTGGTCAGAGTCTGGGTGGATCCTGACAGTGGCACTAATGGAAGTCTTGCTTCTAAAAAGCCCAATACTCTTGCATCTATCCTAGAGGCATCTGCAGGAGTTTACTGGGGTAAGGGTGCAGCAGGAGAAGCCCGCAATCCTATACCCACTCACTGGGAGTATGCCTCATTGAATTCAATAGGACTGACTCTACTGGGTTGGTGGATGGGGCAACTGCATCCTTTCTTGCCCCCCACACCACCACCTGCAGAAGCCCATTACCTCCGTAGACTACAGACCATCTCATAGACCATAGAGCTGGTCTATGAGAGGAGAGCTGGTCTTGTGGTAGTAAGCATGACTTGTCCCCTTAGCTAATGGGAGACTTGATGTGTGAGCACTGGAAGATATTCTCCTTAGGGGATGGAGCCGCTCTGGGAAGAGCATCCAGGCTCCAAGTTCCTTCCCTGGCTTCTCCAAGAAAGGGCCTTGAGAGATTCCTGCCTGCAACCTTGGAGAAGCCACTGCCAGTCTGGGTAGACAATACTGAGCTGGATGGACCGATGGTCTGAATCAGTATATGGCAACTTCCTATGTTCCCCCACCAGCCCACAAGCACATGCATACAAAGGACTCTGAGTCCAAGGATTGTCCACCAAACTCTGGCCTTCAGCCTCAAAAATCATGTTTACAGTCCAGACTCTAAAACATGCACACGTAGGGCTGGCCAAGTGATGCTTCCAAACACTTGGCCATGGCTTTTCCACAGCAAAGCTGGTTGGCGCTTCTTGTGGGTCTCAGAAGGCAGAGCTGGTTCAGAAGTGGGAGCCAAGTCCAAAGTTTGCAAAACACTCAACATTAGAGGGAATTTGCTTAATGGGCTGCACAGCATAACTTTACAGGCCCTGGATTACTTCAAAACTTGTTTTCTTGCAAGAAACTTGCAAATCTTTGGCAAAGACTGGAGCAATCAGAAGAGGAGGAGGACTGAGTCAGTGCTTACCAGGGCTTCGATGCTGCGCTTACTTACACAAGATACACGCAGGTGGGCAACTTCAGTTTCCAGAGCCTTTGCTTACTGCTTTTGCACTGCAAAGCTGTGATGTTAGTGATGGTGACAGTAAGGAGAACAGTTATCGAGGAGAACTGGCAGGCAAGGGGGTGTTTAAACTTTTGTCTTCTCACTGCTTTCCCTCTGTGCTCCCTCCCCAAAGCTCTATCCCCCAAGCCACAGTTAAAGACCTACTAAAGGCTAAGCTGTGCCGCCGAGTGAGTGTCCACTCCTGGCCCTGTGGTTGTCTTTGGTAGAATACAGGAAAGGTTTACCATTGCCTCCTCCCACGCAGCATGAGATGGTGATGCCTTTCAGAACCTTCCTACTGTATACTGCTGCTGTCCGATACAGGTGTTGCCCATAGTCTGGGGAACATACCAGCGGGGGTTCGAACCAACAGCTTCCTGCTCTCTAGGCAGGTTGCTTCCCCACTGCACTAATCAGTGGCTACCTAAGACCTACTACTACATGTTTATTCTGCTCTTCCTTCAGAGAGCCCAGAGCAGTGTGCATGGTTATATTTATCCTCACAACCACCATGTGAAGTAGGTTAGGCTGAGAAAGGTTAGGCTCAGAAAGTGCCCAGGGTCACCCAATGAGTTTCATGGCTGAAGGGGGATTTGAACTCAGATCTCCTTGGACCTGCATGTTTATTGAAGTGTCCTCCGATCTATCATAGGAACATAGGAAGCTGCACACAAACATGAATCCAATAATTTAGCTGAAGCCTTTCGAGGAGACTGAAGGTCAGAACACACTGAAATGCCATGCAGGAAAAAGCATGCAGTGGAAGACAAGGAAAGAAGAACCTGACAACAGGAGACCACAATAGCATCTTTCTGATCAAGGGATACTGCTGAAAATCTTTATGCATTTCATTCATGAGGGCCAGAATCTTCCTCTCAGGCTATAATAGTGTAGCTATAATTGAGCGGATGAGTTCAAAGAACCTGGGCCCCCCAGGCTCCTGAGGGCCCCCTAGCTCCACCCCTTCCTATTTTCTTCATTACCTCCCTCACTCTGAGGGTCCACTAGGGAGAGGGGCCAACATGGGCCCCCTTGCCCCTAGCTATGCCGCTGCTCTCCCTTGATTGTGTTGTATTCGTGAAGTGGAGATTTCTGGACCTCTACACCCTGCCGATGCTGTCAGATCGTAAGCGTGTTCACACAACTGCCAGCAGGCTAGGAGAAACGGGGATCTGGGCGTGCTCATGATTTCCGGTTGCATGCTTGCAAACATTAAGACAGGAGGAGGGGAGAAGGATGATGCGCAAGGCAACAGCTGCTGGGCAGGGTGGCTTTCCCTTCTGCCTCAGTAAAATGCAGAGGTCAGAATCGGAGTATTCTACACTTGGCCTACCCAGCTGCTGCCTACAATCATGCAACGTGCCGCCTGCATTAACGTTTGCAAACACACAAACAAAAATGGGGAGAATGCCCTGTTCCTTCTACCCAAGGAAGACCCTTCTCCCTCTCTCCCAACACCTCCTCTCCCAGCACTAAAACCAGGGGTCATCCCATGAAACGGAAGATCAGGAAATGTAGGAGAAACAAAAAGGAAGCACTTTTTCACACAGCACACAATTAATCTGTGGAATTCTCTGCCATAGGAAGTGGTGATGGCCACTGGCTTAGATGGCTTTCAAAGGGACTTAGATAAATTCATGGAGAACAGGTCTATCAATGGCTACTAGTCTGGTGACTATGGCCACCTCCAGCCACAGAGGCAAGAGGCCTCTTAAGTACCAGTTGCATGGGAGCAACAGGAAGAAGAGAGGACATGCCCTCTCTCTTGCTGTTGCTCCCCTCATCTGGTGGACTACTGTGGCAAAAAAGATGCTGGAGTAGACAGGCTTGTTAGACAGGCAGGGCTGTTCTCCAACTCTAACCAAAGTTCCCCACCAAAGGCTCTTGAGTAAACTTAGCAGTCATGTGATAAGGGGACTATCTGTGCAAAATTTATTGATTGATTTCTCTATTTCTCTAAACTGCTTTGGAAACTTTTGTTGAAAAGTGGTATATAAATATTTGTAGTAATAGAGCCACCTAATGGTGCAGTGGAAAAATGACTTGATTAGCAAGCTAGAGGTGTCCGGTTCAAATCCCCACTGGTATATTTCCCAGACTATGGGAAACACCTATATTGGGCAGCAGCAGCAATATAGGAAGATGCTGAAAGGCATCACCATCTCATACTGCATGGGAGGAGGCAATGGTAAACCCCTCCTGTTGGTCTACCAAAGACAACCATAGGGCTCTGTGGTTGCCAAGAGTCAACATCAACTCAACGGCAACTTTAGTAGTAGTAGGATTGGTAACTGGTTGAAGGACAGGAAACAGAGAGTAGGAATAGATGGACAGTTTTCACAATGGAGGGAAGTAAGAAGTGGGGTTCCCCAAGGATCTGTACTGGGACCAGTGCTCTTTAACTTGATCATAAATGATCTAGAAGTTGGAGTAAGCAACCAAGTGACTAGATTTGAAGATGACACCAAACTATTTAGGGGATTGAAATCCAAAACAGATTGTGAGGAGCTCCAAAAGGATCTTTCTAAAATGGGGGAGTGGGAAACAAAATGGCAGATGCAGTTCAATGTTAGCAAGTGTAAAGTGATACATATTGGGACAAATCCCTCCCCCCACCACCCAACTTCACATATACACAGATGGGAACTGAGCTGTCGGTGACTGACCAGGAGAGGGATCTTGGGGTTGTGGTGGATAGCTCATTGAAAATGTCAACTCAATGTGCAGCAGCTGTGAAAAAGGCCAATTCCATGCTAGGGATAATTAGGAAGGGGATTGGAAATAAAAATGCTAATATTATAATGCCCTTATACAAATGTATGGTGCGACCACATTTGGAGCGCTGCATACTGTTCTGGTCACTGTATCTTAAGGAGGACATTGTAGAACTGGAAAAGGTGCAGAAGAGGGCAACCAAGATGATCAGGGGCCTGGAGCACCTTTCTTGTGAGGCAAGGCTACAGCATCTGGGTTTTTTTAGTTTGGAAAATAGGAGACTATGTGGGGACATGATTGAGATGCATAAAGTTATGCATGGAGTGGAGAGGGAAAAATTCTTCTCCTCTCTCACAATACTAGAACCAGGGGTCATCGCATGAAACTGAAGGCAGAGAAATTTAGGACCGACAAGAAACATCTTTTCACACAACACATAATTAATCTATGGAATTAACTGCCACAGGATGTGGTGATGGCTACTAACTTGGATGGCTTTAAAAAGGGACTTAGTCAAATTCATGGGGGACTAGTCTATCAATGGCTAGTAGTCTTGATGTAGCTATCCCCAGCCTCAGAGGCAATACTGAATACCAGTTGCAGGGGAGCAACAATAAGACAGAGGGCATGCCGTCACCTCTTGCCTGTGGGCCTCTCAGCGGCCTCTGTAGGAAACAAGAGACTGGACTAGATGGGCCTTGGGCCTGATCCAGCAGGGCTGTTCTTATGTTCTTTATAACATTACCCAGCCGTGTGAACAAGCCTGTTCCTACTTAAGTGCCATTACTGTCAGTTATCAGCTATAGTCAAATAGCAAAATCAACTGCAGACACCAAAAATTTGGCAATGGTTTCTTCCGCCTTACTATAACATTTCATTCATAACAGCAAATTCTGTTATGAATGAAATGACACAAAGAGGAAAGGACCAGCCACATGTAGATATGAAATACACATCTAGTCCAGCATTCTGTTGCCAACAGGGCATGGCCAGAAGCTCAATAGCAACAGCCCTTAAAAGAGAGAGACACACACACTGCTTCTACAAATGTGAAGAATATTTATATACCGCTTTTCAACAAAAGTTCCCAAAGTGGTTTACATAGATATAAATAAATAAGATAGCTCCCCATCCCCAAAGGGCTCACAATCTAAAGAAGAAACATAGACACCAGCAACAGTCACTGGAGGGATGCTGTGCTGGGGATGGATAGGGCCAGTTGCTCTGCCCCTGCTCAATAAAGAGAATCATCACTTTTTAAAAGGTGCCTCTTTGCTCAGTTAGCAGGGGTTAACGGCTAACTGGAAGTAAGTTCAATTTAGCAATGGCTGTTGGCAGACCTGTCTTTCACAGAGTTGTCCAACAGCTTGCCTTAAAAAAATGTGATTCCCTTGTGACAGGGAATCACATAACTCTTGTGTGAAGATCCATTTCCTTTTGACTGTTTGGCAAAACAAAACAATGTCCTAATTTAGTTTTCCGAGGAAGAGGCATCCAGAGCTGTGAAAACAGACATCATGTAAACCAAGAATCCCCAGTACGCCCCCCAGTCCTGCTCTCCATGTATCCATGACCAGTTGCCCAAAGAATTTGAAGAGCTAATCCTGATAACAAAAGCCAGATCTAAGGCACACATTTAGTAACCCAATGTCTTGGCAAGCCCATGAGAGCATTAGGCATGGTTCCTCATCTTATCCCACCAAAGATCTGTTTTCTCATCTCAATCAGCTGGTAACAATGTGAATACAGGGAGAGCTTTAGCCTAGCACACACGGCTTTCATTACTTGAGAAGATGCGTGAGAGCTAAAATGGAAAGGAGAACGTGTTTCTTGTGGCTTTGTGCAAAGAAGAGAGCATTATGGTAACGTTGTGTGCCTGCTTCTCACTTCCCTGGATGGTGGGAAGTTCCAGGGGTGCAGCACTACTTGGATTCTGGCTTCCTTTGGAGGAAAGGCTTATGGTGTCTTGTAAGATCTGGTTTATCTATATGCAAGTTGAGCATTAGATGGAGCTGAAATAGCAGATTCCACATTCCTGCAAACAGCAACAGGTTACATCAGAGCCTCAGAGTGAGAAGCTTGCACCTAGGAAACACAGGAAGCTGCTGCCTTATACAGAGTCAGACCCTCGGTCCATCCAGCTCAGTATTGACTACACTGGCAGTGTGTCTCCAAGGTTAGTGGCAGGAGCCTCTTCCAGCCCTACCTGAAAGTTTTTCGCACTGGACTTTTAAAGCATCTTAACTCACATCTCCTCTGGAATGGAGGGGGTGCGTTCACATATCAGCCAGCTTTACCCCAAAGTCCCTGAAAGTTATTGGGGAGCAGTTCACACACAATTTGAGTTTTTCTACATTGTGTTAGAGTGTAGCTTGATTTATATCTGGGGTTAAAAATTCCACTATTTGTGCCGGGTTTGGGGGACAACTTTGAGTTCGCAGTAAAGTCCCCAAAAAGGGATGGGTGGGATATGGGTTAATAAACTGAGACTGAATCCAGACAAGATGGAGGTACTGTTGGTCAGTAGGAGAGACAATCAGGATGAGAAGATTCTCCGTTTCTGGATGGGGTTGCACTCCCCTTGAAGGAGCAAGTACACAGCTTGGAGGTATTGCTGGACCCAACTCTGCTTTTGGAAGCTCAGGTGGAGGTGGTGTCCAGGGGTGCCTTTGCACAGCTTTGGCTTGTGCACTTTGGCTTGTGCGTCTTTCTCGAGAAGGCAGATCTGGCCACTGTTACCCATGCCTTAGTCACATCATGGCTGGATTACTGTAATGCGCTCTACATAGGGCTGCCCTTGAAAAATATTTGGAAACTGCAGATAATGCAAAATGTGGCAGCTGGGATTTTATCTGGAGCTGCCCACTAGGATCACACCATACCCACTTAGAAAGAGCTGCACTAGCTGCCAGTTTGTTTCCAGCCCCGGGTCCAATTCAAGGTGCTGTTTTTGACCTTTAAAGTCCTTAACTGTTTGAGCCCTGGATACCTGAGGGACTGCTTGCTCCCAAGGGCTGCTGCCTGCTTGATGAGGTCCTCTGAGGGGGCTCTGCTCCGGGTGCCGACAATGAAAGAGGCTCAGCTGTTGTGTACATAGGACAGGGCCGTCTCTGTTGCTGCCTCCAGACTCTGGAATGCTCTCCTGGTGGCTATTTGCTCCTTGGTCTCCATCACAGTTTTTAGAAAGCATGTTAAATCTTGGCTTTTCGCCCAGGCTTTTATATGATTGTCTCTGCTACTGATGCTTTGTATTTTGTATGGTTATATTGTACTTGTATTTTAAATCTTTTTAGTCAGATCTATGTTTTTATATCCTAGCTTAATATTTTAATTGTGTAATTTTTATAGTCTTGTTTTAATTTTTCGGTGTAAACCGCCTTGAGATTGTTTTAATGAAAGGCAGTATACAAACGAAACAATAAATAAAAATAAATCAAGTCTCCCAGTAAACTCAAGGTAAAGCCTGCTGTGTGTAAATGTCGCTGGAGATACCAGGGAATGAAACTGGGACCTTCTGCATGCAAATGCTCCTCCAATGAGCTATGGCTCCATCCTCAAACTTTACAATGCTCACATGTCGTCTCCCATCCAAATGTAAACCAAGGCACACCTTGCTTAGCAAAGGGGACAATTCATGCTTGCTGCCACAAGATTAGTCTCCCTCTTTGAAGTGCCTGAGGTGCTTTTGCCGTCTCCCTCAGCTTGATTGCTATAAAAACCAAACAGCTGGTTTACCATTATGTGTGTGGAACCAAAGAGTACCACCTCCCATTCCACACTTTCTCTCTATGCTACAGAAACTGGAAAATGGCAAAGGATAGATTTTCTGTGCTCCTCGACTTGCACACTACTAATTTAACAGAATGACAAGAAGAGGCCGACGTGGAGGTCTGTGGTGGCAATCCCATCACTTTGCCTAACTAAGAACATCATTTCCTAGTCCTGAAAAAGGTTCAGCTATTTGTGCCGAGTGTGCTAGGGATTCTAAGCTATACAGGAGTCCGCAGAGGTTTGAGAAGTCCCCCAGAGCTTCTGTATTACAGCCCTGGAACTGATATTTATCTTTTTGTTGTTATTATTTTTTTTTTTTAACAGAAAGCTCATTTCTCCTGGCTCTAATTCTTATTCTTGATTATTTGTCCCAAGCAAGGAGCTTATGGTCTTTAGTAGTGTTCTTTTACAAGGATAGCAGAAAATAGAATTCCTAAAGAAAAAGCCTCTTAACTTAGATAAAGAAAATGGGATTCGATTTACAAATACACAAAATGAAGCTTTCTTGAGGCTACAAGCACACTCAAATCCCCCTTCTAAGAACTGCACATTGACGATTTGCTACATTATTGGCCAGATCAGGATTTTAGATACCTCCTTTCGCTGCTCTGTATCTCCATTGACCCTTGGGGGATTTTCACCTGAACCAACAGTAGAAATTGGCCAAATGCTAATCTGTTGTAAGCCTTCAAAAACTGTGGCTTCAAACACCAGCTGCCTACCATTTCTGGGCCTTAACCAAAAAACCTAACTGCTCCCTAGTTTATTCAAACAGTCTTCTTCCTAGGGGTGTGCACAAACCAAAAACTGCAGTTCGGCTCCGGTTCAAATTGAATTTGAGCCGAACCGCATGCTACCGAACCAGTTTGGTTGAACCAACTGGCCGGTCTGGTCCGTTTGATCAAACTGGTTTGAGCAGGTGGTTTGACCAGTGAGGATTCCCCTTTACAAGTAAAGGGATGGGGGCCCTGGCTCCTGGGAAGAAATAAGGGCTGGCGGGGGTGGAAAGAGAGATTGTAAAAGGGTCTTACCCACCCAGTGTGGCTGCAGGTATGCTGCTCATCCCCCGCCCCCGGCACAGCTCCCAGCCCAAACATGCTCAATCCTGACTCTCTTACCATGTTGCCTGGGTGGCGGCAGCTTGGCGCCACCCTCTGCGCATCCGTGGAGGCCAGAAATGAGTGAACTGCGTGGGCAGCTTGTTAAGAGAGGCAGGATCGCATGTGTTTGGACTATGGGCTGTGCTGGGGCAGGGGGAAAAGACTTTTCTACTACCGTCCCCTGGCCATGCCCCTGGGGTGCCGAATTGGTCCGCCAGAACTGGGCTTGGTTAGGTTTGATTGTGAACTAAACTGCCCCCGATTCAGTCCAAGACAGTGCTGCCAAACTGGCCCGGTTCAGCGCTGGATGGTTCATGCAAACCCCTACTTCTTACCATTGCTTCATGTTTATTTTTACTTGTGAAAAGGAGCATTTCTTTTTTTCCACTGTATCAAACAAGAAAATATAGAGATAGACAGCAGAGCTGCAGGCAGTCATGAGATATGCAAACCCTCCAACATTTCACCCATGCAAATACGGACATGTCTGCAGGGCACAGCCAGACACCCTAGGAGGTATGGTATGCCAATTGTAGAGGGTGTGGCTAAGCAACCTAGGGGCATGGCCAGGAAGCATGGTCTTGTGGTAGCAAGCATGACTTGACCCCTTAGCTAAGCAGGGTCCACCCTGGTTGCATATGAATGGGAGACTAGAAGTGTGAGCACCGTAAGAGATTCCCCTCAGGGGATGGAGCCGCTCTGGGAAGAGCAGAAGTTTCCAAGTTCCCTCCCTGGCAGCATCTCCAAGAGAGGGCTGAGAGAGATTCCTGCCAGCAACCTTGGAGAAGCTGCTGCCAGTCTGTGTAGACAATACCGAGCTAGATAGACCAATGGCCTGACTCAGTATACGGCAGCTTCCTATGTTCTAAAGCAGAGGAGCCAAGCTCAGACCCTCCAGCATTGTGCACATGAAAATAAAGATGCACTTGTAAGCAACCAGTTCTCATGCCTAGGATTATTGCTCAAGGCCCCATCGACTATTACACATTTCTGAAGACAGGATTCCACCCACTACTAGATGCTGTGCATTGCATAGTGCCTTACATAGTGTGTTAGTCCTGTGCACCCACTGAAATGGCGGAGCAGTGGGGAAAGCCTGTACCTATCCACTAGGATATTTTACTTTGGGTGAGTGTGCAGTCTAAGGGAGCTAAATTATGCAGAACTCTAGCAGCTGATGGGGTGAGGGGTGGGACTGAACAAGGCATCCCAAAGAGGTAAAAATAGGGACAGAGATTTAGCAGGGACAGATACCAGAAAATAGGCATGGTCGTCCCTGGTAAAGACAGCGAGTTGGACCCTATGGAAATACTGTACTACTTAGTTCTCCCATCACTCAGTTTGTGTAGTGCAGGAGGACCTCAAACTGTGTGCTGCACGAAGCAGAATTCAAAAAATCCCCAGATTTAAAAATCTGACCATTTTCCAAACAGTGACATTCAGATTTTGCTGCTGAAATTTTAACCACCACCAAATTTGTTTGTTAGCTGCCCCATAACAAATTGTTCTCTGGGCGGCTCATAACACATTAGAAACATCCAATAAACACACACAACAAATTTCAGCACAATTTAAAAAAAAAATATAATTCAAAACATTTCAAAAAGGTGTTTTTTAAAAATCAGTTTTAAAAGCCTGAGTGAATTTTGATAGACTAACATGAATGAAGTTCATATAAGACATACTTCATATAAAACATACCCTTTATCTGTTTCTTGCTATTTTCCCACTCTGTCAATTACTGCTGTTCTTGGTTCTGTTTGTTTTTTTGCTTGCCTTTTTGTTATGTGTTTATTATTTATGATGCCATTTTGCAGATTTTATCCACAAAATGTTGATTTTATTTTTTATGAGTTGCTTTGTAGACTTCAAAGTGGAAATGGGCATATAAATAACATTTATAAATAAAAGATCAGGTAATATCAAATACTAACTCCTACTGCATGTCAGCTACCAGCTGACGACTGATGGTATATGGTCTTCAGATGTCAAATACTGACCGCTACTGCATGTCAGCCATCAGATACCATCAGCTATATGGCTGATGCTACAAGGTCTTCATTTCAGCTGTCAAATGCTAATCCCCAATTTCAAAAACTGTAGAATATTTGCCTATTGAGACAATATCTGCAGAGAAGTATTTTATTTGTTTTGAGGGGGGAAGCAAATCCATTTCAGCTCCAATTAGGGCACTAATTGCTCAGGAAGTGGGGTTGACTTTTCTTTCAATGGGAGTGTGATCGCATCTCTGGGACCCCTTTTACACAACAACCTAGAGTCTATTTACTGCTTGGCGAAGGAAGTTCCATATCACAAGGAATAATGGCCGGAATTCCTTTATCTGCGACTGCTCCTGGTGCTCGGGCTGCTTCCCGTCTCCTAAGTATACACAAAGGCCCCTTTTCCTTTTGTTGAGGCAGCAGAACCAGCTTTTAAGAGATGCTTTATTACTTAAGAAAAATAGATTGGGCCTGGGCAGGATTAAAGAACAATCTCTCCCCCCACCCTCTGCTCTCCAAGTCTTTGGTGTTCGTTCAAGGTGAAAAGTTAACAATAAAGAATAAGGAAAATGAATCACAGGACCTTGCCCCTCATAGTAAATTCGACCTCTTCTGTTTTCAAAAAACTTACACTTGGGTTTCTAATCTAATAAGGGAAATGCATCTGTAAGCAGATTACTTCTTGTGTCTAGAGGACACAAGTTTGGATAAAGAGTTTGTTTTTCCTCTTCCCTGATCAGTGTTTTCTGGTTTTTTTTAAAATCCAGAACTGGGGAAAAGATTATGTTTGGATTTAATTTTGCAAAATGTAATATTTGCATTAATTGAATTATTCCATCAATTCTTACTGAAAAGTATGAGAAATCTGCTGACTTCTAACTCTTTTGGCCTGACATAACTTTGGTAGGGAAGACTTAAATAAATATATAAATATATGGCATTGGGTGGGGCAAAATGTATACAGGAGGAAAGGGGCCAAATATGAAGGGTCCCGAAGAGAAAAGGAATGAGTGACACACTCACACACCAGTCTATCCTTGGATGTAAGGTTGCCAACTAGACCAGATAGTGTTGAGGGAGGCTGGGTTGCCTTATTTATCCTTGAGTGATATACAGTGTACCTTTTCAGACTTTTAGATAATGCTTATTGGTGCTATAAATGTTTGCTTGTTTGATTTTATTTTGGATGTTGCTATAGTTGTTTATGCCATTACATTATATGCTTCCTGAGGCCTTCTAGATTCACCACATAGGACCAAAACTATACCATTTATAGGTTATAACCTATATCCCTTAAACAGTGTAGGCCCAGCGTATTTAAAAGAACACCTTCTGTGTTATGAGCCCCACCACCTATTGAGATCATCTGGGGATCATGTCTATCTGCAGTTGCCACCAAATTCTCTGGTGGCTACTCAGAGATGGACCTTCTCCATTGCCACCTTGAGGCTTTGGAATGCACTCCCTGGGACTTTTACACACAGCAGGCTCTACCACAGGTTTACTGGGAGGCTTTATTGCCTCCACGCCACCAACCTCTACTTGAAGTTGTCCCCCAAACCAGACACAAATAGTGGATTTTTTAACCCTGGATATAAGTTGGGTTACACTAACGAGCTGTGAAAAACCTGAATTGTGTGTGAATTGCTTCCTGATAACCCGCAGGGACTTCAGGGTACCGTATTTTACGGACTATAAGACGCTACGGACTATAAGACGCACCTTAATTTTAATCCAGTTTTTCAGAGTTTTAACATATTAAACTGTTAAAACATATAAGACGCTCCTGAATTTTGGCGGATATTTTTCGAGGAAAAAAGTGAGTCTTATAGTCCATAAAATACGGTACATCTGGCCAATATGTGAATGCACCCCCTCCATCCCGGAGGAGATGCGAGCGAAAGGGCTTTCAAAGCCCCGTGTGAAAAACTTCCTGGAGGCTTTACAGACAGGCCTTTCACTGCAAATCTCCTCCGGATAGGAGTGTGCCAGTCCACATATTAGCTGCCAGTCCACATATTAGCTGCCTTTACCCTGAAATCTCTGCGGGCTCTCAGGGACCAGTACAGACAGGACTCTATTTCCCCCCGAATTCCCCCCCCCTCAAATTCTTAACTCTGTTAAGA
The DNA here is from genome assembly GCF_027244095.1 of Hemicordylus capensis. Lineage (NCBI taxonomy): Eukaryota > Metazoa > Chordata > Lepidosauria > Squamata > Cordylidae > Hemicordylus > Hemicordylus capensis. Next base: position 4,011,418 of record NC_069667.1, read on the forward strand.
ATTACTGTGCATTCTTGCTTGGCCTGAATTATGTCCAGGGTAAAAAGTTCCTCTATTTGTGGCAGCTTTTTTTTTTTTTAAACCCAAAATTTCTGGTATCCCCCACAGCTTCTCCCAAGATGTGTGAAGGGGCCATAGTTGGCATATGGCTTTTTCCAAAACTCAGTGAAGGGGAGTTTGACAGCGGTGTTGGGTATGGTCAGGTCTGCTCTGAGGGATTTGCAATCGCGAACGCTGGGGGTGGACACAGAGTTCAGTTTGGGTACCAGCTATCATTACTTCCCATCTCCAGGACAGGAGAGGGGCTGGTCCATCTCCTCCTCAGTACAGCGGACATGTAGAGCCGAGGTGGGGGTGGGTGGATGGGGAGAGCGACAAAAGCGAATCCCTTAAGTCACCATCGTCTTCATAAACACCTCACACACCGACCAACCCCGAGAGGGGAGGGAGGGAGGGACCGAGCAGACGGAGGGGCGGGAGGAGAAGGGGGGGGCTCCTTGGCCGTGGCTGGGTTCTTCTCTTCCCCCACAACTGCTGTCAATGCCTCCCTCTGTGTACACAATCGGGGCTTACATTGTACGCATTGTAATGGGAGCACGCACACACACACTCTCGCCCTCAATTGCCAAGCAAGGGTTTTTTTGCAACACACAGTTTAGTCCCTTCCAGAGACTGGACACAACAGTTGGGAAAGCTCCTCCTGGCACTAAACCATGAGAAGAAAGCACGAGGAAAAGAACTGATGATAGAACAGACTGAGGAGCAGTTCCTTCCAAAAAAACAAATGATTACATGTTCAGAGGATTCCAGATATGTAGAGGGAGAACAACAGACCCTTGTGGCAGATGTGCGACTCTGTCCAAAGCAGGTGCTTACAGATAAGATCTGGGAAAAGCAGAGGAGGCGCTTGGATGAGCAGCATGAAAGAATTTGGGTTCCCAGTTTCTAAGTTATCCAGTGGCACATGCATTCTGCTGCCACAAGTCATGGAAGCATGAGAACCTGGCTGCAGTGGGAGCTACTCGGCAGCTGGAGTTCACTGCAGTTCACTGGCCCGCTCATTTCTCATCTTGCTCTTTACCAGCAAGCCAGAAGTGCTGCTCCTGATGTATGCAAATCGGAGCTCGTGTTTGCATAAGCCTGTCACTAAACCCAGACGTGAAGCACTTTTAATTGAAAGCAGAAACTGTCAAAATTAAAACTGTCAAAACTTAATTCAAAGCAGAATCTGATCCGTACCTGATCCAGTACAAACTGAGCCAAACAGTACCTGATCCAAGGCAACAATTCTTTATGAAAACTAAGAAACTGCAGTGAACAAGAGTGAATGGAACAACGTTTTTGGGTGCATGGAGTCTCCAAAGTTCTCCTTAGTCCTGCGGCAAATAGAGTTTGGTCAAGAAGACTGTGCCATGCGCAAGCATCCAAACTCCACTAGCGACTTAAAAAGAGAAGAAGTGGCGCTATCATTTACAGGGGCTTTGGTTGGTATCTCTGGTGCGTCCAATATCCAAGTGGGAAAGGAGGGGAAATGAAGTATGATTCCCAGTAGGAGTGCAGTTTTGTCAGAAAAGTGGAAAATTTTAAGATATTTTTCATTGGAATGGACCTGGGCAGAGATCACACAGAATGAAGCCAATTCTTTGGAAAGCTACAACGGGTCCAGAATGTAGCGGCTTGCCTCCTCATGGGTGCCAGAAAATATGACAGGGTAACACCTCTCCTGCAGTCATTGCACTGGTTGCCTATTCGCTTCCAAGTTCAATTTAAGGTCCTGGTTTTGACCTTCAAAGCCTTGCGGGGTTTGGCGCCTGTCTATCTACAGACCCTCCTCTCCCATCAAGTTACATCCCATCTGAGCAGATCTTCTCAGATGGCCCTTTGTCGGTCCCTGAGTTCCAAGAGATTCAGGGTGCTAGGACCCGTGAAAGCGCCTTTTCGGTTGCTGCCCCACTTCTCTGGAATTCCCTTCCCCTTCAGATTCATTTAGCTCCTTCCTTATTGATTTTTAAATCTCGATTGAAGACTTTTCTTTTTCGCCAGGCTTTTGCCCTGTAGTTTACCTATTTGGTTTTTTTCTTTTTTGTTAGTTACTTTAGTTTTTAATTTAGAATGTAATTTTAATGCTGTCTTGCTTTGCATGTTTTTGTACACCACCCAGAGTCTTCAGAGTGGGTGGTATATTAAATGTTCCAAATAAATAAATAAATAAATAAATAAATAATGGGTAGAGTCCACATGCTTTGCAAACAGATGGTCCCCAGTTCAAACTTCAGCATTCTCAGTATCAAGCTTGGGAAAGTTCCTTGCCTCAGACCATGGAGAGGGAGAGAGAGAGAGAGAGAGAGAGAGAGAGAGAGAGAGAGAGAGAGAGAGAGAGAGAGAGACCCAGTTGCTGTAAGCAGCCCTAGACCAAGTATGAGGCAGCTGCATACAACAAAAGGAATAAATAGGTTGCTGCAGTGTGCAGAAATTCAAGCTACAAAAATGTGTGTTGTTTTTTGTACAATCCCATAATCATACAGAACCCCTCCTAAAACCAATAGAATTCAGGCTAACCGAACTCATTCATGTCAATTCAATTTAAGTCATTCTGTTGGATTCTATCCTGTTGGTATTCTGTTTCAGTCTAGGTGCAGAAATCAGTTCAGCCAGCAAAAGTAATTGGTTTTGTTTTGTTAATCGACTTTACTGTCTATAATAGATATTGCACATTCTCTCACATCAGACATGGGAGTGTAGAGCTGATCCCAAGGTGGTAGAAATAGTTGTGCAAAAAATGTTTACAGGGATTGATAGGAGGACATGGTAGAAAAAAGGCCCACAAGAGTCTCAACTCCTGGCAGAATATTACATGTTTGCTGTCATTATTATCTAATTGAGGATTCCAAGTAGAAATGCTTCCAAAATCCTCCCAGATGCTCAAGTTCCAAATTACCTAGTCCCAATTCTAAATGCAAGTGATGCATTAGGAGTCCTCCACTGCTTCAGGTTTTTATTTCCATTTTTTAAAAATAGAGCATGGTCAAGCTTTTCATTGCATGCTTCTCAAGGCTTCGCCTGCTGCTACTCCCACATCCAAGGTGTATTGCAGAAAGCTCATTTAAGAGTCTCAAAGGATTTCCTCTTTTTGTCCACTCAGCTGTGGTAAACAAAACACAACATTATGCAGGCGAATTTGTCACACAGATCTCCACATGATGGAGCTCTGAAGTATTTCTACAGGGAGCAATAAGTGGTCAGGGGCCAAAACGGCACACAGAAATGGCATCTCTGTGGAGAGTGGACGGTTCTGTTTCAGCGGCAGCAAGGACGATGCAATCACACTCTCAGCGGCATCCTACAGTTCTTTAAAAGGCCCAAGCAGTAAACGGGGAACGAGCATCAAAGTGCAGGTCTTTAACCCTGGCAGATGTTGAGTGAGAAAGCCATTTAAGAGAGCGAGAACTGAGCACTAAGAATTTCATCCTGGTTAGGAATGCAACTGAAATATAAACCAAGATTACTTTTGGAATGAATCCTTAGCTGGTTTCATAGCTGAAGTGATTAATTTTATTTATTTATTGCTTCTTGTTAGAAGCAGCTCCTCATTTGGAGCAGAGGGGGCACTGCCCCCCTCCTGCCAGCCCCCGCTTCCCCTCACCAAACATACCATAGCTTTCTCGGTATGTCTCTCTTTCTCTTGCTTGAATGTTGCTTTTGCACTTCCATCGCTTGCCTGTAAGTGGCACTGGTCCTTGGTCTTTTTTCGAAATTCCTTTGTAAAGCAATTCCCTCTCTCTTAGGGTGTTCAGTGGGACCCATTGCCCCCAAATGAAGAAACTACCATACTTAGTCACTACCCAAATTGCATATCCTCAGCACCAACGAGGATGTGTCTTTCTTTTCTCCCCCTGCCCCAAGGTGGGCAGGGGCAAGCCCAGCCCCTAACCAATCAGAAGTCAGAATGGCTTACAGGCACCTATTCTGACCAATAGCTAGCAAAAAAAGGCCAGCCCAGTCATTTGCTTTCCAAAGGTCCTTCTACACAGGCTGAGCAGACTCTGTGGAGATCTGTAAGCAAAATGAGAGCACTCGGTCTGCAAGCAAAAGGAGTTTGGAACAAGTACCTTTCTCTGTCTACCTTTCTCCAGCCCCCGCTTCTCCAGAGCAAAGCCAGTGCTTTCCTGCTCACTCAGCACCCAGACCAAGCCCTCAGGAGGCATTTGATTTATCCAGCACTTGCTGGGAGCACTTTTCTTTTTAAACATGTCCCTAGCAAACCTTGGCAAAATTCCGAGATCTAGAGAATGAGTGGAAAGTGCGGATATGGTGGACTGGCATTTCCTCTGGGTAGTTTTGTTTTGGGTTTTTAACTAACAGCCTGCTCCCCCACCTGCGTTCCCTCTTCTACGGTCTCACCTCTCGAGGGAAAGAGAGAGAGGGAGGGATATAGCTTCCAAATAAAACAAGGCACTTTAACTGAAATTACTAATGGGACAACTTCAAACTTATCCTGTTTGAAATGCAGGATAAGTCTTTAATGCAAAAATATGTTTTTTGTTTTGTTTTTAAGAATTTGAGATTATTGCTCTCTCTTCATGGACAGGCACCGCTTGGAAGCCAGTGCAGTCCATAATAGTCAAGTAGTCCTTATGTCAATTTTTGTTTGCTGTTCATTGGTTAATTTGTGTTTTACCCTTTTTATTTATTTCTAGGTGAGTGGTAGTAGCATTGAAAGGATTGGTCTTTGCATACGTTTTTGGACAGGTTCGTGATTTATATGGCTTAACAGAGGCGTAACTAGGGAAAACGGCGCCCAGGGCAAGCACTGAAATTGCGCCCCCCGGGCCCCCCCGCCACCCCCCCAACATACATCTGACTGACACACATGTGTTTTTTCCTCACAACAACCCTGTGAAGTTGGCTTGTATCTCAAACACCAGAATTATGATGCAATGAATGATGATACATCCTACATTACACTTAGGTTTTTCCTCACAACAACCCTGTGAGTGACTGTATGTATTTTAACAAAACAAAAACCAAGGACTCCAGAGTAATTCGAGGGACTAGGGTGATAGTGCTAAAGACTCCTTATTCTCCCGCTGTTAAAGAAAGACTCCCCTTTTCCAAAACCGCGTGCTATTTACACCAGAAAAGGTTTCAAATGGAGGGGGAAGCAGCGAGATTGAAGGGGGGGGCGGCCGCAAGTTTCACCAAGGGGTTGGGCTGCTGCTGCTCGTAGATCATGTAAGGCTGAGATGCAGAAGGAAGGAAGTGGCAGAACGGGCGGGGAATCGGGGATTGATAAGAATAAGACTACACAACACGACAGAAGAGAACACACACACCTTGTTGTGACCACCCGCCCGCCGAATCCTTTCTTGTCCGTGCCGCCAGGTGTCCGTGTCCTCCTGCCTGCGCCTGCAGCCCCAGCCCCAGCAAGGACGCTCTCCTCCACAACCGCACCACGTGCAGGCGAGCCGAGCTGGGAGGACGGACGCACGCATGCGCAGCGCGACTCGGCACGCCAGCCGAGTCGCGCGTGCGTGCGTGACTAGAGACCCTCCCTCACCCTGGCTGGCAAGCCACTAGAGGGCCTCTTTCTGGCTGGATATAAGCTCCGTTGCGAGCCAAGGCAAGGCAAGAGCATGGAACTAGGCACCTGCCGCGGCACCCGCCGGAAAGCCAGGCCAGCAAAGCAATGGGGGGGCGCGCGGAAGGGACCGCTCGTGGGGGAGGGGGTGCTGGAGAAATTTGTATTAATTTTTTTTTAAAAAAAATAACAATTAAAAAAAAATTGGGGGATCTGGCGGCGCCCCCCACGTGGCCTGCAAAGATGGCACCCGGGGCACATGCCCCCCCTGCCCCCCCTATAGTTACGCCTCTGTGGCTTAATCCTTTATCAGATTTGAAAATTACCTCAAGTAAATGTTGCATAGAACTGCAGCCAATTCTGTAAAGTTTCTTCCAAGTAAAGCCTTCATGAACTCATTGGGGCTTACTCCCAAGAAACTGCTGGGTGCATAGGATTGCAGCCCAAAGACATATCCCAGAAATGTTTATATTGTGAGAAAGGGAGAAATAAGGCTTGCTTTAAAAAAAGTGGGGGGCATTCACTGTATGTGCATATTTGTGAGAAGAAAGGAAACTAGTGTTCTCTGTGTGTGGCCAAGTACATTGTGGTATTTTCAAGCAGTGCAAAATATGTATATGCAGGTGCTACTAGCCACAAATAGGTGCTCAAGACTCGGACCCTGCCGCCACCACTTCAGTTGATCTTCTTAGCTTAGTCTTGCATGGGATGGGTAGGAGAGGGCTGAGACTGCAAGGAGGGGAGAAATGCTGGCAAGACCACCAACAGAAGGAGGGATGGGAGAGAGAGGGGGGGGCATTGCTACTCTCCATGCCGACACCCACCATGAACCATTCAAGGTAGAATTCCTTTACTCACAGCCAACCAAGGGGTGAATTTAACACTAATTTATTCATTTTTTCAAATTTGTGGACTGCCCCAACTTCCGACTCTGGGTGGTTTACAACAAGATAAAACAGAGTAAAAATCAAAACCTTAAAACAATCCACTTAACAAGCTTGGGTGAAAACAATAAGTCTTGAGAGACTTAAGAAGTTGTCAGAGATGGGGAGGCTCTTACTTCAGCAGGGAGTGCATTCCAGAGTCCAGGGCAGCAACGGAGAAGGCCTGTGCCCCTGCATAATACGATATTCATTGTCCCTCCTAGAGAACTAGGAAACCACATTGTGCTTGTGTGGGGTGGGAGGTGGGGTGGAATTGCAGACAAACACAGATTCAGACAGAGCAGCTCAGGGTCTTGATGACAGTTTGTGTCAGGAAAAGAGGGAGCGAATTCTAGTAGGCATCCTTAGGGAGGAACATGGACTGGAAGGCAGGCATGAGTAGGGCATGTCTAGCATTAGGATGTCTCATAATTGCATAGGTTTAAGACAGGGCAGGACAGGTCCCAGGTGCAGGGAGCCAGGACCAGTAATTTACCATATTTATCCAAATAGAAGATGGCCCCAAATGTTAGGCAACCCCCCTTAAAAAAAAAAAAGAGCTCTTACCTGAAAGGATGAAGACTATTAATTTATGTCAACTTCCTTCCCCCACAAAAAAAATCAAAAATCAAAGAACCTGGGAAAAGCCTAATATTGAATTCAGGTAAATACAGTAACTGTGGCACTTAGACTGGGATATTCAGACAGAGTTCCTTAAAATATTTATCAATCCCAGGCAACCTTGTTTCTGTTCCGAGTAGGTTACTTGTAGAGAGGATAAAGAGAAGCCCATTTACCCTTCCCCTACACCAGGGGTGGGGAACCTTGGCCCTCCAGCTGTGAACTACAACTCCCATCATCCGCAGCCAGGGATGGTGGGAGTTGTAGTTCAAAAACAGCTGAAGGGCCAAGGTTCCCCACCCCTGGCCTACACAATGATCATCGCGAAGTCTAGTAATTTTGTCAAGTGTCCATTGCCTGGCTAAATGTTGGGTTGGCTCCTAGATCCAAAGAAAATTGGTCAAGTTCCGGTCTAAGAAGTCCTTGAACAGGGAGCACAAATGAGCCAAATACAGACACCTCTTCCCCCACCACACCAACTATTCCTCCACTTCCAAATGTACGAGACTTTTAGTATCCTGCTGAATAATAATAGAGTTTGCCAGGGAAATACAGTGTATTCCTCTCTCTTGGGTGGGTGGGGGGGCATAATGAATAGGTCAATAGAAATATGTTGTGGCTTCAGAGTCAGTTCTCTTCCTACTATTTAGAAGAGAACAATGATGAACTATGGTAAACAGACCACTGGTGCACCAAGCTTACTGCATTCTCTTGTTTGACAATAGCTCCCCAGGGTCTCTCCAAGTCCATATTCCAGGGGGCTCTTGTGTCCCCAAAGGTTGTTGGACAACAACTCCCATGACCCACAGCAATGCATCTATGGCCCTGTCCTGACAACTTTGGGATATACCATCCTTCTTTCACCCCTGAGTGCTCCAGAGCAGCAGGCAATCCATGCCACATCCCAGGTGGGGAGGTTCTGCTTAGGGGTGTGCAGAAAAGGTGCTCACACACATGTAGTTTCCCAGTCAAATGCAAATTGGGTTGGGCCCTGCTTAGCAAAGGGGAACGTTCATGCTTGCTCCCACAAGACCTTTGTCATGAATCCTCCCACCTTTTACGATCTTCAGGAGAGGTCTGGTTATGGTTGCCACCAGCTCGTCTGGTGGTGACACAGGACTGGGCTTTCTCTGTGGCTGCCCCGGGGCTTTGGAATATACTCCCTGCTGAGAGCATCTCCTTCTCTGTTTTTTTCTCCAGGAAGACCCTCAAGACTTTCCTGTTCTTGCAAGCTTTTAATTAGAATTTTAATAATTCGTTTTATATTGTTTTTATCGTGTTTTATGTATTTTAACTTGTGATTTTAATGTTGGGATCTGTACACCATCTAGAGATTTACATATCAGGTGGCATAAAATATGATTTTAAAAAGGGGGGAAAAGACCAGCTTTGTTTTGAAAAAAAGGCCAAGTTTGAGATCTATGGCCCTAGCCTCCGTTCCAGCAGCCCTCCTTCGCAACTGCTTTTACAAGTGTGCTATGTTGGGAATTCCAGTTGTGGTGCTCCTGTGGAACTTTTCATTTGGCCCTCAGATCCTGAGCAGATCTAGACATAGACAATTTTCCCAACGGAGAACCCTTTGCACCCTGGTCTGAGCAACTCATAAGGAAGATGGGATATAAATGCAACAGCTAAATATGTCCCAGCGCACAAAAATACCTTACCCAGAATAGCCACATCTGCTTAGAAATGAAAAATATTCCAAGGGCCAAAAGGTTAGACAATTCTCTTGGCCTCTTTTCATGAAATAGCTCAGAATCCTGTTTAAATGGCTCTTGGGGTGACTTCATTGTTTATGTTCACTTGCATGCCTTCTGGTTGTAATAGCAGAAACATTTTCTCAACCAGTCACATTCTCTTTCTCCTTCCCAATGCCATGCCCAGATGAAGCCATTTAAGTTCCTAACTCCCCATAGATGGGAGAGAGAGACTGATTCAAGAGGGCAAGAGGGTGTGGTCCAGATAAAGTAGAAAGTCTCTCATGGATTCCTAGGCTTCACTCTGTGTCTCTCCCTTTTAAAGCAGCAGAGTTTTATGTTGCAAGTATTACAAATGCTTCAGAAAACCCCAGCATCCCCTGCAGCAAACATATTGAGCATGGCTTCAGAGCCAGCACGTCTGCGAGGCAGACCTGGGCGGTCTCTTAGGGCACCAGTTCTTGGGAGGGGGGAGGTGCATAAGTAGTGCCAGAATATAGCAATTATTCTCTCTCCCCCTCTTGAATTGCACCCCCTGAAGTACTACACTGTGGTGCAAGGATGCAACATGCAACACTGCATCCTGCTTCCCAATAGGGCCAGCAGACTCTGCACCCCAAAATACAGAATACTTTGCTCATTGCACTCCAGCCCCCAACAAACAGCTAGTCCTACTAAGCTCACTACCTTCTCTCATTTGAGAACAGTCCCTCAAGGCCTCTCCAAGTCCTTGTACTGGGGGGTTCTCAATCTTGGGTCCCCAGAGGTTGGACTACAACTCCCATGATCCACAGCAATGTATCTATGGCTTTGTCCTGGCAACTTTGGGAAGTACCATCCATCTTTCACACTTTCTGAGTGTTCCAGAACAGCAGGGTTCTGCTTAGCTGCACTCCTTCTCTGGAAGATGAACTGCCTGCCTCATGAAGGGTGGGTGGAGAAACATCTTCCAGACATGACCGTCCACTGAGAAAACATCAACTGATCATAATGGACTATTAGCATGTAATCAAGGATATCCATTTCATAGCTCTGACATTGTTCTAAGGAACATAGGGAGGAGCTGCCTTATAGCGAGTCAGATCCTTGGCCCATCAATCTACTATCTACACTGACTGGCAGCAGCTTCTCCAAGGTATCAGGCAGGAGTATCTCCCAGCCCTACCTGGAGATGCCAGGAAGTGAAACTGGGACCTTCTGCATGCAAATGCTTTTCCACTGAGCTGTGGCTCCAAATCCTAAGGGGAATCTCTGATAGCTCTCACATGTAATAAGAACATAAGAACAGCCCTACTGGATCAGGTTCAAGGCCCATCTAGTCCATCCTGTTTCCCACAGTGGCCCACCAGATGCCTCCAAGAAGCCCATAGGCAAGAGCTGAGGGCATGCCTTCTCTCCTGCTGTGGTTCCCCCTGCCACTAGTATTTAGAGGCCTCTGAGGCTGGAGGTGGCCTATAGCCACCAGACTAGTAGCCTTTGATAGACCTGTCCTCCATGAATTTCCTGACCCTCAGTTTCATGGGATGGCCCCTGGTTCTAGAGTTGTGAGAGAGTGAAAAAAATATTCTCTCTGTCCACCCTCTCCACTCTATGCATAATTTTATACACCCCGATCATGTCTCCCTTTAGTTGCCTCTTTTCCAAGGTAAAGAGCCCCAGATGCTGTAGCCTAGCCTTAGAAGGAAGGTGCTCCAGGCCCCTGGCCATCTTGGTTGCCCTCTTCTGCACCTTTTCCTGTTCTACAATGTCCTTCTTAAGATATGAACTTCAGCCACAAACCGGCTGAATCATCTGCTTTTACCTAAGTTTAGGAGAGCATTGACCCTTGCTCGTTTGAATGCCCTTCCCTCTGCACTTTTAGACGGGAAATATAAATGAGTTCCATATGCATTGTGTTGTTACCCTTGTGGCTTAGGGGATATAGAGTCAGTTGTTCATGTCATTCTGTATTGTCAGTTTTATAGGGATGCTTGTATTAAGTTCATTGCTCCTCTCTTAAAGAATCATCCTGGCCATAAGGATCAATTTTACTTGGATTTCTTGCTGCCAGATTTTAAATCTGTTACCTCTGTAAATGTGGCCAAGTTTTGTTTTGTTGCATCCAAACTTCGTAGAGCTTGTATTGGCAATTTGAATATTTTGTAAATTATAAATGTATTATTTTAGGTGTTAAGCTGGTCTAAGGACCGTAATAAACTTACTTACTTACTTATTAAGATATGGATATAATCTCCCATGCAAATGCTAACCAAGGTGGACCCTGCTTTGCAAAGGGGACATCACATGCTTGCTAACCACAAGACCAGATCTCCTCCCCAACCACATCTCACATTTTACTTCAACCATACCCTGGCCAACTCCCAAGGTGTGGAATACAGAAAAATAAGCAGCAAGCAAAGTGCAAAAGGGCAGTGTGACCTAATGGAAGGAGAAGAGGTTTGCAAGCAGAGGGCCGCAGGTCCAATCCAGTCCTAGCATTTCTCTTATATCAGCACAGTGCTCAGTCTGCAACATCCGGCTTTGAAAAAATGTCAAGT